>NW_028274807.1:46101349-46701765 GCF_037043125.1 Eumetopias jubatus
CTCCAGAAAGGGATTCTCTAGTGTCTTCTATGCTTTTTTTCAAGTCCAGCTAGTATCTTTATAACTGTTATTCTGAACTCCAGTTCATAATACTCTATGTGGATAATCTGAAAGACTCCACCTCAAAATTGCTAGAACTCATACAGGAATTCAGCAAAGTGGCATGATATAAAATCAATGCACAGAAGTCAGTTGCATTTCTATACACTAATAATGAGAGAAAAGAAAGAAATTAAGGAGTTGACCCCATTTACAATTACACCAAAAACAATGAAATACCTAGCAATAAACCTAACCAAAGAGGCAAAGGATCTGTACTCAGAAAACTATAGAACACTCATGAAAGAAACTGAGGAAGACATAAAGAAATGGAAAGACATTCCATGCTCATGGATTGGAAGAACAAATACTGCTAATATGTCAATGCTACATAGAACAATCTATACATTCAATGCAATCCGTATCAAAATACCATTGACTTTTTTCACAGAGCTGGAACAAATAATCCTAAAATTTGTATGGAACCAGAAAAGACCTCGAATAGCCAAAGGAATGTTGAGAAAGAAAACCAAAGCTGGTGGCATCACAGTCCCAGACTTTAAGCTCTATTACAAAGTTGTCATCATCAAGACAGTATGGTACTGGCACAAAAACAGACACATAGATCAATGGAACAGAATAGAGAATCCAGAAATGGACCCTCAACTTCATGGTCAACTAATCTTTGACAAAGCAGGAAAGAATATCCAATGGAAAAAAGACGGTCTCTTCAACAAATGGTGTTGGGAAAATTGGACAGCCACATGCAGACGAAGGAAACTGGACCATTTTCTGACACTATACACAAAAATAGACTCAAAATGGATGAAAGACCTCAATGTGAGACAGGAATCCATCAAAATCCTTGAGGACAGCACAGGTAGCAACCTCTATGAATTTGGCCACAGCAACTTCTTGTTAGACAAAGGCAAAAATGATTTATTGGGACTTTATCAAAATAAAAAGCTTTTGCACAGCAAAGGAAACAGTCAACAAAATCAAAAGACAACTGACAGAATGGGAGAAGATATCTACAAATGCCTTATCAGATAAAGGGCTACTATCCAAAATCTATAAAGAACTTATCAAACTTAACACGCAGAGAATAATCTAATTAAGAAATGGGCAGGGGCGCCTGAGTGGCTCAGTCATTAAGCATCTGCCTTCGGCTCAGGTCCTGGGATCGAGCCCTGCATCAGGCTCCCTGCTTCTGCCTCTCCCACTCCCTCTGCTTGTGTTCCTTCTCTGGCTGTGTCTCTCTCTGTCAAATAAATAAATAAAATCTTAAAAAAAAATCTTAAAAAAAAAAAAAGAAATGGGCAGAAGACATGAAAAGACACTTCTCCAAAGAGATACAGATGGCTAACAGACACATGAAAAAATGCTCCACATCACTTGGCATCAGGGAAATACAAATCAAAACCATGATGAGATACCTCCTCACACCAGTCAGAATGACTAAAATTAACAAGTCAGGAAGTGACAGATGTTGTTGAAGATGGGGGGACAGGGGAACCTTCTTACACAGTTGGTGGGAATGCAAGCTGGTGCAAGCACTCTGGAAAACAGTATGGAGGTTCCTCAAAAAGTTGAAAATAGAGCTACCCTATGACCCAGCAATTGCACTACTAGGTATCTACCCCAAAGATACAAATGTAGTGATCCGAAGGGGCACGTGTGCCCCAATGTTTACAACAGCAATGTCCACAATAGCCAAACTATGTTAAGAGCCCAGAAGTCCACCAACAGATGAATGGATAAAGAAGATGTGGTATATATGTACAATAGAATATTACTCAGCCATCAAAAAAAAAAAAAATGAAATCTTGCCATTTGAAACAATGTGAATGGAAATAGAGGGTATTATGCTAAGTGCAATAAGTCAATCAGAGAAAGACAATTATATGACCTGATTCATATGTGGAATCTAAGAAATGAAACAGAGGACCACAGGGGAAGGGAGAGAAAAATAAAACCAGATGAAATCAGAAAGGGAGACAATCCATAAGAGACTCTTAATCATAGGAAACAAACTGAGAGAAGGAGGGTAGGAGATGGGGTAACTAGTGATGGACATTGAGGAGGGCATGTGATGTAATGAGCACTGGGTCTTATATAAGACTTATGAATCACTGACCTCTACCTCTGAAACTAATAATATACTATATGTTAATGAATTGAATTTAAATTAAAAATATATTAAAAAATAAATGAATAAATCTTTAAACAAAATTTCAATTTCAGAAAGTCTAGTTGGAATCTGATGTAATTATACCAACTCAGAGTAGAAATACCGGTCCTCTAATAATTACTGCATGTGCTAATAGTTGTTTTAATTTGTCTTTCCTTGCTATCCAATGGGGAAACAGAAAAACTTTTCACTGGCAGATATAATCTTTCAAAATTGAGGTTTACAGGTAAAAATTAAAAGAGATAACTGGTAATGGAAAAGAGTGTATACTACTGCTCAAAGATCACTAAACCTAACTGAAAGGAATAGAACCATGAAATTTATGAAAACTGGACACAAAAGCAAAGAGGATACCAAGTAAAGTGCCCTAGACACAACCTGGGTATTAAAGGAGTTCCAATTCATACAAGAGGGCTTGTGTCCAAAGCCTCTTACTACAACTGAAACTCATATAGGAAGAATCCTAATTCTTTAAAATGTTTTCTTGTAGAAGATATGTCTGTTTCTCAAGTCTTTAGATAGATTAGAATCTGGCTTAATTCTAGAGTTATATTTGTAACAAGACCTCTTAATTCAATCATTTCTGACCCAGTGTCCTCTAACAGCCTCTTCACTGGACTCCCTACTATTATTCCTCACTGTCTTCAACCGACTCTTCACAGAGCAGGGAAGATCATAAGAATAAACAAAAACACAAATCCAGTCATACCACTACTCAGCTCTAACAGCTTCCACACACTCTTTGGAATAAGCTCCAACCCTGACACTTTCTACAAGTACCTGAATAACGTGACGTACTCACCACACAGTCAATGCCACCTTAGCTGTACCAGCTTCTTTTCTGGCTCCTCCAAAGCTCCTTCCCACCACAGGGCTTTTGCATCTTTTGTTCTCTTCCCTAGAATGTTTTTCTTTTTCTTCTTTGTCTATCTAGAACCTCCCAATTGATCCTTCAGTTCTCTGCTTAAAAGCGACTTCCTGTAAGAATTAGGCTCTTTATAATCTCCCACTCCTCCCACCCTTCTGGCCTCCTATTGTTGGAACTTGACCTTCATCATACTTGTCATAACTGCAATTGAGCTACCATGTATTTAATGTCTTTTCCCAATCCTGTACTGTAAGCCCCATGAAGAGATAATTGTGTCTTATTTACTGCTGTTTTCCCAGTGCTGGGCATATTGCAGGAAATAAGGCACTGAAGGAAATATAATTTTGCTATGTGCTCTTGCATAAAGGCATGAAAATTAGTCTATCTCACACAAAATCATGACTCTATCAACAATACATAGTATAAAATTAACAAGTGTTTGTGAAAGCTTAACGAAGAAGCTGTTGAAGCAAAATTTTTCACAATCTTTTCATTCCCAAATACTCTAAATTTCCAATTAGGTTGCTAAGCTGGGAACATGTAGTGATGTTCCTTGAAAATATTCACAGAATTCAGTGTGACAGCAAAGTTTCCTGGATGGAAACAAACTGAAGCTCTCAACCAAAGCCAATGAGCATTCAAATGAGTGAGTCATTAAAAGAAATTGTGTCTGAAAGGCCACCCAAGAAGAAATGGTAAGAAATTCAACCAGGGGGCGCCTGGGTGGCTCAGATGGTTAAGTGTCTGCCTTCAGCTCAGGTCATGATCCCAGGGTCCTGGGATCGGGTCCCACATCGGACTCCCTGCTCCTTAGGAGCCTGCTTCTCCCTCTGCCTCTCTCTCTCATGAATAAATAAATAAAATCTTTAAAAAAAAAAAAAGAAATTCAACCAGGGTTCTCTTGGATTTAGCCAATTCACTTATAACTTCAAATAAAACAAATGCTTCACAGAGGCAAGGATATGCAGAAACGTAAGTAAAAACTCAGGAGAGACCTATGAAATGAGGACTTCTCATGATTATGCCCTTACTATAAAGAAGTTCCTGATGATGGTAGATATTTCAAAAAACTATGGCATCTAAGACTCATCTAAATTAGTGACATAACCATTTGAAATTTGGCAGGCATATGTAAGTCTACAACATACTGATTCTGTTATCCGAGATCACTGTCAACTCCTAAACTTTAATAGAGGACATTTAGGTTTCTGTAGAATAAAAAGCTCCATAATTTAAACATCCAATGTAAAAAAATTTTTTTTAAATGAAGGGATATTTATTTTCAAGAAACCTTAACAAGGGGCATCTGGGTGGCTCAGTTGGTTAAGCAGCCGACTCTTGATTTCAGCTCAGGTCATGGTCTTGGGGTCCTGGGATCCAGCTCCATCTCGGGCTCCACCCTAAGTGGGGAGTCTGCCTGAGGATTCTCTCTCTGTCCCTCTGCCCCTCCCCCTACTTGTGTGTGTACATGTGTGTGCGTGCACTCTCTCTCTAAAATAAATAAATCTTTAAAAAGAAACCTTCAACTCAATAAATAATGAAGAGAGTAAGGGGAAAATATGAAGAAAAAAATTAATATGTTAAGCTGATACCAAGAGGAGGAAACTCAAGGAGAATAAGCAGCACATGAATTGTATATTTTCTATCCTCTGATCTATCAACTCCAGACTTTCAAGAAATAAAACTGAAAGAATGAGAATCTACCATCATCTCCCTCAGTGTTTTTTATCTTACTCTCCTGATGGTGGGGAATGAGTGTGTGTGTGTGTGTGTGTGTACGGTGGTGAAAGGAGGAAACTGACATTTGTTTCTTGCCTATGGTGTCTTGTGCTTACAGACCCTACACATGTATTAGAGTCCGTCTTCATAACCAACCCACGGAGGTTACAGAAGTGAAATGACTGGCCAGCAATCACCTGGTGAGCATGTGGCAGAGGCAGGGGTGCTCCTCCCACACCACCACGCTGCCCTACTTGCTCTGGTTCTGTAGGAAATATCATTCATTTAGTGTAATGTTTCCAGTTTTTCTCCTTTCCATTATTCCATCCAAATGAGTCTTCTTTCTCACTCTCAGAGCAATTTTATTAGCTTCCCACTTTGTTCCATAGCTCAGAAATCAGGAAAAAGTAAACCTTTCTTCCCACACAACAGCTGCTTCTCTACCACATTCTAAATGGAACTGTTAATGAGTCCTATGGTGTTTACCCCACGCCCACCAGAGCTGAGATGGAGCAGCTTGCACTGCCCTCAGTCATTCTCAGTGCCCAACATTCGTACACCTAGGACATTCTTAGTTAAATCATTGTTCAGTATCAAAATAATCATCTATTTTCTAATTTAAATGATTGCTTTGTTTGACATATCCTTCCATTAGTAGTACTTCTTAAACCTTTCCTACCACAGTGCTCCTAAGAGTAGAGGAAACAAATCCATGCCACAGTAGCCAAAACTCATGAGAGATTTTATTCAAGTCTTGCATTTTGTTTTAGAAATTCAAGTAAATTTTGCATTCTATTCCACTCAATAGCCTTGCTTTTAAGGGTTTTTTTTTAAGATTTTATTTATTTATTTGACAGAGAGAGAGAAAGTGAGAGAGGGAACACAAGCAGGGGGAGGGAGTGGGAGAGGGAGAAGCAGACTACCCGCCGAGCAGGGAGCCGAAGTGGGACTCGATCCCAGGACTCTGGGATCATGACCTGAGCCGAAGGCAGACACTTAACAACTGAGCCACCCAGGTGCCCAATAGCCTTGCTTTTAATTTTCCCCCTTGAGACTATCCACATTAACAATCCAGCAAATATCTCAGGTTTATTTTGTAGCATCTCAGCACTCCCAAGCATACTCCTGGTGGAGAGAGAATCTATTCTTTTGAGAAGAATGGTAATGTGGTCTTTAACACAGTACTATGAAATGGTAAGCTGTGGATAACAAAGCTTTAAATTTGTATGACACATTTCAATAACTGATAGATTTTTATTTTTTTTATTTTTATTAAAGATTTTATTTATTTATTTGACAGAGAGAGAGAGAGAGCAAGAGAGGGAATACAAGCAGGGGGAGTGGGAGAGGGAGAAGCAGACTCCCCGCCGAGCGGGAGCCCGATGCGGGGCTTGATCCCAGGACGCTGGGATCATGAACTGAGCCGAAGGCAGATGCTTAACGACTGAGCCACCCAGGCGCCCCTGATAGATTTTTAAAAAGTTATTGTCATTTGTGTTCCAATCTTATAAAAGTGAAAAATCAGTATTTCCTCTACCATGGAAAGGGAAGTGTATGGAATTTATATAAATGTTAGTATATGGAATTTATATAAATTTAATATATTCTAATTTTTAGAATTCTGAAACTAATTTTATTTGTAAAATTTATATATGTGCTATTAACTGTTCAGTCTTTCTCCTCTATTCTAATCTCAAATAAATACTAGAAGAAACACTTCATTTTTATTTTTAGAAATTGTAAAATATGGAAGTTGTGGTATAAAGTTGAAAATTACCTTGTTTTTCTATAACTGAGTATGAGGCCAAAAATCCTCGTCCAGAAACATGGATTCCACTCATGAACAGCACTGTAATTTCATTGCTTTTTGATTCAATTGAATGGTTCATCTGCAATCCCAGACCACAGTATTTGCCTAGTAATGAGAAAAAAAAAAGGTATTTGTTATGACTCTCATAAATTCAGTAATATTTACAATGTAGGTAAGAGCATCAGAATAATATACCAAACTGGACATTAAAGAGAAAATGAGGCCTAGAATGTTTAGTGATTAAAAATCACATTACTCTGAAGAAAAAAAATGCCAAGTAATAACTGTAAATAATTTAAAGGGAAAAAAATGGTACAGGCATCAGTGATCTTACAAAGATTCAGTTTCTTGTGAAAGACATTTCTTGTATACTCTATAATAGTTGTGAGGAATTAAAAAAATTATCTTAAAGCATTTCATGCATGCAGGTGGCTCATGAACAAATGTATAGTTAATCAGCAATATTCTTAACATACTCCCCACAAGGTGCCCCTAGATTCCTGGGCTTAGGGCACCCCTTAAACCTTTTTCAAATTCCCCTCAATTTTTCTCCCAAGGATTCCTGAACTTTTAGTCAATCCCTTTAGGTGATCATGCCCAGTGCTACAGCTTTAACTATGCTCTGACAATTCACATACACCTCTACCCGGGCCTTTTCTCTTAAAGTTTAGGGGTATATATCCAACTGCCAACTTTTATCCTTTAATGTCTAATAGACATATAAAAATAACATACCCTCAATACAGATTAATAAAAGGGAAAAAGAAAAAAATTAGAGCAAAATATCCACCAATAACAAAAATGCATTTTCTTATGTGCTTGGTAACCTAACAAATTCTGAATAAAGAATAACATTCCAAAATGTTTTAGGTTGTGGCAACATCATTCTAGAGCAAGAGTAATGTGTACTTCCACAAACACCATTTTTAAGGACTACATATGATTTTGTGAGTAAACTATCCTAAGGGATCAAGAAAACCCCAACAGAACTGGTAAGGGAGTTTAACAATGTCACAGGATCAATATACAAAAATTATATTTCCACATACTAGTCACAAATAATCTGAAGTGAAATTTTTAAAACTTCATAACAGCATCAAAAATATTAAAATATTTAGGGATAAATGTTTAAAAAAGAAATTCAAGGCATGCCTGGGTGGCTCAGTCAGTGAAGTATCCGACTTGATTTTGGCTCAAGGTCATGATCTCAGGGTTGTAGGATGAAGCCCCTTATTGGGCTCTGCATTGGGTGTGGAACCTGCTTAAGATTCTTTCTCTCTGCCCTAACCTCCATGCTCGTGGCACTCAAAAAAAAAAAAAATCAAAACCAGTATACTAAAAAATAGAAAACACTGCTGAGAAAAATTAAAGGAAAACTAAATAAAATGGGAGACAGACCAAGTTCATGAACTGGAAGACTCAATATTGTTAAGATGTCCATTCTCCCAACACTGATTTATTGATTCAATGCAATCCCTATCAAAATCCTAGTTTTTTTTTTCTTTTATAGAAAATAACAAGTTGAGGCTAAAATGTATATGGAAATGCAAAGGACAAAGAATAGCCAGAACAGTATAGTGAAAAAGACAGTTGAAAGACTACTATAACCTGATTTTAAACTTACTATAATATTACAGTAATCAAGACAGTGTGATACACTGTAATGGCAAATACAGATATATCTAGATCTTTATATCTATGTCTACACCTATATCTGTATGTATTTCAGTGGAGAACAGAGTTCAGAAATAAACACACATACCTGGTCAACTGGTTTCTGACAAAGGCATGAAGGTAATTCAATAGAGAAAGGATAACTCTTTCAACAAATATACTAAACCAGGTGGATATCAATATGCAAAAACAAAGTTAGAACTTTACTTCAAGTCAAAATGGATTACAGACCTAATTATAAGAGCTAAACTTCTAGAACTCTTACAAGAAAACACGGGAGAAATCTTTGTGACTTTGGGCTAGGCAAAGATTTCTTAAATCCAACACCAAAAGGAAAGTCCATTAATGAAAAAAAATGAGTAATTTACACTTATCAAAATTTAAAATGTTTCCTCTTCAAAAGACACCATTAAGAAAAAGAAAAGGCAAAACACAGACTGGGAGAAAATATTTACACAACATTAATCTGATAAAGAATTCATATCTGAAATGTGTAAAGAATTCTTACAACTCAATCTCATCTTGTAAAATGGGTGAAAGATTTCAATAGCCACATCTGTAAGACTTTATTTATTTATTTTGAGAGAGAGAGAGAAAGAGAAAGCATGATCAGGGGCAGAGGCAGAAGGAGAGGGAGAACCAGACTCCCCACTGAGCGGGGAGCTCAATGCAGGGCTCGAGTCCAGGACCCTGGGATCATGGCATGAACTGAAGGCAGATGCTTAACTGACTGAGCCACCCAGGTGCCCCAAATAGCCACATCTATAAAGAAGACCTACCAAATGGCAAATAGGCACATGAGAAGATGCTCAAGAGCATTAGCCATTAGGGAAATGAATATTAAAACTACGAGATATCATGACACTCTAAAATGGCTATAATCAAAAAAGACTGACAATACCAAATTTATTGGTGAGGATGTGGAGAAACTGATACCTTCAAACACTGATGGTAGAACTGTAAAATGACATAGCCATTTTCGGGAAGCAATTTGGCAGTTTCTTAAAATGTTAAGTATAAATATAGATATGTATATATATCTCACACAATTCAGCAATTCCATTTCTATTATCTATCCAAGAGGAAAGAAACCACATGTCCACAGAAGGGCTAGTCAAATGGTCACAGCATCATTTCTCACATTTGCCCCAAACAAAAACAACTTAATTGTTCATTAACTAATGGGAAAAAAAAAATGTGGTATATATTCATACAAAGAACTACTACTCACCAAAAGACAGAAACGAACTAATGATATATGCAGCAACATGGATGAACCTCAAAAACATTATGCTAAATAGAAGAAACAATTTATGATATTTCTAGAAAAGACAAAAAAAATTAGAAATAACAGATCAGTGGCTGCCTAGAAATGGGGGTAAAGTGGGAACTGACTACACATAGGCACAAGGGAACTTTTTGGTGTGAAAGAATTTCAAAAGAAATTTCATAAGAAACATTGAAACAATGTGTATTGTCAGAAACCATCAAGTGTTTGACGCAAAAAAAAAAAAAAAGTTCAGAGTCAGACACGGCAGAAAAAGGCCTTCAGAGATCTATTCCAAGCTGCTGACAGCTGAAAAAACTGAAAATCAAACACATGGGTGAATTGTCCAAAATAACACTACTTGTTAGAGGTGAAATCAGTACAGAATCTTTTGTCCCATTTTGTCCCATGCTTTTTTCTTCCACACACTACTTCCCAGTAATGGGGTTGACACTTTCCCTGGGGCTTCAAGGAGAAGCCTTTAACAACAGCATCATCTCCCTGGTAAGGGATTTGGGGTAGCACTTGTGGACCTCCACGGTGTCTGCAGTGGTCTAGCTGCTGTCTCCTTTCCACCCACAGCAACAACACCCTTGTGTTCTTTCCCTCATCATCCAGCAACAGTCTCATTCCTTAACTAAATTAGTAAATGCTTCAGCTTGTCTTTTTGTATAAACCATCATCTCGTAATACTACTTTTGCCCTTAACTGAATTATTTAAATCTATGCCACCTTCATTTTGAGAAAATTGCTAAGAGACTACTCTTTCCATTTCACTCTAAAACCATTTTTTATCGAATCAATGTTTCCAAAAGATCATATATAAGTAGAATTGTGGCATTCAGTCGTATTCTTAAAAATGAATTTTTTTTTTTAAAGATTGTATTTATTTATTTGAGAGAGAGAATAGCGAGGGGAAGAGCAGAGGAAAAGGGAGACACAGACTCCTTGCTGAGTATGGAGGCCAACGTGCAGGGCTCGATCCCAGGACCCTGAGATCATGACCTGAGCTGAAGGCAGATACCCAACCAACTGAGCCACCCAGGCGCCCCCAAAATGAGTTATTCTTTACAACTGTTTTTTCCCCTGCCAATGAAAAAGTACTATAATTGTTTTAAATACATTTCATAATTTTGTATTTTATGTGTTAGATCTAAAACCAGGTAATTCTTTTTTTCCAGAAAATGGAAATGATTTAACCCTAAAGCCATACTGACAGTTGTCAGTTAAAACAAAACCCCAAATTCTAAAACATCTAGCACTGTCTATAGATTTTATACATAGAACTTTTCTTTCAAGACATAATTCTCCAAAGCTTTACAATTTCTGAATTAAGAAAATTAGCTTATGTATGTTATAATTGTATAAAAACTTTTAGGATGAGCAGAGAAATTAGTTTGTTCTAAGAATAATTTCAGCCCACATATGAATAGAATAACATATAAGACATAGAAATCATATTTCATTCTACGTATCATTGTGTTTTAGATTATTTTTTCCCCTCAACTTGGAAAGGTTAAGTTCAATTTTTCTGTCCTGCAGTCAGATTCACCAGATATAAACTGACAAAGAAAAGGCCCTCAAAAAAAAGGCCGTCAAACAAATTTTCTCCCCTTGAGGCACAGAAAACTATAGAATACATGCTATTATGTCTTACAGTGAACTATACATCCATAACCTTAGCGTTACAGTGAACTACATCCATAACCTCAGCATCTGTATTTTTTTTGAAAGATTTATTTATTTTAGAGGAGGGGGCAGTACGTGCACACACACTCTTGAGAGGGGAGAAGTGCAGCAGGAGAGGGAGAGACAGAATCTCAAGCAGACTCCACATTGAGCCAGAGCCCCAACTCTGAGATCATGACCTGAGCAGAAACCAAGTGTCAATGCTTAACCGCTGGAACCACTCGGGCGCCCCAGCATAAATGGTTTTAAAGTGATAGTATGGCTCTTCTGTCATATAGAACTTTTAGAAAAAGGTTGCAAACAAAAAACAACAACCAAAAGAACTAATCTAAAAATAACAAGGAATATGCTACATTTATAAAATTAAAAAAAAATCCACTTAATTGAAAGCCAAGAACATTCAGTCTATAACTTCTCGACTTATTTAGCATTTAATAAATAAATACCAAACATCAAGGCATGTGCATGAGCACACACACTTCGTCTTAGGTAACAGGGTGTTCAACATGTTTTTTGCTCACCCTTTATTTCTTTAAAAACAACTACTGTGGAAAAGGCTTTCTAATCCTAAATATGAGATGCAATTTAAATAAAAATTAATATTAACTTTATTAGTAAAAATATCAAAAATTTTAACATTCAAGCAAAATAACATTCAAAAAGTCCTATAACAGTTACTATCTGCATCTACCAAAAGAAAAGATGATTAAATCTTCAGACTTTTTCAATACTAAATAACTCAAAAATATACTGGTAAATAGAATAAATATTAAATACTGTATTATTTTTAAATACTAAGTATTTTCAAATAATGACCTAACATTAAAAACAATAACTTAAAATTGATGTTATTCCACATCTTATCTTAAATATTAAAAATACCTGAAGCTATATAATTTGTTAGCAAAGCCAGATGTGTGCAGAGCCAGTGCCCATCACATTAAATCTTAGAGGCCAAATGGGAATTGGCAAAGGTAAGAGAATTAGAATCTACGTAAGTCAGTTAACACTTGTAAACGTGAACAAGTTTCACCTGGGCAGCACTAGCTGTTCTTTGTCACTTAAGGATCTATGTATATGTGTGATTTTATTACAAGGCTGATTAAGGACCTCATGAGGTACAAATAATGACTTTTCAGATACTCTTAGGTACAAATGAAAAAGATCCTACTTAAAGAATATTATCATGCCATGCAAAGGTGTCTTTATAAAAATTTTATCATGTATACTAATACTAGGAAATCCCAAATTATTAGATTGAACTTGGAAGTGCTCTAAAAAATTTAAAAAACTGACAAAAATATATTCTTGAAATAAAACAATGTTTAAAAAAGTTTTTCCAACCCTTTCAATATGGACAGAATAATAAAGGTATTTCCTATTAGCACTACAGCTTTACCTCCTGTTTCTTCAGTCATTTGGAGTTACCTTGTCCTCTGAAATGTGAATATATTCAATCTGTGGTAGAAATAAAACTTCTTAAAAAACTACCCTTCAGTGAAACTCAAAAGGCAGTAAGTGCTAAAGAACAGACCATCTCAATAAAAAAAAGAAGAAAAAAAGAAGAGTGCAGTGGCTGACTTTGTAGGTGCTTAAGTGAGTTCAATATATACCAGATAAACACC
Organism: Eumetopias jubatus; assembly: GCF_037043125.1. Classification (NCBI taxonomy): domain Eukaryota; kingdom Metazoa; phylum Chordata; class Mammalia; order Carnivora; family Otariidae; genus Eumetopias; species Eumetopias jubatus. The sequence continues at coordinate 46,114,232 of NW_028274807.1, forward strand.
TCCTTCACATCTTATTCCCAGCCAAAATGAATGTCTCTCTCCTCACTTGGTTGTCCTTTGATCAAAGGTTTTACCCATTATACAAGTAATGCAAGCACTTAGCAAAATACTCTGGGAAAGGAAGAAGAAAATTCATTCCTAATCTGGGCAATATATCTTAATCTGGGCAATGTACCTTAATCTGGGCAATGTACTAGTTATTTCTTCAATTCCATTTTCCTAGTTTGGCCATTCAAAGGTACTCCTAAATCAACATAAATCATTTAATTGTTAACAATTATAGGTTCTACTGATGGCTCTCAAACCCCGCCAACATCTCTAGAAGTTTCTCATGGACAAAATTAGAATTTCAAAAAATATATGGACATATACACAAAATTATAAATAAAAAAGTTAATCAAGTATTTTAATCACCATAAGACCTATGAAACACTGGTTTTAGTCTAAAAGAATCCAAGATCCAGGCATATAAAAGTGTTTAAAAAATCATTACTCTTAGGAAACTAGAAAAATTCAATCCAGAGTAAGAAAAAAAGATATAAGGATTAGAGCAGAAACCAGTGAAATTGAAAACAGGAAATCAAGAGAGAAAATTAATAAAGCCAAAAGCTGGTTCTTTGAAACAAAAGTCAATAAGCCTCTAATAAGGCTAATTAAGAAAAAAAAGAGGACACAAATCACTAATATCAGAAATGCAAGTGTGGACACCATTACAGACCCAACAGTCATGAAAAAATAATAAAGGAATACTATGAACAAATCTATGCCCACAATTTGTTAACCTAGATGAAAGGAACAGGTTCCTTGAAACACATAATTTGCCAAAACTCAAATAAGAAGAAATAGACAATCTGAGTTTTTATTTAATTTCTATTTAAGAAATTGAATCAATAATTAATAATCTTTCAAAAGAGAAAGAACTGGGCACAAATGGGTTCAGAGATGATTTTTACCAAACATTTAAGGAAAGGTTATACCAATTTTCTACAATCTCTTTCAGACGGCAGAAGCAGGGGAATACTTCCTAACTCATTCTATAAGGCTAGCCCTACCATAAAACCAAAATCAAACATACTACGTAAAATGAAAACTACGGGTCATTATTTCTCATGGAATAGACATAAAAATTCGTAACAAAATACTAAGAAATCAGGGGTGCCTGGTTGGCTCAGTCGGAAGAGTATGCAACTCTTAATCTCAGGGTTGTGAGTTCGAGCCCCACAGTGGGTGTAGATTACTTAAAAATAAAAATCTTTAAAAATTATTAAGAAATCAAATCCAACAATGTATTAAAAAGAATTATACACCATGATCAAGTGTGATTTATCCCAAGTTTGCAAGGTAGGTTCAACATTTTAAAATAATGAAATCCATCACATCAACACGCAAAAAAAGAAAAATATTGTGATCAAATCAATAGATGCAGAAAAAGCATTTGACAAAACCCAACATCCATTCATGATACAAACTCTCAGTGAACTAGAAATAGAGGGGAACTTCCTTAGTTTAATAAAGAGGTATTTACAAAAAACCTAAGCTAATATCATACTTAATACAGTGAGAAATTCAGAGCTTTTCCAGTAAGATCAGAAACAAGGCAAGAATGTCCCCTCTTACCACTCCTCTTTTACATCATACTAGAAGTATTAGTTAACACAGTAAGACAAGGGGGAAAAAAGTACCAGATTGTAAAGGAAGAAATAAAACTGTTCACAAATGATAGGATTAGCTATGTAGAAAATCCAAAAGAATTGAACAAAAAACTCCTCTATTAAGCAATTATACAAGGTTGCAGAATACAAGATTAATGGATAAAAGTCAATTGCTTTCCTATATACTGACAATAAAAAACTGGAATTTGAAATTAAAAACACAATACCATTTATATTAGCACCCCCAAAATGAAATAGGGGTAAGTCTAATAAAATATGTGCAAGAACTATGTGAGGAAAACTACAAAATTCCAAGAGTGAAATAAATGGAGAGATGTTCCATGTTCATGGAGAGGAAAACTAAATATTGTCAAGATGTCAGTTCCTGCCAACTTTATAGACTGAAAGCAATCCAAATCAAAATCCTAACAAGTTGGGATAATTGGATATTTGCATGTAAAAGAATGAAATTGGACTCCTATCTCATACCACTCACAAAAATTAACTCAAAATGGATTAAAGACTTAAATGTAAAACCTGAAACCATGAAACTTCTAGAAGAAAACATAGGAATAAAGTTCCTTGACATGGGTCTTGGTAAGGATTTTTTTTAATATGACACCTAAAGCACAAGCAACAAAATAAAAGATAAATAAGAGGGACGGTATCAAACTAAAAAGCTGTACAACAAAAGAAACTACCAACAAAGTGCAAAGACAATCTATGGAATGGAGACAAAAATATTGGTTAACCATTTATTTGTTAAAGGGTTAATATCCAAAATATATAAAGCACTTCTATGACTCAAAGCAAACAACTGCAACAACAACAAAACCCAATTAAAAAATGGGCAAAGGACCTGAACAGGCACATTTCTCCAAAGATGATCTATGAAAGGCCAATGGGTACCTGAAAAGATGCTCAACGTCACTAGTCATTAGGGAATCACAAATGAAAAACACAGTAGGATATCACCTCATGTCTGTTAGAATGGTCATCATCAAAAAGGTAAGAGACAGGGGCGCCTGGGTGGCTCAGTTGGTTAAGCGACTGCCTTCAGCTCAGGTCATGATCCTGGAGTCCCAGGATCGAGTCCCGCATTGGGCTCCCTGCTTGGCAGAGAGTCTGCTTCTCCCTCTGACCTTCCCCCCTCTCATGCTCTCTCTCTCTCTCTCTCTCATTCTCTCTCTCTCTCTCTCATTCTCTCTCTCAAATAAATAAATAAAAAGATTAAAAAAAAAAGGTAAGAGACAACAAATGCTGGTGTGAATCTGGAGAAAAGAGAACCCTGTACACTGTTTGTGGGATTGTAAACTAGCACAGTCACTACAGAAAACAGTATGGAGAATCCTCAAAAAAAAAAAATAGAACTACCATATGATCCAGCAATTCTATTTTTGGTAATTTATCCAAAGCAAATAAAAACACTAACTCAAAAAGATATTTGCACCCCCACATTCATAGCAGCATTATTTATAATAGCCAAGATATGGAAACCACTTAAGTGTCCAACCATGGATGAATGGATACATATACATGCAACAAAATACTATACAACAAAGTATCATTCAGCCATAAAATATGAGGAAATCTTACCATTTGCGACAACAATGATGAACCTTAAAGACATTATGCTACATGAAATCAGATAAAGACAAATACTGTATGATCTCACTTATATGTGTAATCTAAAAACCCCCCACCAAACTCACAGAAAACAATATCAAGCTTATGGGTACCAGAGGCAGATGCACCTATGGGTGGGGGTAGGGGGAGTAGGAAATGATGGATGTTAGCTGAACCTACTATAGTAATCATTTTACAATATATGTAAATGAAACCATCATCCTATACAGCTTAAATTTATATAGTGATGTATGTCAATTATTTCTCAATAAAACTGGAAAAAAAATCCCAGTGAGTTATTTTTTGGCTATCAACAAAATGATTCTAAAGAATTTATGGAGGGACAAACGACCCAGAATAGCAAATATAATACTGAAGAAAAACAAAGTTGGAGGAATGACACTACCCATTTTCAATACTTACTATAATGCTACAGTAATCAAGACAGTGTGATATTGGTGAAAGCATAGACAAACAGATCAGTGAAAAAGAAGAGAGTCCAGAAATAAATCCACATAAATATGGTCAACTGATCTTTGACAAAGGACCAAAGGCAATACAATGGAGCAAAGATAGTATTTTCAACAAATGGTGCTGGCACAACTGGACAGCCATATGCAAAAAAATGAATCTAGACACAGACCTTATACCCTTCACAAAAATTAATTCAAAATGGATTACAAACCTAATAGTAAAATGCAAAATTGTAAAACTCCTGGAAGATAACACAGGAAAAAATCTGGATGACCTTGAGTAGGATGATGACTTTTTAGATAGAACTCCAAAAGGCACGAAATAACTGATAAGGTGGACTTCATTAAAATTAAAAACTTCTGCTCTGGAAAGACAATGTAAAAAGAATGAGAAGACAAGCCACAAACTGGGAGAAAATATTTACAAAATACACAGGTGATAAAGGACACATCTGATAAAGGACTCTTATCTAAAATATACAAAAAACTCTTTAACACTCAATAATAAGAAAACCCGAAATAAAAATAGGCCAAAGACCCCGACAGACACCTCACCAAAAATATACAGATAACAAGCATATAAAAAGATTCACTACATTATATGTTATCAGGGAAATGTAATTAAAACAATGAAATATCACTATATACCTACTGGAATTTAGAATGGTCAAAATCCAGAATACTGACAACACTAAATGCTGATGAAAATGTAGAGAAACAGGAATTCTCATTCTTTATTGGGAAAACAAAATGGGGGATTCTTTTTGGGATTTCTTACAAAACTAAAAAGTCCCACCATACAATCCAGCTATCACATTCTTGGATACCTACTCAAAGGAACTGAAAATTGATGTCCATGGAGAAACCTATACACAGATGTCTATAGCAACTTTATTCATAAATTGCTAAAGTTTGGAAGTAACTAGGATGTCCTTTAGTAGGTGAATGGATACATCCAGATGATGAAATGTTATTTGATACTAAAAAGAAATGAGCTATCAAGCCATGAACAGACATGAACTTTAAATGCACATTACTAATTGAAAGAAGAGAGTCTGAAAAGACTGCACATTGTTTAATTGCAATTATATCACCTTCTGGAAAAACAAAACAATAAAAAGATTTACAGTAGAAGACAATAAAAAGATCAGTGGTTGTCAGGCACTGGGGGAAGAAGGATGAATAGGTAGAGCACAGAGGGCTTTAGAGTAGTGAAAATACCACAATGATGGATATAAGTCACACATTTTTCAAACTTAGAGAATGTGCAACACCCACACAGACACATCATTAGCCATCAAAGAATGCAAATCAAACCCCAATGAAATACCACTTCATACCCACTACAATGTGAAGAAAGAACAAGGATCTGGAAAAACTGAAACCCTACTACAATGCTAGTAAATGGTGCAGTTGCTTTGGAATAGTCTAGCAGTCCTTCAAACGGTTAAACATGGAGTTACCATGTGACCTAGCAACTGTACTCCCAGGCATATACCCAAGAGAAATGCAAACATAGGTCCACAAAAAAACTTGTAAATGATACTTCAGAGCAGCATATTCATAGCAGCTAAAAATTACAAACAATAACCAGTATCCTGGAGTTCCCAGGATAAACTGTCATGGAGAGGTGGTGATAAATCTGAAAGAAAGAACAACGTAACCTTTTGGAAACAGAAGGAATTTTGAGAATTGAAAATATCTATTCAGAGTCTGCTGAAAAAGAGAAGTGTCTCTTGTCTTTTGGGAGAAGGAAAGGATGTAACTTAATGGGAAGAAGTACAAGATATAAGTGGGTCATCTGTGTGGAGTCCTGGGTGCTGGAGAGGGTTTGGGTGCAGTGTTGTCAACCCCCTGGGAAACGTAAACCACAGCAGGGTGTAAGGAAGCCTTGGAGGAGAAAGTGGCTAAGGACTCCAAGTGCGCTCCACAGGAAATGGAGGTAAGGGCCTCCGGAAAACGTGGTAGGAGCTAGAACCAATGATCTCTGAAATAATTCTTTCTAAGTGGATAAGCCATAGGATATGTGACTATTTCCTCTATCATGGAAATTTAGGTTTCCAATTTTTCCATATTTTAGATAATGATGTAATAGATGTATTTACAGATACAACTTGTTCCATACTTAAAATAATTACTGAGGCCAGATTTTTTTAAATGAAATTACAGGATCATGTTACTTTCCAAAAGTTAAACTAACTTACACTCCTACCATCAATATAGGGTGTTTATTTCAAGGCAGCCCTTGTATCACCTTTTTTCCAGTTTATAAGTGCTTTTAAACAATCTGTAAACTTTACAAAAATTTAGAATAATGTAAAAAGAAAACAATAAAAAACAATAATCTTTCTCACATAATCCTATTATACCAAGATAATAGCTAATACCAGTTGGGAGGATACCTCTCTGCCCAGGTCTCTCCATCTGTTAAATAAAAACAATAGTGTTTATCTTCTAGGGATATAGTCATCATTAAATGAACATAAATGTGTATATAGAGTGCATACACATATGCACAAGCATCGTATTACCTAGCTCTTCATTCATCCATTCACGCACTGTTTCTCTGTGACTTTAACATGAACTATTCCTACTAAACTGCTTTTCAGAAAGGCTGTATCAATTTATTCTCCCCACACTGCCCTGTAGAGATAAAAGAAACTGGTAATCTGTTGTTTTCTTAATTAGTGAAGGTGAACTTTTCCAATGTGCGCTTAGTTTAAAATTTCTTCTGGTATGTGATACTCTTATGCTTCTAGAGTATTTTCTTACCAGTATCCCTGCCTTTAAAAATTTTTTTAACATCTGTATATTGCATATATGGTAAGAGGGAGATTTTCCTGGGTTGGCCTGACCTAATCAGTTAGGCGTTTTAAAAGTAGAGTGCTTTCTCTGGTTAGTCACATACTGGAAATTAGAGAGAATGGTGAACACTCCACGTGGCCTCTAGGAACTGAAAACAGTCTCTGGGCAATAGGCAGCAAGAAAATGGGGACACCAGTTTTACAACTACAAGACAGTAGTAGTAGATTCTGTCAACAGTCAGTGAGCTTGAAGAGAACTCTCAGCGTCAGATAGGAACCACATCCCCAGGTGACTACCTTGATTCCGGCCGGGCAGGCAAGACAATCCAGTCATGCCAAACCCAGACCTCTGGTCTAAAGAAACTGAGATAATAAATTATGCTATTTTAAGCTGCTGGGTTTGTGATAATATTATAAAACAAGAGAAAGCTAATACAGCCAGAAATTTACTTTGGTGTAGCAGCACACGTCATTTTATTGCGCTTTGCAGATACTGCCTTTTTTCTTACCGGCCGAAGGTTTGTGACAATCCTGCATCTAGCAAGTCTGTTGGCACCATTTTTTCAACAACCACTACTCACGTTGTGTCTCTGTATCACGTCTTGTAATTCTTGCAATTTTTCAAACTTTCTCATTATTGTTACATTTGTTATGGTAATCTGTGATCTGATGTCACTATCATAATTATTCTGAGGTGCCATGAAACCCACGTGACGTCACTATCATTATTCTGAGGTGCCACGAAACCCCGTGACTGGCAGACTTAATACATGTGTGCATTCTGGCTGCTCCACTAGCCAGCCATTGCCCATCTTGCTCCTTCTCCTCAGGCCTCCCTTTACCCTGAGACACAACAATATTGAAATTAGTCCCACTAATAACCCTTCAATGGCCTCTAAGCATTCAAGTGAAAAAGTCACATCTCTCTCACTTTAAATCAACAGCTAGAAATGACCAAGCTTAGTAAGAATGCATGTCAAAAGCGGAGATACGTTGAAAGACCTCTTGTGCCAAATAGCCACACAGTGAACACAAAGGAAAAGTTCCTGAAGGAAATTAAAAGTGTTATTCCAGTGAACATGTAAATGATAAGAAAGTGGAACAGCTTCTTGCAGATGTGGAGAAAGTTTCAGTGTTCTGAAGAAAAGATCAAACCAGCCACAACATCCCCTTAAGCCAGAGCTTAACTCCCTTTAAATCTGTGAAGGCAGAGAGAGGTGAGGAGGCCGCACAAGAAAGGTGGGAAGCTAACAGAAACTGGTGATAAGTTTTAAGAAACCACCTCTAGACCAAAAAAGTGCCAGGTGAAGCAGCAAATGCTGACGTAGAAGCTGCAGCAAGTTGTCCAGAAGATCTAGCTCAGATCACTTAAGAAGGTGGCTACACTAAACAACAGATTTTCAGCGTAGACAAAACAGCCTCCTATTAGAAGATGCCATCTAGGACTTTCATAGATAGAGAGGAGAAAACAATGCCTGGCTTCAAAGCTTCAAATACACTACCTCTCCTAATAAGGGGCTAAGGCAGCTGGTGACTTTAAGCTGAAGCCAATGCTCATTTCATCATTCCCCAAATCCTAAGGCCCTTAAGAAGGATGCTAAGTCTCAGAAGTACAGGTCTGGGATTCACAGACCTGTACCTCTGAAACAAATAATACATTATATTTGAAAAAAAAAAAAGATAGTAGGAAGGGAAAAACGATGAGGGAGAAATCGGAGGGGGAGATGAACCATGAGAAACTACGGACTCTGAGAAACAAACTGAGGTTCTGGCGGGGGTGCGGGGGAATGGGTCAGCCTGGTGATGGGTATTAAAGAGGGCATGTTCTCCATGGAGCACTGGGTGTTATATGCAAACAATGAATCATGGAACACTACAGCAAAAACTAATGATGTAATGTATGCTGATTAACATAATAAAATGAAATTAAAAAAGAAAAAAAGGATGCTAAGTCTACTCTGCCTGTTCACTAGAAATGGAACAACAAAGCTTAGATGATAGAACGTCTGTATGCGACATTGTTTGTTGAACATTTTAAGTCCACTGTTAAGACCTGCTGCTCAGAAAAAAGATTCCTTTCAAAATATGACTGTTCACTGACACTGCACTTGGTCACTCAAGAGCCCTGATGGAGATGTACAATGAGATGAATGTTGTTTTCATGTCTGCTAACAGAACACTGATTCTGCAGCCCATGGATCAAGAAGTGATTTTGACTTTCAAGTCTTATTAAGAAATCCATTTCATAAGGCTACAGGTGCCATAGACAATGATTCCTCTGATGTATCTGGGCAAAGTAAACTGAAAACCTTCTGGAAAGGATCCACCATTCTAGATGCCATTAAGAACATTCATGATTCATGGGATAAGGTCAAATTATCAACATTAATGAGTTTGGAAGGAGTTGATTCCAACCCTCCTAGGGGACTTAGAGGGGTTCAAGACTTCCATGGAGGAAGTAGTTGCAGATGTGGTGGAAATAGCAAGAGAACTAGAATGACAAGTGGGGCCTAAAGATGGGATTGACCTGATGCAATTTCATGATGAAACTTGAATGTATGGGGAGTTGCTTCTTAATGGATGAGCAAAGAAAGTGGTTTCTTGAGATGGAAACTACTCCTGGTGAAGACGCCGTGAAGATTATTGAAATGACAACAAAGAACTTAGAAAAGTTTATAAACTTAGTTGACAAAGCAGTGGCAGAGTTTGAGAGGATTAACTCCAACTTTGAAATAAGTTCTGCTGTGGGTAAAATGCTATCAAATAGCATCAGGCTATAGAGAAATCTTTTATGAGAGGAAGAGTCAATTGCAGCAAATTTCACTGTTGCCTTATTTTAAGAAATTGCCACAGCCACTCCAGCCTTCAGCAACCCCCACCCTGGTCAGTCAGCAGCCATCAACACTGACACAAGATCCTCCACCAGCAAAAAAACTGACTTGAAAGACTGAAAGCGCAGATGATGGTTAGCATTTTTTAGCAATCAATATTTTTAAATTAAGGCATGTACATTTTTTAGATGTAACACTACTGTACACTTTAGACTATAGTATAATGTAAGTGTAACTTTCATACGCACTGGGAAACCAAAAAATTCATTTGACTCACTTTATTCCAATACCTGCTTTCCTGCAGCAGTAGAGAACTGAACCCACCATATCTCTGAGGTATGCCTGTATAGTAACACTCTCCCGCTCTCAGATGATCAAATCCGGGGAAGTACACAAGGTAGAATCTACCTAGGCTTGAGCCTGGATCACATGTATTTTACTTGGCCTCTTGGTCTATACAATCTGGGGTCTACACTATTTCAAAAATAATTCAATTGGTTGCCAAGATTTAAAAATCTTTAAACTTCGCATAAATTCTGCATTTCTGTCTTTTCTTGAAAAAATCACAAGTGAAAAAAGTAAGGAAACCTGGGCCAGTTCTCCAAATGGTTGTACCTAAGTAATGGCTGTCCCCTTTAAAAAGAGAGAGTCATACTCCAGTTTGCTACAGTCTCCACCACTCCCTAAAGTCTCTGATCCTGAAGCTCAGTTATCATTTGTCAGGGCAATGCTGTTACTATACTCAGTCCATTTCACTCATTTATTTTGTGTGTCTATCCTCTGCTGGCAGTGAGTTTGTATCCTCTTGCCTAGAGCTTAGAGTTATTAAGGTTATCATGTGTTTTTCAAAGTCTATATTAACCATACTTTTGGTAGATGATAAACAGCAACAAACCCTGGAAGTTGTTAAATTAAAATATTTTGTATTCAGAAGAGAGAAGAAATCCCTCTGAATTGAAATAGATTAGAGGTAGTGTTAATACTGCCACAAAACTTAAGGAATTTGATTTAAGTTCTCAACTAAAAGGAAGATCATTTAGCCTATGGAGAGATCTGCCACCGAACAACACTCTTCTTACAAACTCACAACTTAAAAAGAGAAGATGGGGGTGGGGAGTTATTTGCTAGAGCAAAAAGCACATCAACTGTGTCCACCTCCAAGAGATACAACAAGATGGAAATGGAGTTTGCTTAGGGAAGATCACTCTTAATTTACAAACAAACAGATTTAGGTATGGCTTTTTAGTGCCTATATACAGAAGCACTTCTAATTGCAAAAACAAAATTCCAAATTTGGAACGTTCAAAGTAATTAATAAATAAAGTGAGCCCCTGAATATCCAGGCACTGAGAGAGGTATGCAGCAGGAACTCAGTGATGAAACTAGACTGGCACACTGTTGCCCTTGGAAAGCTTAGGCAGGACAGGGCAAACGCACAGCTGAAGCCCCTAAAATACAGAAGAGGCCATTTTAACACCCAGAAAATATTTAGAGAAGAAACTATCATTAAGTAATGTCCATCAATACAGTTTCTTTAAGAGTCGGGCTTCAAGAGGGAGATGGAGTTGTAAAATCAGCCCTCTGTCTTACAGTGATTTCATGTTCTCTTTTTGCATGACTAAGATGCCTTCCCATAATGATCTTGCTTATATTGTGACTAACAATACATTGTTTTTGGCTGAATTTAGCACTACTTTTAACTGCTTCAACAAAAACTTACCTGCACAGGATAATCATGGGAGGGTACAGATATAATTTCCTTTTAAACAATTAGGCTATAAAGCAGGGCACTTGCTATGATGAGCACTGGGTGTTGTAAGTGATCAATCACTGAATTCTACTCCAGAAACCAATATTGCACTGTATGTTAAAACTACCTAAAATTTAAATTAAAAATAAAAATAAAAATTATACCAAAAAAATAAAATGTATCCGTCATAAAAAATAAAAATAAAAAAATAAACAATTAGGTTACTGAGTATATACTTAAAAGAACAAGTAACAAATATTTACCATCTTTAAAAGGAGTAGCAATGGGGCGCCTGGGTGGCTCAGATGGTTAAACATCCACCTTCGGCTCAGGTCATGATCTCAAGGTCCTGGGATGGAGGGCTCTATGCTCAGCAAGGAGTCTGCTTTCCCCCCTGTCTCTGCCCTTTCCCCCCAGCTCGTGCATGCACACACACTCTCAAATAAAATCTTTAAAAAAAATTTTTCAAATTAAAAAATAAAATAAATAAATAAAAGGAATAGCAGTATCACCAATAATGGATTTGTCTTTCCTTCTAAAAGACAGTGGTGACTACTTTAAAAGTGTATTTTTCTACTTCATTAAGTCATTATGGATTTTGATTTCAGGGGAATATGGCTACTTCACTGTTGGTTTTTTTTTTTTTCCATGAATAAATGACACATGCAGTATTTGTACATTTAAAAATAAAGTCCATATGGGAAATGTACTTTGACACTTTCACTCCTATTTTCCACCTCATACACAAAAATTAATTATGGATTGACTGAAGATAATATGTGTAGAAAGGAAAACAATAAAGCTTTTAGAGGAAAACCTTGGGAACAACTTCATGACCTATGAGTGGGCAAAGATTTTAAAAGAACACAAAAAATGGTAATCCTAACTGGAAAAAAAAATTAATAATTGTGAACATTAAAATTAAGTTAAAATTAATGTCTATCAAAAGGTACCAATAAGGGAGGTAGAAAGAAAAGCCAAAGAAAGGGAGAATATATATTTTAATACATATCCCCCAAAGAACCCATACCAGCATAGAGAAAGAATTCCTACAAGTAAGAAAATGATCACCCAAATGCATAAAAAAATTCAACACTTCTCATAAAAGATATTCAAATGGCTAACATAGGAAAAGAGAACAGTATCATTAGGCATCAGGGAAATGCAAAGCAGAGCTACAATGTGGTATCAGTACACACACACACACACACACGAATGGTTAAAATGGCAAAAGTAGAGACAAGTAACTGCAACTCTCATACCCTCGTGGTGGGTATAAACTGATACAGCCACGAATGCATTTGTCAGTATCTACTAAAGCTGAACACATGCACACCCAGTGACCCAGCAACTCCTCTTCCAGATGTAGAATTGTACATCCGCATTCACCAAAAGACAGGTAAGAAAATGCTCACAGCAAACAGTGATAGCTAAGAACTGGTTATATGGTAGATATACCTTAATTTCCTTACTGTTAGAAATTTAGATTGCTTCCAATTTTTCTAATAGTGAATAATGTTGGAATAGACATCTTCCTAACACAACTTTTATTTTTGAAATATTTCCTTAAGAATGATTCTTAATATATACTTCCAGACTGCTAAGTAAGCTATACCAACTAAGAGAGCCTCAATAAAAAAAAAAGTACCAATTTCACTACACCCATGTCAACATGTTTTGTTTTGTTTTTTTACTAATTCAAAATTCAAGGAGGGAATATACTTAGCTTTAAAAAATTTGCATTTCTGGGGCGCCTGGGTGGCTCAGTCGTTAAGTGTCTGCCTCCGGCTGGGGTCATGATCCCAGGGTCCTGAGATCAAGCCCTACATTGGGCTCCCTGCTCCGAGGGAAGCCTGCTTCTCCCTCTCTCACTCCCCCTGCTTGTGTTCTCTCTCTCACTGTCTCTCTCCCTGTGTCAAAATAAATAAATAAAATCTTTAAAAAAAATAAAAATTAAAAAAAATAAAAATTTGCATTTCTTTGATTATAAGCACAGTTGCCTCCTCCAGTAATCTCTTCCAGAATGGCAGGCTGGACAAAAGAACACACAACTTTTTATTAGTATCCATGATGGTGGCCAAAGGGCCTTGATGGAAAATTTTATACTATTCATGTGGACCAAAATATCCACAGAGCAATACCAATCTTCCCCATCAAATTTTTCTTAGTGGGCTTCCCTTCTCTCTTAAGAAACTTATGCTTCTAGGGTTTTAAGACTTACCTTCTGGAACACCAGCAAACTTCTGGACAGAAGAGAATGTCATTATTCTTTTATTTCTTAACAACACTTTTGAAAAGGAAGTGACTCAAGGCTTTGGCTTCTATTAAATTGACAGCTTCTTTCTTGATAGCTGGCAGAATTTCTCATACCAAGTATACAAATGTAAAAAGCAGTGAGTCACAACAATGTGTAAACGTCAATAAAACCAGATGTATTGTCAAGCATCACAGGTGAGACATACACAGCATACCATTAAATTTCTTTCAAAGCTTTTTTAGAAAAATAAACTTTCACCACTTAGGAAATGTCAAAGCTTATTAATATTTCCTGTAAAGGCCTACAAATAGGAATTCTTGGGTAGGACTGCAGAGATTAAATTTTATCCAGCTGAATGCTGTTGAAAAATGAGACAGTTATCAATTCCTCATTGACCTGCCTCAAAACATTAGAGGAAACAGTTTGAAGTGATGACATCATTTATAGAGACAAAGCTTCAGTATTTATTTTCTGTTCTAGGCCACAAAGCAGCTTGACCATTCCAGGATACAAAGATTCACTAAAGTCTTTTGAATTGTACATGACTTCTGTACTTTGCAATGCAACAAACAACCTCATATGATACTTTCTTATTAGGGACAAATCCAAGTTAAATTTAAGTTCCCATCAAGCCTTCTCATGAAAACCATCCACAGTCAAGCAATGTATTTTCATGATGAACAGATAAGGTGCCTTTAGCCTTGACTACATGTTTTCGTAGGCTAGGACTTTATCACACATAAAACTCTGTGGCTCTTACATCTATCATTCAAGATACCTATAATCATTAAGATTATGTATCACTTCTTCAATTCCTGGCTATGGAAAACTATTCTATATGAAAAATGTTAACGATGATGATAGTATTATAATACCTTTAATTCTTTCATATGAAACAGTACTTACCACTTTAATTTGACATAATTATTTTTTACAAAGACAGCTTTAAAAGAAACAGGAAGAAACTCAAGAAGAAGTATTCTATTTTTATTAAGATCATGGACTCCTAAAGCACAGCAACAGATTTCATAGAGTCTACGAATAATCTATGTGGTAAAAGTTAATGAAAGACTCATTGGGGGAGACAAAGATGATCAAGGTATCCCATGCACAGCCAGAAAATACAAGGAAAAAAAAAAGTCCATTGGCAGATGAGAGTACTGACTTCAGGGATGGAACTTAAGAGCGCAATTTTGGAAAGAAAACACTTCAGGGGGAGAAGTAGGTTAAAAGTAATAGAGAGAGGGGCTCCTGGGTGGCTCAGTCAGTTAAGCATCTGCCTTTGGCTCAGGTCATGATTCCAGGGTTCTGGGATGGAGCCCCACATCGGACTCCCTGCTCAGTAGGGAGCCCGTTTCTCCCTTTGCTTCTACCCCCGTTTGTGCGTTCTGTCAAATAAATAAATAAAATCTTAAAAAAAAAAGTAATAGGAATACTTTGGAAACTGCACTGTAAAGGGGAGAAGAAACAAAGCAAGAGGGGGAATCTAGGGTCCTTCAAGACAAAAAATAAAAATAAAAATAAAAAAAAGATATAACAATTCCTCCCCCACTACCACCTCTTCTCCAAAAAAGAAAATATCTACTACACTGACAGAAGAGGACTATCATGAACCTATCACAAACCATAAAGTAAACCACTGCAAACCACCACCTCTATACCCACAAATACCTAGACACAGTCTTTATCTACTTAAAAAATATATAGTGTAAGGGGACCCTGGGTAGCTCAGTCGTTTAGGTGTACGACTCTTGATCTCAGCTCAGGTCTTGATCTCAGGGTTGTGAGTTCATGCCCTGCACTGGGCTCAATGCTGGGCGTGGAGCCTACTTTAAAAAAAAAAAAAAAAGGAGGGGTACGCTTCGGTGGCTCAGCTGGTTAAGTGTCTGACTCTTGATTTCAGCTCAGGTCATCATCTCAGGATCATGGGATGGAGCCCTGCATCAGGCTCTGTGCTCAGCAGGGAGTCTGCCTGGGATTCTCCCTCTCCCTCTGCACTCCCCCGCCAGCTCTCTTGCTCTCACTCTCTCAAATAAATAAATCTTTATTAATAATATATAAAACTTATATATATGTTATAGAGATTACATATTATACACATGTAGTATAAAACAAAAAAGATTTATATATATATATATAAAATAAAACAAAAAATGAGAATCCCAACAACTCAGTTTATGGAAACACCCCCCCCGCTAAAAAACAATGATAAAACAGAAGGAAACTGGAACACTCCAGACTTAATTAAATGTTCTCAAGCAACTGGGGACATGATAAAACCCCTTGAAACAGAAACTCAAAAGCTAAAAATAGAAATGGACAATATCCAGAAAGAACTAAGAGTTGATCTCACAAAATGTAAAAAAAAAATGACAAAATTATATAAAAAATGAAGACCATATTACAAGGTGCACAAGGAATAATGGATTCTAATGAAACATGATAATGAATGTTGAAAAAAGAACCAAATAGAATGAAAAGGAAATAAAAAACTAAAAGCACTGGTGAGAATGTGGTTGAAATGGCAAGGAAGATCCAAGTTTCTTAGACTTAAAAATGTATCTAAAAAAGATGCACAAGAGAATGGAACAGAAATAATATTAAAAGTATCATCCCACAAAACTTTCCAGAAATAAAAGATCTGAATCTATGTATTGAAAGAGCTTATTGGATACCAGTGAAAACCAATACAAAATGATCACCTTCAACACATATCCTTATAACACTATTAAGACTTTAAAGGTAAATAAACTTCTCAAAAAATAAATAAATAAAAAGCCAGGCAATAATGGAAGAGTATTTAAAAACAAAAACTCAAAGAAAGGTCAATCAAAAAGGACATATTTATATATAATCAAGCTGTCCCTCAAGTCTCCACATAATAAAACTTTTAAAATAAGCAGTTTTAAGCATGCAAGAAATTCTGTACCCATAAGTCCTGCTTGAGGAATCAGTCTATTCCAAGATGAACTTCATCCATTCACATTATGACTAGAGAACTTGGGCAAAAAGACAAGAGTGTGAACATTTAATGTTTTTAAATACAGATCTAGGAAAGTTAGGGATGGGTTGAAGAATAAGATGTTTAATGATGTAGGCTACATATTATGAATTTATGTTCTAACAGAGTAAAAATAGGGAGAGAAAGGAGAAAAGAGGAAAGTAAAACAGTTCGTTGAATGTTATATAATAGGTAGGAGTTACAGACAATTGGTGGGATTTAACACCATTAAAAATAGACAAATCAGACAGTAAAGATTAAGACAACAGGGGATCACAGGCATTTAAAAAAGTAAAAATTGAAAGGTAACACTTAGAACAAAATTATAAGACTTATTAAGCTCCAAAAGCTTAAATAAATTTAATTTTAAATAAATTTAAAAATAGAAGGAAAGAAAACAATGTAAAGAAAGAAGCACAACAAATACATATAATTGTAACTTAAAATACAGAGTTGAGACAAAACATTTCAGTTTTATAAATAAGTACAAATGGGCTTAACTCAGCTATTTAAAATAGAAAAGATTTTCAACTGGGTTCACAGAGTAAGACCCAAAAATGTGCTACATACAAGAAACACACCCAAAAGAAAATGATCTACAAAAGCTAAAAATAAAGGGTGAGGAAAGGCAGGTATACTAGGCAAATGAAAACAGTAAGAGATATGGAGGAGGATGTGCAGATGATATTGTCAGACAAAAAGAGAATTCAAACTCAAAGTATTAGACATGACAAAGGAAGAACTTTTTAATGCTGGAAGTCACAATTTAAAATAAAGATATTATAGTTAAGAACACCTTTATAAAAGCAAAAACCTAAAGAAAAACAAGGGGAAAAAAAGAGACATACCAATAAAAGATCAAGTAGTTAAAGATATAGCAAATCTAATCAGTAAATAAGATCTGAATGACTATCAAACTTTACATCTTGATATTAGAGAACAAACCTTCTCAAGCACACATGGGACATTCATAATAAAGGTTGTATGTTAGATTATACAGAAAATATTAGCAAGCTCCATAAAGCAGAGATATTACAACCATGTTTAGAGATATTTATGACCACAACACAGCAAAAGTAAAAATTATTAACACTAGCAAAGAAAGGTATTCCAACTGCAAATCTATTTATGTACTATATGCCCAATAATAAACATGTACTGAGTAAAAGGGAAATACAAAACAAAATTAGACTTCCAAAAAAAACACCGATACAATAATCTGTGGTATATCAATCTTAAAGATGTACTCAAAGTAAACCTCAAAGCATTAGACATATTTATCAATAACAATGATAGAATAAATACAAATGAATTAAAATTCTTTGCTAAAAGCTAGGAAACAAATAACAAAATAAGCCCAAAGCAAGCCTAATGAAGAAAATGAAATAACAGAACTAGAAACAGAAATTAATGGGGTAGAGAATAAAGAATAGATTTAAATATAATAAATCATTTTTTATTTTTTTAAAAAAAAATTAACAAAATAGGCAAACCACTTGCTGACAATCAAGGGGAAAAAAAGGGGAAAGCACAAATGAACAAAACAAAACAAAAATGATATGAAGGAAATAACCATTGAAATAACCGTTAGAAAAAAAAACATACAATTCTATTTTTCATATATCACTACAAATAAATTTGAAGACCCAGGTGAACTGGGTAATTTATCAGGCAAAGAGCTTACTAAAAACTGACTACTTAAAGATAAAATCTGAACGAGATCATTCTCCTAAGAAAAAATAAAGAAAATAATAGGACCTATCCAACGAAAAAAAGCATCAGGTCTGGATGGTTTTTCACAGAGTGAAACCTGCAAATACCAGGTTGTTTAAAAACTCTCTTACATTTTTCCAGAGCAGTGAAATGAAGGAAAACTTCTGAAATCTTTGCACTTATATATGTAACATCAATACCTAAACCTTATAAGGACAATGCAAAATAAATTATACACTAATTTTTGCTTATCAATACTTACATAAAAATACTAAATAGATTATTAGGAAACGGAATCCAATGCCACATTAATGGAATGACACAACAAAGGGATATTCATTTCAGGAACGTAAAGTTGGTTCAATGTTAGGGAACCCATTAATATAATCCACCACACAAATAGATTTCAGAAGAAAAACATATAATCATCTCCACAGATGCTAAAGAAGCTTTCTATCACAATCCGATTCTTTCCTAATGAAAAACACTCAAGAAAATAGAAATCAAGGAATACTTCCTGTTATGTATCTCCCCAAAATTAATTTGTTGAAACCCCTTCCACTCCATGTGAACATATTTAGAGATAGGGCCTTAATGGAGGTAATTTAGGTTAAATTAAGTCATAAGGATAAACTCCTAATCCAAGAAGATTAGTGTCCTTGTAAGAATAGACCAGAGAACTCACTCCTTCTCTCTCTCTGCTATGTGTGGACATAGAAATAAAGTTGCTGTCTATAAAGCCAGGAAGAGAATTCTCAGCAGCAACTGAATCTGACACCCTGATTTCAGACTTCCAGACTCTAAGCTGTGAGAAAATAAGTTTTTGTTGTTTAAGCTATCCAGTATACGGTATTGCAGCCTGAGCTAACATCTCCATTGAGATCAGGAACAAGAAAAAGATGCCCACCATCTACACTACGGATTAACATAGCAATGACTTGTAATATTAGCCAATGTAATTAGATAAATCAATCACAGGCACAAGAATTGGAAAAGAAGTAAAACTAACTCTACTTGCAGATGTGACTGTGTACCTAGAAATTCCTAGAAAGTGAATGATAAAACTGAATAAAAAAACCCCAGTAAAATAGGATATAAAATCATCATACAGAAATCAATAGTCTTCATAAAATTAGTAACCAGTAAGAGGATACAATGGCAAAACAAACAAAACCAAAACATTTCCACTTACAATAGCAACAGGGAAGATATTTAGGAATAACTTCAACAAAAAAAATGTGTAAAATCTACATAAGAAAGTTCAAAACACCCTTGAAAACAACAAAATTAGATTTGAATAGAAAAAAAGCAGCTCTTGTTCTTGAATAGGATGACTCAACATAACAAAGACAAATCATGATCACAATAAAAAATACCAGCAAACATTTTTATGAAGTTGGACAGGTTGGTAACTAAACTTCATATGGATCAATAAACAGGCAAGAATAGCCAAGAAAACACTAAAAATGAACATCCTTAAAGAGAGACTAGGCATTAAAACACATTATATAGCCTCTATCATTAAAACTGACATTTGGTTATGTGAATATTGACCAGTGGAACACAACAGAAAACCCAGAAATAAACCCAAGTATGTAGAGAACTTGAGTATATGATAAAGTCAGTATCTCAAATCACTGAGGCAAAGGCAAACCTTTAAATGCAGAGTGTTAGGACAAGCGACTAGTCATCTGGAAAAGATACAATTAGATCTACACTTTGTATCATACAAAAGAATATCCCCAAATGGACCAGGAATCTAAATATAAAATAACTGAAGCCACATACATGTACTAGAAGAAAAATGGGTAAATTTATATTTAACTGGGATGTAAGGAGAGGCTTTCCAATTATTCAGAATCCATATGCAAACGAGTGATAAATTTGCTACACTGAAAAAACCTGCATGCCAACAAAACCATTTAAACAAGTTCCATAGGGGCACCTGGGTGGTTGAGCATCTGCCTTTGGCTCAGGTCATGATCCCGAGTCCTGGGGTTTGGGACTGAGCCCTGCTCAATGGGGAGTCTGCTCCTCCCTCTGCCCCTCACCCTGCTCATGCTCCCTCCCTCTCTCTCTCTCTCTCTCTCTCAAATAAATAAAATCTTAAAAAAAAAAAGTTCCATAAACAAAGTCAAACAAGAAGAAACTGTCTTCAGATGTATCACATAGAGGCTACTATCACTAAAAGATAGTAACAGAATTCCTAGGATCAGAGAAAAACAAAGACCAAAAAAACCTGACAGAAAAATTAGCAAATGACACAAAAAGTTGTTTAAAAAAAATGAACCTGACATACAAAAAATATGTTTAACATCACTCATACTAAGAGAAATGCAAATTACAAATATACTGAGATACCGTTTCTCACCTATCAATTGGCAAAACTTAAAAAGCATGATGATGCACACCCTGGCAAGGCTGTGGGGAAACAGGCATTTTTATGCATTGCTGAATGGAAATGCAAGTTGGCACAACCCTTGTAGAGGGGAATCTGGTAATATCTAACAAAGCTTTATATACATTTATCTTTTGAACCAACAGTCGCATTTTAGGAATTTGTTCTGAAGATACACCTCCAAGAATACAAAAAAACATCTGCATAAAGTTATTTGTTGCAGCACCGTTTGTACCTGCACAATACTGGAAGTACCTGTACACAAAAGAGTGGTTAAATAAACTGCAGTACCTCCATACTGTGGAGTTCTCTGCAGCTGTAAAAAGAATTAAGGGCTATGTCTATGCACTGTTGTTGGAATGATTTCCTTGTTAGGTAAGGGAAAAGCAAAGTAGAAAAGAATATCAATAGTATATTAGATTTGAACTTCGGAATGTCTCTAACAAATCAAATCTTTAAAAAAAAATAATTATAGGGGCGCCTGGGTGGCTCAGTCAGTTAAGCATCTGCCTTTGCCTCAGGTCATGATCTCAGGGTCCTGGGTTTGAGCCCCGCATCGGGCTCCTTGCTCAGCAGGGAGCCTGCTTCTCCCTCTCCCTCTGCCTGCCTCTCTACCTACTTGTGATCTGACAAATAAATAAATTTTTTAAAGAAAAATAATAACATTAACACACCAAAAACAATCATTCTTGCTACCACTGAATGCCCGATTCCTCTTAAAATTTCTCTGGATTATCTTAACATGCCTTCCTGCAGCTTGAATCAAGATCAAAACAAGGTCCACACATTATTTTTGGAAGATGTAACTCCTAAAAGTATGACAATTCCCTCTACTTCTCTCTTTTTAAAAAATGCTATTGACAGATGGTCTTTATGGTTGATAAAACGTGTTTCTCTAGCTCCTTTATTTCCTGTAAACTGCTAAGGGCTTGATGGGACTGTGGCTCACCTTTTTTCACTGCTGTTACAAGACTGCTTAGGTGGTACTGTTTACTCCCTACTGCATCACCCGTTTAATACAGTTGCCCTCTATTAGTGTTATAGTGGTTTCTAGATCCTTAGGCAATCTGTTCCTAAAAGCTTATCTGAGACCATACATTCATGGCAATATACACATGGTGATCAAGCTACCAGGTTAATTAAGAGTTGACTGAGAGACAACAGAGGTTATCAATCGGCAGTAAGAGAAGTTGGCCAGGAATTGTTTCTCTCATAGGTAAGAGGCCAAAACATAGAGACAAGATGAAGGATTTGACTTGATATGGAGAGGAGGCCGCCAGAGGATGAACATCATGCTTACAGAAAAGATACTGGGTTCCGCTTACAGTTCTAAAAGATATTTTATACACTAGCACCAATAAATGTTTCCAAATTAACTCATGGAGAATTCAAGATTTACTGTATGATGTTAGTTCACCTGAACAGTCTTAGACATTTTCCACCTTTAAGCCTAAGGGACTGATCTCTAAGCCAAAGATTCTCAACATGACTACAAAGCAGATTCTCCTGGGAAGCCTTTAAATTCCAGAGGCATGGGTCCCACCCAATCAATTCTGATTCAACTGGTCTAGGATGGGGATACAGTATTATTTAGTATATAGTATTATTTAAACTCTTTCCAGGTGACTCTAATATGCAGCCATAACTGAGAAACACTAATCTTAGCTAAGAATAGCAACAATAGCAGCTAGTATTAGTAACACATATTATGTGTTATGGACTATTCTAAGCACTTTACATGTTACTAGTTCATTCCCTATCTTACAAGTGAAAAAACAGGTCAGGTAACTTGCCCAAAATCACACATAAGCTAAGAGCGGAGTGAGGATTTGATACAGGCACTTTGGATCCAAAACCTATGATTTTAATCACCATGATATACTGCCTAAGCATGAATTATATTCTTTAATAGCAAATAAAATGATTAGAAAAAAAACAAAAAAATGAGATACTTCACATCCTCCTTCTTAGAAGCAGTAGAGTGGCACCTTGTTGCAAAAGTACCAACAAGCTTATTTGGACAGATAAGAATCTTCTTTTCCCAAAAGATTCAAATTTGAGATTTCCACACATAATCCACAAAATAATTTCCTACCTATCATCCTATATAGCCTAGTTATTTAATGTAAGTATCAAAAATTGTTTTAGTTTTAAAACTCAGGGCAGTGATATGTTACATGTACATTTACAAGAAAATTTCCTACCTATTTCAGTTCTGCTAACTCCAATGCCATTATAAATTCTCAAGTAATTAAAGTGACAAGAGTCAGAATCTTCAATGTCAAAGTCACCAAATTTGATGCGCACTCTCTCCCCCATCTTTACACGGATCTCCCATTCGCAAACGGTGCTGTTGGGATAGGTCTGTGGGTAGTTTATGGACGTGAGGGTTCCACTTTCAGGGCCTAGTACAGTATGTCCACATCCATCACCTTAAAAAAAAAAAAGTTAAAAGAACGATAAATTATTATTACATCTTTAACATTATAAATAATCAGGATTTTTTTGGTGAAAATTTTAAAATATGTATGACAGATGTTTTATACCATCAACACTTTCCTTACACAAGATAAAAGGGAAGGCAGAGTTCTTAGTATATCTGCTCATAGGAACCAAAAGAAGCCAGGTACGGTCAAAATAATGATTGCCCTTATGAGTTCAAAGAGCTTTCCACCTCAATAAAGAGGTAAACATAGTTTAGCAATAAATTTATATACATAGCATAATAAATCCAATCTTTAAAAGACTGTCAGTTCATAGTAAATGTAAACTATAAAAATAAAAGTATGTGATCAGCTTCATTCATTTATCACAAACCCTTCTAAAATCTGTGAGAAGTAGGAGGGTATCTAAAAACACTTTACACGTTGCAGAGATTACTGACCATATTACAGTATTTCAAGGCATTCATTCTTGAAGGCATTAAAGCCCTATTTAATGAAATTTAATTTTACTAATTTTACATTCTATTGAAATTTGACTTTTTAGTAGTCCTCCAAAAACCTCACTTTTTCCCTTTAGAATGACAACAACAACAAAAAATAACAGTTTAATGACTTAGTAAAGATTAGGAAAAATAACTTTCATATCTTGGTAGCAGCATTATCTATTCCAGAATTCCTTCACTGTGGGAACTCAGGGAACTTAACATAGTATTGTTTGCATCCTCCTTTTATCATAAAATCTGGTTTTTGAGCACCTAGAAGAGGCATGCAATGTTGAGAAGTTTCAGCTGCTGCTCCAACTGTACCATGTAACATTCCTTAATGATGGGATTCAAATGAATCTCTTTCTAAAAGGAAGACGACACTGTACTAAAATGATAGTATTTTTTTCCTTCAAAATAGCCATTTATAATCACCTCTGGAATAGTTGAGTACTTACACAAAAAAAACTCTTATCAAAAGTGACAGTGCTGAGTTTTGAAGTCAATATGGATACAGACAGCTGTAAAAGGATTTTCTATTATATTATTATTGTTAAGAACAGTGCAGTGCTGATACCATTTACTAGAACAGATGAATGAAACCTTTAAAAGCCTGTGAATAAGAAGTTAATAATCTAGGGGCGCCTGGGTGGCTCAGTCGTTAAGCGTCTGCCTTCGGCTCAGGTCAGGATCCCAGGGTCTTGGGATCGAGCCCCGCATCGGGCTCTCTGCTCCGCGGGAAGCCTGCTTCTCCCTCTCCCACTCCCCCTGCTTGTGTTCCCTCTCTCGCTGTGTCTCTGTCAAATAAATAAAATCTTTAAAAAAAAAAAAGTTAATAATCTAGAAAGTATTTGCAAAATAGTTACTAATTGGATGTATAAGGAACTGTACACGAACCAACGAAAAAGTAATTTCAAACCAGTCTCAAAACTCACTTTAATAAAGGAAAAACTATTTACCTACATTATGATGAAAATACTTCATATCCTTTTCTGATCAAGAAATTTTATTCTCAAATCCCTACTAGTATTTTTGGCCCACTTTTAAAGGTCAATACTAGCAATCTAGCTTCCTAAACAAACATCTATAAAGTTCAGCTTTTGAGCAACATTGCTATCTCACACCTGCTTTCATTCTACACATAGAAACTAGGCATAGTCACTCAATAATATATAAAGGCACCATGAAATAAACATGTGAGTTTTTGTGATACACCCACTGATCTTCTGCAAATATAAAACTTAAGTGTTATACAACTCAGAAGAAAAAAAAAAAACACTCAAATTTTCCCTGAAACTATGATGAAAATACCTTGAATATCTCTACTGAATATCATCTAAATTAGAAACACAGGGATATAAAAACTTTCACTGTGAACATAAATGAATTGTAATAAAAATAACTTTTGAATAATCATTAAAATTTTTCCTTAGAGAAAAATACTATCCCCTAAGACAAAATTTCTAACATTATGAAACTAGTCTGAAATGTTCTCTTACTATTAAAAAGATGAAAATGTGCTTTCTGGAATGTTTAAAACTTTGAAAAGTAGCCACTGAATAGATAACTCAAAATATAAATGTATTTTCTTTAGTGAATAGAAACTAAAGCAGCTTTTTTAAGTGGCTGGAAGTGCTGATAGATTTCAGGAAGCCAAGAATTTCCTATTAACAGCTGAATTCATGACTTAGTAATGGCAGACTGTCCCATCTAATATATTCCCTATGGGCCACTATTTAACTTAAGGTTGCCATTTTAAAATGAATTTTACAAAAAGAGTACAAGCAGTGTTAGGAGTAATTTTTAGACATCTTTATGCTCATATTTGACTGTCAATAAATACACAAATGTTTCTTGCCTTTTCCTCCATAAAGCATAATTTCTACAAGTTAACAAAATAAATACTAACTGATGAAAAACAGGACTTTTGCATGCAGGCTGATGAAGAAAACAATTAAAATGGAGCTGTCTTTTTTCAGTATCTTGTGTAGCGGGAGGGCATGAACAGTCCACAAGTAACGTGCCAAGAATGTTCTAAAATATGTGATGGAGCTCAGAGCTTCCTCCCCCTAGCAAAAAAAGATGGTATGCACCAGAAACCAGAGTTAAAAGAAAGTCTCCAATCTACTACTACAATGAACAAGTTTGAATGTTTCATACTTCCAAGACTATTTGATAAGTTTAATCTGACAAGATAAATAGATTAGCTGGCCTGGATAAACACCTACTGCTATGAAGAATATGTTTAGAATATTACAGTTTGAAAGGGGAGGCTGGGCTTATACATTATCACTAGGCCAGCAGTTTTCAAATGTTTTTCTCAGTTATTCCAAAGTAAGAAATACATTTTACACTGTGATCCTATACACTGCTGCATGTATAATCCCGACCCACTAAAGGGTCCCCACCAGCACTCTGGAAAACACTGTACTGGCATCCAGAGGTCGTAATGTTGAACTCTCAAAGACCTTGTCCTCACTTTTACCCTTAAATTAGAAAATGTGCTTCCGGTTTTTCAGTTCTTAAAAGCAAATCCTATTCTACACCAATGCTTAAAATGACAAAGTATCTAAAAGTAAAACTAAAATCTGGAGAACATTATCAGCTAATCACCTAATACACTTAGACAGTGGTACTCAAATGTGGGAGACGCGGAAGCTCCCATGGGAGCAATTTTACCTCCCAAATGGCAATGTCTGGAGATAGGTTTGGTTGGTTGTCACAATTGAGGGGGTGGGCTACTACTGGCATCTGGTGGATGGAAGCCAGGAATGCTGCTAAACATCCTACATTGTGCACAGGACAGCACCCCCAGAATAAAGAATGATCGATCTTAAACGTCAATAGTACTGAGGTTGAGAAGGCTGACCTACAGTAAAGGCCAGGACATCTCAGACAGAAGATCCGAGTGAGTTCTTGGCCGGGTTTCCTTTGGCCCAAAGAATAATGCTGTTCTGTCCACTGAGGGTACAGCCTAAGGAATACTTTCCTCCCACGGTCAGCAGTTATACTAAAGGGCCTGAGTCCCACTTCCCAATTTTTAAAACAAGTAAATGGAAGTTAAAGGAAAGAAAATCCTTTTTATTAGTCTACAGGCCTGGAGTAATTTTTTTTTTCTGGGTCAACAGCTCTTAAATTAGGGTTTGAAAAAGGGTGCTAATAAGGTCAGGAGTTAAGTCTCCAAATTTTCTGCTTATCTTTGTATGCTTTGGAAAAAATAATGACCTGTGACCAGGAAACAGCACCTACCGTTATTCATTTTCACAAGGCAGAATTGACAAAGACAGCATAACTATGACAGGAAATATAACTTTCACAATGGTTATCCTAGGACCAATCCATGTGCCCTCACCAGGAACTCCAACATCACCAAATCTTTCTCCTTCTCCAACACCATCAACACCATCATCACTGTCAGCTTCTCCTCCTCCTCCTCTAGATGGTCTCCACCAAAGTATAAATGACCATAAAGGACAGAAGCGTGTTAATGTAATTTTTGAATTTCAGTTTTATTTCAGTGGCGAAGAAACACTGGAATTTGATCTTACTGCTCCTTTGTTTGGCTGCTGATTTATCTAGGGGATTACTCAAAGAACATGTGTTCACTTCCTCTGAAGAGGCTAAGGTCAGATGTGTTAAGACAGATACAAATTTTGGTATTTTTCCAGGAAAATAACAATATTTTTTTAAACTACTTAACCCTAGAGAAAACAGAACATTAAACATTTAAATAACAATGAATTAATACAACAAAGAACACATTCTTATTTTAGGCTGCTCTAAACTTCAATTGTTTTTTTTTTTTTTACATACATGCTCATGATATTGATTACATGTGACCCTGCAGCCACCCCCATATTTTAGTCACATTACTAATACGTAATATAAATTATCTTAATGATTGAATTGTATTACTATAAACACTTCATGACTTTTAAAAATACAATACCAAACACAAATGCACAAATATGCCATAAATGTAGAGCAATGTAACTTTCATTACAATCATTATAAACCCTGAACAGTTTATATTTTTCCAGTGAGCTTTCAAGGATTTTTTTTTTTATCACTGTCAATAGGTGAGTCTGACTATACTTCCTCTAAATAAGTGTCATTTCTGTCACATCTTATAATGCATCTGTGAGATCTTATAATAAATCAATTGAAAAAAAAAAGTATTTTAGAGTAGAAGGGCACTCAAAGGAATAACTTGCAAGACTTAACTAATACATCCTATTTCATCTGGCTACAATGAAGATTTTTAATGCCATATTTAGCACTGTGAATTTTTGGACTGAAGTACCATTATCAGTCTTATAAGATTTTTAAAGTTGCATCACTACAAATCTCAAATAAATAATTCAAAGACTACTTTAATTTCACTCGTTTTTTATTTTTTTCACTACTTTAATTTCACTCTTATTTTTTTACGTAATACTATGTAAGATGGATATGCTCCGAAAGCCTAAAGAAGGTCACTGTGGCAATTTTTAGAAAAAGAAATAGCTCCCAGCTTCATTCTTTTTTAAACTTAAACTATTCTCTGCATGTGTGGTAATTTACAAAATTGAATTACATGAAGGAATGTGAGATGTATAAATCCTCTTTAACCCCCACCAAGCACACACCCTACTTAGAACACAGTGGTTAAGCAAATGAGTTCTGGAGTCAGAGAATGAATTTAAATGCCCTATCCACCATTCACTGCGACTTCAGAAAGTTATTTATTGCTGCTAAACCGCAGCTCTGTACAATGGGGACCTAACAATTCAAACACATAGAGTAAAAATTAAATGAGATATTGTATGAAAACACCTAGTATTGAGGGCCTAACCTAGAATAATGCACTCAATAAAGACGCTTTGTTTGAGGATACTAGTACAGTCCTAAAAGACCAGAAAGGCTTTTGCCCATCACATGTAGACACAGGGCATTTGGACACAACCTAAAGTAACAGAACAATGGTCCAGTGGATATTTACATCAGCTTTAAAGTTTCAAGTGCAGTGTCTTGTGAAAAGTATAAAATCCGTAAGAAAGTAACTGTCACTCATCTTCTCCCTGATGACCTCTACTTTCAGTGACTCTCTCAGGAGTACAACCTGGACTTTATTTTTTGTCATTGTTAGAAACACTCCCATCCACCTGTGAAAACCCAAAAACTTTAAAGTCTCATTCTGCTGGTCAGTCTCCTGACCTTTCAGTGTTCTTATACCCACATATTTCCTGTGAACTTGACTTCTTTCTTTTCTCCCCATCTGCTAACCTTGTCCTGGCCTTATGTTTTTCCCTACCCAGCCTGGACCTCATGTCCAGTATTAACTATCTCTTCCGGATACCTTTACTTCCTAGCCACTGTGTCCTTCCTGAGTATCCGCTGCCAAACCCTCAAACCTGGATCTTATGATCTCTCTTTGCCAAAGAACTGAGCACTACTGAGGGGGAAAAAAAAAAAAAAATCACAAAGTCCAGGGGGATAGGTGTCATTAGAGTAATGGGTGCCAGTCTCAGATGGGCACCCAAAGCCACTCAGTATTCTCTTATTCAGTGGTTCTCAGATTTTGTCAACATTAGAATCACCTAAGGGCTAATTAAAGGTTCTCAGGTCCCCCTCTTTATCTCCATAGATTCTGATAAATGTCAGAAAAATCATCTTATATTTGGAAACTGGTTAAAAAAAAGAAAAGGTGAGCAGCACATCTTTTAAATGTCACAGAAGTCAAAAGCTGCCGAAGGATTATAGAGCAAGGTAGTTAGTTGGACTTGCTATTTATCACTGCTGAACAGTCCCAGTTTTGGTTACATGTTAATGTATAGATTGTTGTCTGGTAGAAATGTAGATCATTTCTGTACAGTTGAAAAGATAATCCCAAAGGTTACTGTTTATGACGCTATTGGCCCATTAACCAGACTTAGCCATCTAATCTAGCAATCATATCCTAAGATTATAAACACCTAGTTTCTCAAATATTCTCTGGACAGGATTTAACATCTTACTGGTTCCCTCATTAATGAATGAATAAAATCTTGGATGTGCGTTCATTTTATATTTGCAAGGCAGGTATAATTTTGCCTCTTTTGCAAATTATAACTAGTAAAACAGCTCTACAGTGCTGCCTAGGTACTTCACTTTAACAAACCATAAAACGCTAATAATAACAGCAATCACAAAATACCACAAAAAACTCTTTCCACCAGTGTCCCCCAATATCTACCATCTTCTTGCTCACTTTTCCTTTCTTTTACAGAGGAATTTCTTCTATCCTCCATAATTGATGTCTTACTTCTTTGCTACCTGTTCTAAGTTTCTTTTTTTATTATGTTCAGTTAGCCAGTGTATAGTATGTCATTAGTTTTTGATGTAGTGTTCAATGATTCATTAGTTGCTTATTAACACCCAGTGCTCACAAGTTTCAATGCACTGCAATTCAGCTTCCAAACTGCTATGGGTTGGACTGTGTCCCTTCCAAAGAGATATGTTTAAGTCCAAATTTCTGGTACCAATGAATATAACCTTATTTGGAAACAAGGTCTTAGCAGATGTCATCAAGTTAAAATGAGGTCATACTGAATTAAGGTGGACCGTAATCCAATGACTGGTGTCCACAGACAGACACAGGAAGGACACTATGTTACAGAGGCAGAGGTTGGAATGATGCAAAGGAACTCTGAAGATTAAAATTGCCAGAAGCTAGGAAGAGGCAAGGAAAGATCCTCCCCCAGCATCTTCAGACGGAGAGTATGGCCCCGCTGATATCCCAATTTCAGAATTCTAGCCTCCAAAACTATATGACAGTAAAGTTCTATCGTTTTAAGCCAACTAGATTTGTGGCAATTTGTTATGGCAGCCCTAGGAAACGCAGATCTATCTTACCAATGAAACTACTCACTAGGGCAGCCAATTTCCAAGCTGCCAAAAGTCCATGGATACTTTTCCACCCTTATCATTTGTGATCTTTCCATATTATCTGGCTTTGCTGACCCTTCCTTCCCTCCCATCGTCCTTCCTTCCTTTCTTTGTATCTTCCCTCCCTCCTTCTTAAAATTCTTCTTCCCTAGCTCAGTTCTTTGAACTAATTGCAACTTCTCCTGCATCTTCGTGGACTTATCTTAATACTGACTGCTGATGCTACTGTTCAGGTCTTCCCCCATCCTGTGTATTCTACCAGGGATATCTCCTTACTCCGACTTTAGTTACCACAAAGTCTCCAACCTTTCTCCTAATCCTCAAACCTGTCATCTACTTATATATTAACCACCTCTGTTCATACTGATTCACTCACCAAAAATTTACTGACTACCCAAACAGATTCGATCCCAGCCCTCAAACATTCTAGAAAGAGAGGTGAGTTCTATTAGGAGACATCCTTGCCTAATATTTAAATCCAGGCGTGTCTGATTCCAGAGTCTCTGTACTTTCATAGATCACCAAAGTATGAAATAGTGAAGACAAAGAAAGTGCTCCGATTTTTCAGAGTAAACACAAGCCAAAACCAAAAAGGAAAAATATCTGACAATTTAAATGATACTTTCAGTGGAGCAGAGACCAGGCTGCAAGGAAATCAGCATTTAACAAGTATTCGCTGTGCGCCACACACCAAGAAAAGGAACAGCACAGATGTAGTCTACTTGTTGGAAAGTTCATCACTGAAAAAAGCAGAGATAGAAGGTACTAGAAAGCAGACAGCTGAGAAGAACGATGCACAGGAGCCAGTGGTATTTTGAGCATGACTCCACGTACGGAGCCAAAAACACCATTCAAATT
The DNA here is from genome assembly GCF_037043125.1 of Eumetopias jubatus. Classification (NCBI taxonomy): domain Eukaryota; kingdom Metazoa; phylum Chordata; class Mammalia; order Carnivora; family Otariidae; genus Eumetopias; species Eumetopias jubatus. Next base: position 46,145,427 of record NW_028274807.1, read on the forward strand.
TAAATTATACTAAACCTAACTTACATTCCCTGATGAAGCAGAGTTCTGGATAAGTGGAAGAGCTGGTTTCTGGAAGAAGGAAAGGAGGGAGGAGGCAGCTCCACTGTGCAGGGATGCAAAGCAGGGCAGGCATTCAGCTCTACAAAGTGGGGCAGTCAGAGTGTTCCTGCTGAGCAGTAAGCCCCACTAGAGATCTGATTAGTAGTCCCCATTTGTGTAGATCTAGGCACAATGGCCACATGACTTTCTCCAGTAACCTTGAGCTACCCAGAATCAGAGGAGACAGGGGGGACTGGCACATGAGCCATATTTGGGATCTGTCAAGGGCAAGGGGAAGAGCATCAAAGAGATGAGGGACCTGGGAGGCAGGATGAGAAAGTGTCCAGAGGTAGACAAATGCATTGGGTGAAGGCAGAGGAACCTAAGATGATGTCTTGCTAATACTTCAGGTACAAACTCCTGTCTGCCCCCCAATGGAAAGTCCTCCAGAATCGTGTTCCCAATGATCTTTCCAGCCTTCATTTCTCATTAGCTTCCTCTGACACCAGATTACTGAAACTACCTGATCATTCTCCAGGAATTGGAGCTGTCAAAGAAAAAGGAGGCAGGCAACTACCAGAACCACAACTGGGGGAACTCTGGTAATACCAGAGGTGGCCATCTAAATCAGAGTTTAAAAGACAGCAAAGGAGCACACCCAACTTGCTGACACTGATTTAAGCTGTTAATGTTCTTAAAGATGACCTATCTGACAAGAAGGGCACAGCAGTGTTTTCTAAGAAGAAACCATGGCCACGTGCAGAGTTCTAGTGGAAGGACTCCTCTCACCGAGGGAGCAAAGCAGTCTACCTCCCAGACAGAGGGCAGCTGGCAAACACTGGGCAGGATGTTAGGCCCTGAGCAAGCACGTAGTAAGGTTCAAGAGGGGGCTCTACTCCCATGACACCGAGAAGCCCAGCCTGGACTGCTCACTGTGGGGAGAAGACAACTGACAACAGCACAAAGCGTGTGCAGATGCCCAGAGACTGACATCAAATCATGTAGCTGGAGCAGCACCTTCCCTCCAAAAATGGGTTCTTGATTCACATTTTTTGAACGACCGACATCATGCTAAGTATTAGAAATAAAATGAGTAAACTCTCTGCCAAGACAAATAAATATCTTATATTCAGTGTGATTAATGAATGAAAAGAAGTAAATGAAAAGTCCCGTCTGGAGATGAGTGTGTGATGACGGTTAAAGAACTCTTCTCAGGGATAATACCCAAGAAGGGTTCTGAAGGAAGATTAGGGGTTTACCATGCAAAGAAAGAAAGAACCCTTTCTCTTTAAGTAGAGAAAATAGCATATGTAAAGAAGTCAGTATAGGGAACAAAGCAAAAAAAAAAAAAACAAACACATGAAATTATACTTTAGAGCAATAAAAAGTAGCTCAGTCTTACACATGAACTACAGATAAAAGTTGAGGGATGCTGGTATGAGATTAAGTTGAGAGGAAGGGAGAGACCAGACTGTGAAAAAAATCACATGTATAATATGCAAAGGAATTAGGATTGTACTGTACAGGTGATCAAGAGGCTGCCAGCCACACGGGTCCAGGAAGGCAGAACCCCAGTACTTAAGAACCATGGCCAGAACCAGCCAATATCTGCCCCCAATTATTAGGCAGGAGCAAGGCATGGGGCTCAAGAAGGAAGCAGGAAGCCAAGACCAGGGGCTTGGAGTCTTGCTACTCATTGCATCAGGACAGGCTTTTACACTCCCATGCTTTCCTGACTCCTTGCTGTTCTGATGCTGTGATCTTCACTTCTCAAATGTTTGTCTTCCCTGTGGACTACAAACCTATCAATCCTTTAAAGCTCACTCAGTCAATACCACTTTATCAGCAAGCTTCTCCTACTTCCTGTGGGCTCTTCTTCCCTTGAAACCGATAGCAGTAAGCAACCTCCCTTGCTTATTTTTATATATAATTCAACTTAAAGATAATTATTTCCCCAACTAGACTGTAGGTTCTCTATAAACAATTACAATGTTTTACTCTTCTCTAAATGTCTCAGGACTGTACTGACATATGTGCACACATGCCGGGAAGCTCAGAGTCGGTACAACTTTATGCTGCAAGTTCTTAACGAGAGGATGATAAAGAGTACCAGCATTTTTTCTTTGATCAACCAAGCAATTCAGTTTTGACTGCACACTTGCATGCAACCAGCTCAACAAAAGCCTTGCAAGAAACCTGGGCCACTCTCAGAAAGCAGCTGAGGGAGCCTGCACCTTGGGGGTCTTCCCCATAATTCAAGTAGCTAATCAACATTTTTCTTCCAACTACATATCCTTCAGAGTGCAGGCTAATCGAGTTGGTAATATTTTAGCAAACTTTTAAGATCACTCCATTATCCCATTTGCTTCAGCGGAAACTGGCATCCACTAAATACTAGTTTATTTGAATATCTGTATTTTCTGTCCTCGTGGATTATATTGATTTAATCCACATAATGATCTGGGAAATTAGCATTATGTAGGTTTCTAAGTTATTATTTTGAACTGATATACCTTCTTAAAGATCCCACCCTAAATGAAGAATTTAATCAAATGGACTAAAGAAAATACTGTAATAGCAATTCCAAACAATGGAGTAATTACTTCATAAATAATGTCTTAGGCTGAATTTTTACATTTTGAATTTTTTTGCTGTATTTTTAAGTATGCTGTCTTAAATTAGCCTACACAATTAATTTCAACACAGTATGTCTACAGAACATAACACAAATGATTAAAATTATAACCATGTAAGATTTTTATGTAGGTGTGTGAATACAGAATAGGAAGAAACATAAAAATCATAAGTTGATAGATTAGGGGGTAGAACTGTGGGTAATTATCAATTAAGTTTTTGGTTTTGAACAACTATAATTATCTGTACAATATTTAAAAAATAAAGTGGCAAGGCCATGGTAAGGTTGTAAACTGAATCCATGAGCCACACAAGAAAAACTGCCACGTTGTCTCACTTCTTATTTCTATAATCACATTTCACTATCTCTATGAAGCTTTTCCTAATCCCAATAATTTTACGTCATTATTCTACATCCTTCCAACTAATCAAGAAGTTCAAATGGAAACTATCTGCATGCATTCAATTAACACGCAATATTACCACCTGAGCTTTCACATCCTAGGTTCATTTTGTAAAGTATAATCCTAAACTTAAAACCACCTCTATATACATGTAGCCTTTCCTCATCATACTATACTCATAATTTCTTTTTGGAAATTAATTCATTTGTCATTTTCATGGCAGCACTGGTACTTTCACTTACACCAATTTCACGATCTTAAGGTTTTTGTTTTGTTTTGTTTTTATGTTGGTCTTCTAGAATGAAGCTGAGATGTTCAGACAGAATTATTAACCATCTCCAGTGGGAAATAATATTTCCTCTTTGCTTTTAACACCGGGAAATATACCTAAAATCAATGACCTATAATTTTACAATTAATTTTTCATTTACAAGTTTTAAAAATGTGGATTTTAAACCTAATCATTAGCACATGTGGAATTTATGTTGTATTTCTAATTTTCACTGGGAAAAATTAATCAGAAATACAGCAGAAAAAGGATGCTTTGATTTTTGCCTCTGAACCAAAACTACATGTAAGAGGCCTAATGTTTTATCGGACCAAGAAAAAACAACTGAAAATTCTAAATTAATCTAGTGTTGATATTAAAAATAATTACAAATGTTCATAAGGGAGATGTGTTCATTTCTGACAATTCACAAATACTATTGAAAAACTATTTACCTGCATCACAACCAAATAAAGGCATTATTTGACAGAAAACAAGTTTTCCCCACACATCAGTTCTGACACCATTGTGAAACTGAATGATTAAGAATGAACTTGACTGGTTTCATAGACTTATTAGAAAATAAAAATCAATATTTCACAAGTATTTCATATTAATAGGCATAAACAAGTCAGTCTTAATAAATTGTAAAAATTGGGGCGCCTGGGTGGCTCAGTTGGTTAAGTGACTGCTTTGGCTCAGATCATGATCCCAGGGTCCTGGGATCGAACTCAGCAGGGAGCCTGCTTCTCCCTCTTCTGCTCCCCCTGCTTGTGCTCTCTCTCTCACTCTGTCAAACAAATAAATAAAATCTTAAGAAATAAATTGTAAAAATTAATTCCCTGATATTTTACCACATTCACATAATAATCTAACCCAGAAGGTAGCCAAGCCCTCCAGGACATGAACTAGGAAGCTGAGCTCCTGAGATGAAGGGACACAAATTTCTAGTCAACATGTAAATCAGGGACACAGAATCATTCATAGTAGACTCTCAACTTCCTATTAAATACATTTATTACAGTAGCAAACATGCAATCAGCATGATAAATTTGATCAACTTAAGTTTTTCAGATGTGTTACAGAAAAAAAATGCTTTCAACAATAAAAAGATTTTGAAGATGAACTCAACATCAAACTTAAAACTTAAAAATATAAAAATGTAAGCTGTATCTAAAACACCATCATAGTACAATTAAATGTGAGGAAATACAATCTATTTTTAAGTAAATGAAATAATATTGGTTAAAATACATCTGTTATGAAAGGAATAACTATGTTATCTGCTCAAGAATAGCTATGTATATAGCATTCCAGCTGACCCTTGAACAACGCAGGGGTTAAGGGAGCTGACTCCCCGTGCATAGTCAAAAATCCATCTATAATATTTGACTCTCAGAAACTTTCCTAATAGCTTACTGCTGACCAGAAAACTGACCAGCTTTACAGGTAACAGTCAATTAACACGTATTCTGTATGTTACTGGTATTATATACTATATTCTTATAATAATACCTAACTTTTTCAATATCATAAAAATATTTCTAGGCTATGCAGTTCTGCGAGTTTTTTCAAATTGTTGTAAATCTCTGAAAAATTTTCTATTATATTTATTGGAAAAAAAATCAGCACATACAAATGGATCAGCACAGTTCAAATCTGTGTTATTCAAGGGTCAACTGTAACTGGAATGAGCGTAACATCTTCTGCTACTTCACAATGATGTCTGAAAGATTTTTTAAAATTCCTGAAGCACAGTTCTCCTTCAGCATATACATTAAATGCATTTCTACCTAGATTGGCTAAAGAAAGAAAAACCTAAATATCACAAAAAATTTTTTCACAACTGCAGAAAATTTGGAAGAGCATACAGAAATTACCCATAACTCTACCACCAAAAGACAACTATTTTATTATTTCTTTTCAGTCTTCTTCCTAAGATTTCTTATAAAGTAAAAACTCCAGTTTGTCACTTAACACTACAATATTGTAGACACTCCCATTATTAAAAATTCTACAGGTGTTTTAAAACACTGGTTCTCATTTTGAAATGAGACCTCTTTCCAGCTTACGTGAGGGAATACCAATGGAACCCGAAGCATATGTCTGTTAGATTAGTTAAGACTGGTTGAAAAGCAATTCCACTACAGACTGCATCAAGGTCCTCTGGGTAAAAAATGTAATTTTTAAAAATTAGAGAATTGAAATCTCACACAATTCCTGAGTTTCCAGTGATATATACCTAACTGGTTCTTATTTATTAACCTCATAAACTAAAAATTAATAATGATAATCACTTATAGCTATATTACGCTTTTCCATTTACAAAACTCCTACGTACTATCATTTCATTTGTGTTAGTCTATGAAATAGGTATGTATCTCATATCACTGATGTAGAAAACTGAGGTACAAAGAAATTAAATGACTTAACAAAACTTACCCAATCAACTTAAAAGAATGAGAAATCAGAGGTCTTTTAAATTACCACCATCATTTCTATTTGCGTTAATCTATACTGTTTATATAGGACATAACCGTGAAAGAGACCATATATTTGTTAAAATGCTGTGCTAAAAACAAATTAAGCCTTGAAAGAAAATAAGGTAATATTGCATGTTAATTAGGCCAGGTTCGAGAAATTCTGAAAATTAAGGCAACTGCCTCATGTGGGGAGACATATAACTGATTCCATACTGTTCAAAGATTTTTTTAAAAACATGATATAAAAACTCTCAGTCTAGAAATAAGCAAAACAGTATTCTGCTTATGAAGTTACATTCCTTTCTATATCAAGATACCTTACATGTTTTGTGTCTCAGTTCCTTTATGTTTGAAATGGAATAACACTATCTCAGATGGGTGTGGTTAGGATTAACTGACTTAATACACATACATCACTTAGAAATGTGCCTGCCACAAAGTCCCAATTAGTGCTGTAAGCCTTCTTGTTTTTTGTTTTTCCTACTAGAAGGAAAATACAAGCATACAGTCTAAAACTTCAACAGGGGCGGGGGGGGGAGGATTTCACACTTAAGTGCTAATGTTTAAGAATTTATTTAAGAAGATGATCTAACTAAAAACCTGAATGCCAAGCATCTAACTTTAAGTTACACTATGTAGAAATGTGCCTAGAGCTAAAAGAGATCAGTTTGCCAAATATATATATTTTTTATTGTTAGATTATACTTCCACATGCCTGTCAAAGTTTCAGCGTCTTCATAATGACAGGCTTATGGCCATGATTCCACACTTTACTGAAAACCATATGAGACCAACATTTCAGCTGGACTTAAACATGGAGATCAACTTAAAATAAAAATCTTCCCAGCAATAAGTAACAATCCAACCCATATCCTTCTCACTGCAATAGAGAAGGAAATGCAATGGAAAAATGTGTTCAATAACTGATGCCAAACTGATTCAAAAATTGCGGTTCGCTGCCTGAAAATAGTACTAAAGGGCGGAGGAGGAATCAGCCTTGCATTCTCTTTCCACTATGATTATTATTCAATAAACAGTTTTGCTCAATTCTGAAAGAGGTATTTAAAGGACTGTGGATGGAAAAAAAGTTTTGTCACTTTCTGGAAGGGCTTACCCTTTTAACTCGGAATGCTCCATCTAGGAACACAGCACGTTGCCTTGGGTCAGACTGTCTGACCCAGGCAATCCAGACCACCAACAGGAATAACAGTAAGGTATCATAAAGGGCATGTCCAGAATCCAAGACTCAAAGCTAACCAGAACCAATGTCATTCGCTTTTGAACCTGAGCACTTTTCACAAAAGATAATTACTGCCACTTGCCTTTAATTGGTTTAAGATGCTATGTAATTATCTTGCCTTTCTACTCTGTCCATCAGTGTAGCCTAACTTTAGGGGTCGCACCTCCAAAACTTCTTTTTCCTCCCAAAGATTTTCCCCAGAACAATCCAATACCAAAACAGAGGCCTTCATAGCAGGGTCTCGCTTCTCTCTTTTCAGAAAAACCAAAGGCCTTGTCAAAAAGTAAAACCGCGCCAACTCGGGGGGACAACAGGCGGAGCCCACCTTTGCAACTCAACCCAGCGAGTGCTGGGCCAGGTCTGGCCAGGCACCGAAGCGCACCGCACCTCCCCCGCGCATCTGCAGATTCGGCTCACGTGCCGGAGACCCGGCATCCCAGAGGTTCCCCCTGCGCCCCGCACACTCCCCGGGGACCACTCACCTTGCTGGGCTCCGGCGTCCTCGAGCAGCAGGACCAGGATAAGTAGGAGCAGGAGGAAGAGAGGCATGGGGAAGGAGGAGGAGGAGTTGGAGCGGGGAGGGAGAGGGCGGGAGAGGGGTAGCGCGGCCCGGGCGGGGGCGGCGGCCGCGGCCCGGACTCGGAGACGGTGAGGGCTGCGCCCGGCTCTCACCACCGCCCGGCTCCCCATCGCGGTGGCCGGCAGTCCGCCTGCATAGTGCGGGCGCCCCAGGCGAGGAGGCGGCGGTTCCGGCGGGAGAGCAAGAAGCAGCGCGCGCTGTGCCCCGCGCCGGGACCCTTTCTGACCCTCGCTCCGCTTTCGCCTCCTCCTCTTTAGTTCCTTCCCTCAGCTCCCTGCCCCGAGACCCCCAGACCAGAACGCAGGGGAAGAGGGGGAAGGAGGTGGGGTACTCGAGCCGCGAGGGGCGGCTGCGGAGGAGCTAGGGGGACGCGCCTCCCGCACCGCGTTCCTCAACCCGACCCCGACTCGCAGCACACGCCCGGGGCTCCGGCTAGCTGGCAGGCAGACCAGCCGCCCGCTCCCTCGCGCTCCCTCTGGCGCGCATTGACCACGCCTCCTCGGCCCGCCACGGCCAATCCGCAGTTGGCTCCGGTCCGTCTCCCTCCGCGCCTCCCAATCAACGCGCTCTCTCCTCGGTCGGCCCGTTAGCTCTCCAGCCCACTCCTTGAGCTCAACCGCCCCTCATCTCTCTCCTCCAATCCCCTGCAGCCTTAGCAAAGCGTCCCACCCGCCTCCCCCAATCCGGGTTCCGCCCCCAAGCTCGGGCCCCCGGCGGCCCCGCCCCGCCCGCGCGCCTGTTATTGTTGGGACCGCAGCCGAAGCTGATGTCGCTTCGGCGGCCGCTAGCTCTGGTCAGTGACTTCCGGGACTTCCCCCATCCCTCTCTCTTTGCTCCTCAGGCCCCGCTTGTTCATTGCTCCTCCCCGCCTCACATCAGGCCACTGGAAGGGGTGGGAAGCCAGGATCCTGGATGGTTTTAGCTGGGAGCTGAGGCTAAGAAACCTTTTACAAAAAAATAGAGCGTGTTTTTTTTTTTTTTTTTTATTAAAACTACAGCCAGTTGTTGCAGCAACTCCGAGTTAAAATTAAAAAATACAGTGTTCAGTTTTTAAAAAATATGTATTTCTTGTTTCCTATGCCTTTTACTATATTTACTATATTGGGGGCAGGACCAAAAATATAAAAAAACATATAACAAGATCCATGCCCCCAAAGCAGTGTAAACCTAACATCCTAACGTTCATTCAGCCATTCTACCGAGATTTGTTGACCACCTGCTATCTGTTTGCAAACCTTATACTGAGACTTGGGGGATTTACAGCCATAATACAGAAATCTTTCCAGGATTTAGTGTTGGTACAGAGATGGAAATACATCATGAAAGTCAGAGTGCAACAAATGCTAATTAGAGTCAGGAGCAATTCGATGGAGACTGTAAGTAAATGCAGTGACAAAAACAACTGGTTTTTGGGAAAGGGGAATCCACAGGAGTGGGCAGTGATTGGTTTAGGAAAAAGGTGCCATCCTGGATGTTTTTAATATGGGCTCTCAAGAAGAGGATGGTGTCATTAACAAATACAGAAAACTGGAAAGGTGAATCAGGTTGTATAGGCAAGTGAATTAATTTTGGACATACTGAATTTGAGATGCTCACTCAGCAGCCAGTATTTGAAGTTCTATAACAGGCAGGTGGACATTTTGGTCTAAAGCTCAGGTTGAGGAGTGCCTTGAAGTTATGGGTAAGAGTAATAAATGGATGTGCTATTCAAAACCATGGAAAGGACTGGTATCTTCAAATGAAAAGCTAAGAGTTGGAAAGGACTCTGGAGGTCATCTTGTTCAACTCCACTATAAACCCCTCATACATTAAACTCTTCTAACAAATTTATTCAATAAGCATTTATTGGATGTCTGTTAGACCCTGCTATGCTATAGGACTAATGTAGGCAATGGACATAAGAAATTCAACAGGAGGAGCCTACATTCTGTGGTGGAGGTGAACAAAATCATTGCTGTCAGTGCCATTTTGGAGGTATAGACTAGTACTACAGTGGAAGGAGTTCAAGGAACCCATTATGGTGACTATGAAACTCCAGCTGAGTTTTGAATAAAAAGACAAAGTGAGGAAAGTGATCTTCCTCTTGAATAAAAAGACAAAGTGATCTGAAGCTACAGGCAAAGTAGGCTAGCTCACAGGCACCAGGGTCAATCCTGTTGAGGGAGCTCGATGGGGTTAACTACTGCTGATTTGATAGGAGGAGCTGAGAACTAGTCTGGAAAAGTTGATAGGGGCAAGATCTAAGGCTAAGGAGTCAAGATTTTATGACACTGAGAAACAGCTAAAGGGTTCTAAGAAAGAGTGACATTATCAAATTTTTATTTCAGAAAACCAGGCAGGAGGGTGGGGAATAGATTGGAGAGAGCAAAACTGGAAGCCAGGAAGAACTCATCTGGAGACTGGTTCAGTGACTTGTAAAGGCAGTGACAGTGAACCTGAACTGCAGGGGCAGTGGGCTTAGACGGGAGACTAACATGAAGGATATTTATGAATGTAGTGACTGATTAGATGTGGGGAATAAGGAAGAGTCAAGGAAGATGCTCAGGTTTCTAGGCAGAAGAGTTGCCTTTCACATAGCAAGGGAACATGATAAGGGGAACTGGTCTGGTTGGATATGGAAGTAGAAGATAAGTTTATGAGCTCAGTATTGGACATGTCAAACATGAGGTGCTGACATGGCAAGCAGTCAGTCACATACTAAGACTTGTGGTAATAGTCTCTCTGAGACAACCCATCTTGTTTTTTGGACAACTTTTGTAGGGCACTGAATGATGACTTTAAGGCCACAGAAATGGAGACAGAGCCAGGTCTTGTGAATCTCAGGCTGGCATTCTGCTGACTACATGGAACTGCACCAGACAGAGGATTCACCTGTGAACTCTCAGCGTGATAGAAGCCTTGTTGGAACAGGCAAAACCTGGCCTATCCTCCCCTCTACTGCTTGATAACACAGCATGAAAAGATGCCAACTATAAATACCTAAAGTAAGAGGTAGGAGTACTCACATTTTTTCATCCCTGTTTTACTGACTGGTATTTTAAAGGGTGATTAAAAGTGCATAATAGAGTAGTGAAGAGCTCCTGAATGAGGTCAGTGGCAGGAAAGGGATGAAGGAGGAAGGGGCAAATTGGAGTTTTATTTAAAGAGGTGAAATCAAAAGTTCTTGGTGACTGATGCTCTATGACAATTGCCATATTTCTATGCTTCAGCTTCCTGGGTTTCGCTTTGGCGCTATAGAGTATGGAACTCTGGCTAGAGAACATCTCTGGAGATCCTAGAGCTATATGTCTAGGGGAATTATAGGTATAACACAGATGTGGGAGGTGGTTGATGCTATTTCTGTCCCAATTCCCTCCCCATTTCTGAGCATTGTCACTTTACTGAGTTGCAAAAACAATGACAAGATTGCTCTGCGATGATGAAAATCTCCTTGTGGGACCACAGGTCCCTGCCTGTGGATAGTGCAGAATTATGGTTTACCTTACTCACTCCCTGCATGTTGCTTTAGCCAATTTAGTCATCTTCCTTACCTCTGGGACTTGGGTGTGTTTGGGGGTTAACATCTGCAGAGGCAATAGGAGCAATACTTACCCAGAATCATTTTACCCACATGGCTCAGATGGCTGGGCTAGGTAGAAACTGGGAATTCTAATCAGGACCCAAAATGGATAGTTCTGGAGGAGGCCGTCATCATAACAGTTAGAGGCTCCCAGAAGCTCAAGTGCTTCCACAAGGCAAGCCCAGGTCCCAGCTCCTTCCTACAGCGTTTCAAACAGATACGGGTTTTAGAGCTTCCCTTGGGGACAAGCCCAACAGAGAAAACACAAATTGAGCAGTGTCTTCATTGCACAACAGTTTACTGACATATGCTAGTACTAGTAGCAGCCATAGTCATCTGCACTCATTGGTAGATGAACTAATGCTGTGGATGAAGTCTCTGGGGAAGACTAGGGCTTCAGGAAAGGAATGCATGGGACAGTTACATATGAAATACCAGGAAATTAAAATGTGTATTGTTTGGATGTATTTACGTTTGTTTGCTCCATGTTAAGAAATTTAAAAATAGAGTCTTTTTTTTAAACATTCTTATTTATTTATTTGTCAGAGAGACAGCACACAAGCAGGGGAAGCAGCAGACAGAGAGAGAAGCAGGCTCCCTGCTGAGCAAGGAGCCCACGCGACTGGACCCCAGGACCCTGGGATCATGACCTGAGCTGAAGGCAGATGCTTAGCAGACTGAGCCACCCAGGCGTCCCTAAATATAGATAGTCTTAACCTAAATTTTAATTAACTAGACTTTTTCCCCCTTTTTGTCTTCTCTTTCTTGTTCTTTTCTTTTTCTTTCTTTCCTCTCTTAATCAATAATGAGTGGAGGAATACAGAAAATGAATTGACCTATAGAGTAAATGAAAATATGGAAAGAATGCTTACAGCCTGCTATTTCTGCTTCCAAATGAATCCCAGCTCAGCCACTGTTAAGGAAAGGAGAATGGAGAGAAAGAACCCAGGGGCTGGTGCCTTTGCTTCTGTTCGTACAGAAACATCTGGGCTTTAATGGTATGATCCAGTAAGAATCACTGGCACCATCATTGCTATTAAATGTCTGTTAGGCATTAATAAAACAGAAGAGAGTCATTTAATATGGCATTTATACTGGAAACCTTGGGATGATGGTATGAAATGAATCACTGGTGGGCTTTATCAGTGAGTGTGTATTTTTGGCAGGATAACAGAAAGAGGGAACAAACGAGAATTTACTTTTGTGATCTTCCAGTGGGATAGGAGAGAGAGAAGAATGTGGCAGTTCTGGGGAAATATTTTAAACTTCAAAGACCAGAGCCCTCAGATCTGGTTACTGTTCTCACAGGAGCATTTTCTTTGTCCTGTTGACTGTTTGGACAAATGTTTGCAACCAAGATTGTTGCTAAATGTTTGAATTCTGCTGAGGAGACATTCTTCCTTTTCCTCAACCGAAGTGGTTTGGATACTTTTTTTTTTATCTTGTAGCTTCTTTCAGTTAATCATTTCATTCAAATCTAACTCTCAGGTTTATTATTCATGTTTTCTTAACATTTGTAAACTAGGTAGTACAGCAAATTTAAGACAGAATTGTTAGGAACCTAATTCATTATAGAAGATATTTAATTTCTGCTAGTAGATAATGGCTAAATACTTTTTTCTTGGCATATTTCGGCAACATGACTGATTTTAATAATTTGCCCTTTGCTTTTTTCTCCACTACAACCATCCCTCTCTTTCTCTTTCTACCCCCACCAACACCCCCTTGGTTTACCAGTAACATAAAAATTTAACCAACTCTGATCCTCTCTTGTGGATCAGAACAAGAAGGCTTCAGCTTGGTATTTTATCTCTAATGGAGGCAGCCAAAGATTTTAGTAAAATCGTGTGAAAACTGCCCTCCATAACATCAACATCATGCCTAGAAATGAAAGAATTATTCGTAAATGGCAACAGAAAACTAAAAAATGAATGGGGAACATACCAGAGTTTCTGAGATAATATGATTTAGGTGTGCAGTAGCTGCCTGCCTCCCCTGGTATATGCCTGGATTCTTTCCTGCGGGACCTTTGCAGGAAATTAAATACACAGAGCTGAAATGCTATTTGGCTTCTGAAAAATTGAGTTGTTTCATGAGATCATGGAAACAGCTTTGGACCAGACCCTTGTATCCACCTTCCATTTGAAAGTGCTCTATGACCTCCAGCAAGGCTCCTAACCTCTCCAGGCCTCAATTGCCTTATTTGTGGACCTTATGATAGGTTCGAAGTTTGACAATTCTTCCAAATTCTCATTATCCACTGCTTGCTTTCATCTTTTTTTTTTTAAAGATTTTATTTATTCATTTGAGAGAGAGAGTACGAGCAAGGGGGAGGGACAGAGGGAGAAGCAGACTCCCTGCTGAACAGGGAGCCGGATGTGGGACTTGATCCCAGGACTCTGGGATCATGACATGAGCCGAAGGCAGATGCTTAATTGACTGAGCCACCTAGGCGTCCCTGCTTGCTTTCATCTTGCAGCCAAATTCTAAGTCCTCAATGCTGAAATAGCTACCTAATGTAGGAGGGATAAGAAACACCAGCTAATGACTGGAGAATTCATCCCTAGGAAAGTGTTGTCTGTGCTGACCAGGAGGGCAAGGGTGAGCTTAGTTTGGAAAATAACCCTCATGCCCCCTAACCCTGGCCCAGTGATGCCTTTATGAACTGGGGCTGGATAAAGAGCCGCAGTTCTGTTCAGTGAAAGAAGCAAACAGGACCTTGGAGTGGGGAAGGTAACCTTATCAGGAAGGAGATGAGCGAGGTCAGAGGACATAACACTGGTCGTGATGTGGCCGGAAGCTGGAGCTCTAGAGAAGTGAAAAACAGTAAAAATTCCCCAGTGGTTAGAATGCAAAGATGGTTTGAAAGATAGAGATATCCAATAAAAAATTGTTAGTTGTTTGCTATATGTGCTATAATGTAACATCCCCCCCAGCCTTTCTCCCAAACTTTCCCTTAAATTTACTACAGTTTAAGCCTTGATGGTCATTAAGGAGAACACGTGAGATGATGAGCACTGGGTGTTATACGCAACTGGTGAATTATTGAACACTACATCTGAAACTAGTGATGTACTATATATGTTGGCTAATTTAATTTTTTTAAAAAGCCTTGATTGGATGAAACTCTGGGGAAGGGGGTCTTACAAGTGAAGGGGGGACAATCAGGTTGGTGTCCAACTTATTGATTCTTCATGGAAGAGGGCAGTGTCCTCAGGAGGTGAAATGAAAGCAGAGATAAAAAGATCAGAAATAGCAGGCTAGAACCAGAGGTTCTGAGAAGCTTAAACCTTCGTGCTGCTCACCATCCTCTTAACAAGAGGCTTTCATCCCTAGGTAAGTTGGGATATTTGAACAATTTTGTGGTTTTCCTGTTTGTTTGTTTTTTATTTCCAATCAGTGTAATACAGTGTAATATTAGTTTCAGGTGCACAATATAGTGATTCAACACTTCCATACATCACCTGATGCTCATCACAGTGCTCTCCTTAATCCCCATCACCTATTTCACCCATCCCCCCACCCATATCCCTTGAACAATTTTGTTTAAATATAAAAGGATGCGGTGACCATAGCAAGCTAGAGGATTTGAAATCATCCAGACAGCAGACATTTATTACACTAGGATAAGCAAATCATAGTACAATAATTCTACTTTTTATTTTCTAAGAACCAAGAGAATGGAAATAGAAATTGGGATGTTTTTAAAATGCAGGCAACTCTTCCTTTGAATCCTTTAATTAAATTTAATTTGGATCCTTTAAATTTAGTAAGTTGATAAAATAGGGACCAGTATTTTAAATAATAGCAAGGTTTTGGAAATGCAATGTTTAAAAGGAATACATACCTAAGGTTTTTGAAACAAAGAAGTATATCATCTTCTTCATATCACATTCACAGACTAGTTGTTGGCCTGCTTTTTAACACAATAAGATATAAATGAGATGCAGAATATATTCTACATTTTCCTTTAAACAGATCTTTTTATTGTGGGCATTCTATTAACCATGATTTTAAAATGGCAGATTATGGACTAAAAGGAAATAATATGTTGTTCAGTTTAATCTTACCTTCCATGAGCTTCTGCATTAATAATCAGGCTTTAATGCCAATATAAGCAATACTTTACATTTGACTGATCTATAAGATCATTTCTTCATAGTTAACATATTGCACGAAAGTAAAAATGTCAGAGATTTTACTAAAGGATTCATTGCAGACCAAGATAACTCCTTGGAGGGAAAGGAAGGAGAATATAATTTCCCTGACCTAGCTAATTAAAAACAAAACAAATCTTGAAGGACTGTGTATGCCTAGTGCTCATAGAATTTTGAATAAGACTTTTCTCACCACATATCTAGCATTATTTACCGGTTATCCTTTTAAATCAATGCTTGGTTCCCGTTTGTAGATCTGAAGAATGTGCATTCATTTTTGGTTCATATAATCAGTATTTTTGATATTACTGACTTGATGGAGGGTGAGGGCAGGCCTTGGTAAGAGACATATATTACTGAGTCACAAGTAGTCATGTAGTAACAAAAATTCATGGACTTCCTATTTACTTAGCACTCATTTGGAAGGCCCTCACATAGTAACAGCTCCATCTCATGACACAATTTATTTGTTTAGCTGTTTGATTTGAAACTGTAAAAGTGGTAACTCAGGATTCACTTTAGTCTTTTTGTCATTTGCTATTATTCTCCTATTGATAAATAACTAATATTGAGAAAGTATTTCATTATCACAACTGAAATATATCCACTCAAGATGCCATTAGACAGCCACATATGTATGGAATTAATCAAATCACCTACAAAATAATGTCCCCACCAGAAAACCATGCTGAATCAGCACCCAGATTTTGTTTTAATAATAACTGCAACAGTATGTATAATTAAATTGAAATTCTCTCTAAACTCAGTCATTCATGCATACTTATGGCAGCCATCCATTTAAAGAAATTATAGTTAGACGTGGCCCAGAATGAATTTTTAAACACCATCTGTGCCCTAATGGGAAACAAAATGAAACAAATGAGCCATGTTTGAAGATAGGTTAAAATATTATACTCAGATCCCATCTGTAATCATATATTCTCTCCTGAAAGGTACTTCCCAACATTTATGTCTATAAATTTGCATGTAGAGAATTTGTTTTCTTTACCCAATTTTTCCTGGTCCTAGAATCATTTTCATAAGTGTATGTCTTATTCCATTCTATCATATGAAATAACCCTAACTTTTATTTTCCCAAACTAAATGAATACAAGAGGCAGTTAACATTCATGAAAAGTAGAGTGAGTAGCTTCTAAATATTTTTCTTTAAAAAGTTGCTCCTATGAGGGTGCCTGGGTGGCTCAGTCGGTTAAGCGTCTGCCTTTGGCTCAGGTCATGATCCCAGGATCCTGGGGTAGAGTCCCGCATTGGGCTTCTTGCTCAGTGGGGAGAGCCTGCTTCTCCCTCTGCCTGCCACTCCCCCTGCTTGTGCTCTCTCTCTCTCTCTCTCTCTCTAACAACTAAATACATCGGGCTCCCTGCTCAGTGGGGAGTTTGCTTCTCCCTCTCCCTCTGCCCTTCCCCCCGCTGGTGTTCTCTCACTGTCTCTCTCAAATAAGTACATAAAATCTTAAAAAAAAGTTGCTCCTATGGACTTGATATAGCTAATAAACAATAAGAAAACTGTGTGTAAGGGAAGATAATACGAAAACTATATTTTGAAGAGAATCTGAAGATATTTTGAGAATGTAAAATGTCCTTTCAAAAAATTCAAAGAAGCTCAGAATTCTACACCCTACCCAAAGAATGTTAATTTTTCCCCATCGGGTTTCCAAATTGATTTAAAAACAAGCTGCATAAAAATCATGATATAATTTTATGCACTATGGAATAAAATGAGCTACTCTGCTGAGATGAGCACCAACAGAATCACCTGATGGGGCTTTCCAAGTTCTGAGAGCCCCTTTTGGAAACCTATGGCCTCCTTTCAATAATGGTTGGAAAAATATAAGAACCACTGGGTTAGAAGATTTAATTCTGACAATGAGGCTGTGTGAGTTCATTAGGATTTTTGGCTTTTTCAGTTTTACATTTAAAAATCCTTATGTGTCTATTTCTGCCAAGCTTGTGTCCATCCTAAGCTGTATATCTTCCATATTCCTTCTCCTTTGCTGTAAGAGTCTAAATGAAACACTTTGAACCATTAATGGAATGTAGTTGACCCAGTGCCCTCTCTGTCACAATGTTGATTCACAGCCACAAGGAGCAATGGGCAGCAATCCCAGATGCAGACAGTGTCTAAATCTCAGCAACAGGTCAAATGTGGTGCTTGCTTAATGGGCCCCTCTGTCTTGAGCAAGCAGGTCGCCTGTCACAGTGGGTACAATTTCTCATGGTGGGAATTAGTTGTACACAGTTTCCTGTCACCAGGATTCCTCAGAAGGCTATTTGTGACCAGGATGAGGTACTCTTCTGTAGCAACTGAAGAATCATGTACTTTAATGCTGGCCACCTTCCATGCTCAGGGACTGTGGCCAGAAGAGGAAGGGGAGGGGATTCATGTTTAGTGAGCCTCTACCTCTGCTTGGCATTTTACCCATGTGATATTATTGATGTCTTGTGGCATTTCAGTGAAGTAAGTATAATTATTAACACATGGGAACACTGATTCAGTGATTAGCCTGGGACTCAGCTGGGTTGAGACTCCAGGCCTGTCTAATGTGAGTGCTCGTGTTTTTTCCACTTGACCACACTGCCTCCATAGTTATTCTGGGAATTTTGCTTATATCACTCAGTGACCTAAATTCTTTCCAAAGCCTTCTACCAGCAGGCAACAAAACACCTAATAAAAGCACACTATTTTGGGGGTCACAAAATGGTTATTTGATACAAGTGCCTATTTTGGAAACTTAGTAAATGTCCATTTATCTCTTGAGTTTTCTGAAATTTTGTCAAAAAATTCAAACCTTGAATATTTTGAGAGGTGCTCAAGCTTAGATTCTGGAGTTGTTTGGTTGAATTCAGTGTTCAGAGAATATACTGGCATGCCTCATCTTTGCATAATGTAGTCCCACAAAGACTTGGAGAATCTGGGAGATTAATTTCCAGTTAAAAATTGTGGATTGACCACAAACATTTATTCTTTCCTCCCACTCTGAAAATGATGTTAAAATGACATTAGGAGAATTAAGAAGGTATATCAATAAGGACAAAGTCTAGAGTTTTATAGATCAAGGGAACATCAGGCAGAGGACTGGAATTTAAGAACCAGAGCTGAAAATGGAGTTGGGGGAGCACATACATACATGTCTTCATACTGAACTAAAGGGCTGTAATGCTCTTTCACCATCTGGCTTTCACAGTTCAAAAGACCAGGCCACAATGTTATCTAAACATTAAATGGAATGTACTGAAACTTCACTGAGGTTCTGGAACATTCTTCCATACCATTACTGTCTATGCCGCTTAAATTTTGTATTAGGCCTGCTATGGGTTGCAGTATGGTAGGCTTGGTCAGGGGTCAATATTTTCATCCCATATTCCTGGTGTCTCAGGGCCCTGTTTGCATTTTAACATCTACTTACTAAGTGAGCAAGAGCATGTATTGACTTGGTGCCAAGCTGACCTGAGAAGTGGCAAGCTAATTTCTACTGAGCCAGTTTGGCAAGATGAAAACATGAAATGTTCTAATGAAACATACCGGAATTTTGCGACAAAATTAACTGAGTCCTGATAGTATTTCTTTTCAACTACCAGTAGATCTTAGAATAACCCTTTAACACCATAACTTCAATATGTCAAAAATCATGCTCGTATCTCTTCCTTGCCCCACCATCCTTCCTGCTCCATGCTTTATGCACTGTTTGCTATGACAACTGCTTGAAGTCCACCCACACTTCTCCATGGTGTGAGCAAATGGCATGCTATAAACTACCAAGAGTTAGCTGGAAATCACAAATCTCTCTTTACACTTTTGGATTCTCTTAGCATATGCTTAAGGTTTTAGAGAATCCCTTCCAGGAGCTGGATTTTTGTTTTTGTAAATCTTGTTGTGAAGGAATCCATAGACCATTCCTTTAAGATCATGGGGTTCTTAAAATCCAAGCTTACCTTAACTGTGAATCATCCTACATACATGCTTATACTGAATTATTTGCTGCTAGAGAGCATGGATGATTTTACATAATTTTAGTGTCTCTTGATAATAGCACCACAGTAGTTTTATGATAAAGGTTTGATGAATGAATAACATATAGATGAAAGGACTGTGACTCTTTTGGACTCAAAAATTCTCTTATTGTTTAGATGCCAGGTATCACCCTTCTTTCCAGGATTTACCACTAGCTTCTGTCCTAAGGCCCATGTTATAGGACAAAAATAAAAGATAAACCTCTATTTACTTAAGTCTCTGTGTTCAGGTCTCTGTTATTTACAGCAAAATGTGATTCTAACTGATACATGTGTTTGGGAGGAGGGAAGTTGTCCTGCTGAAACAAAAATAAAACAGGTTCCCACTGGACATTTTCTAAGAGGAATTTGTACTGAAAAAGACTTTGTTTTAAATTGGTATAACAGTCCGTTTCATAAATGCTGAGTATAAAGTTATATGAGCCTGCTATTCCCTAATCCCTAATCTGATTAAATAAATATTAAGTCATTTCTAACATGTCTAAGATATTGTCCATAATACTATAGCAAGATATCTTTTTCAGTACAAATTCCTCTTAGAAAATGTGAGGAATGGCTCTCTAATAAGCTTCTATTAGAGCTTATTAGAGTTGACTGGAATAAAATGGTAAAAATGCATGAAGGTGGGTGTGATCTAAAGAGCTATTAGCCCCCATATAAGCTATGCTAATTTTTTTTCAGCTTCTGACAACTGTCAAAATATCATTTTAGATCACTGAGATCCCCCACTTACATTTTAATTTAGCCATCTTCAATAATCTTGTCAGAGAAAAAAATTTATTTCTCCATTTAGTTCTAGCAATGAATGTAGGGACTTGAAGATATTTACAATTTGAGGGTATTAATGTAAATGAATCCCTTATTTGTACCCACTGTCTGTGAGAGAGCTTGGAATATACTAGTACATCTTTATTTTCCATGATGATTTGAAAGATGCCTATTTTAATGATATCAGGATTATAATAAATGCAATCTCCTTGACTATCCTTGCTCATTGTATAATGTGTGATGCTCTTTAATTGCACTCCTTGTCAAGCAAAAGGAAATTATACAAAGGAAGTGATACAGCCTGTAAACAGATAAGAGTATGTACTCTGTAAATTGTTCTGGAGTGTGGGAAAATCCCTAATGAATCTTTGATCATCACTTTCTCTCCCTTATTTTTATTTTTTTAAAGATTTTATTTATTTATTTATTCATAAGAGACAGAGAGAGAGAGAGGCAGAGGGAGAAGCAGGCTCCCCGCTGAGCAGGGAGCCTGATGCGGGACTCGATCCCAGAATCCTGGGGTCATGACCTGAACCAAAGGCAGACGCTTAACCATCTGAGCCACCAGGTGCCCATCTCTCCCTTATTTTTTTTTTAAATTTCTTATTGTTATGTTAATCACCATACATTACATCATTAGTTTTTGATGTACTGTTCCATGTTTCATTGTTTGTGCATAACACCCAGTGCTCCACGCAGAATGTGTCCTCTTTAATACCCATCACCAAGCTAACCCATCCCCCCACCCTCCTCCCCTCTAGAACCCTCAGTTTGTTTTTCAGAGTCCATCGTCTCTCATGGTTCGTCTCCCCCTCCAACTTACTCCCCTTCATTCTTCCCCTCCTGCTATCTTCTTCTTTTTCTTTTTTCTTAACATATGTTGCATTATTTGTTTCAGAAGTACAGATCTGTGATTCAATAGTCTTGCACAATTCACAGCGCTCAGCATAGCACATACCCTACCCAATGTCTATCACTTAGCCACCCCATCCCTCCCACCCCCCACCACTCCAGCAACCCTCAGTTTGTTTCCTGAGATTAAGAATTCTTCATATCAGTGAGGTCATATGATACATGTCTTTCTCTGATTGACTTATTTCACTCAGCATAACACCCTCCAGTTCCATCCACGTCGTTGCAAATGGCAAGATCTCATTCCTTTTGATGGCTGCATGATATTCCATTGTGTATATATACCACTTCTTCTTTATCCATTCATCTGTCAATGGACATCTTGGCTCTTTCCACAGTTTGGCTATTGTGGACATTCCTGCTATAAACATTGGGGTGCACATACCCCTTCGGATCCCTACATTTGTATCTTTGTGGTAAATACCCAGTAGTGCAATTGCTGGATCCTATGGTAGCTCTATTTTCAACTGTTTGAGGAACCTCCATACTGTTTTCCAGAGTGGCTGCACCAGCTTGCATTCCCACCAACAGTGTAGGAGGGTTCCCCTTTATCTGCATCCCCGCCAACACCTGTTGTTTCTTGACTTGTTAATTTTAGCCATTCTGACGGGTGTGAGGTGGTATCTCATTGAGGTTTTGATTTGGATTTCCCTGATGCCAAACGATGTTGAGCACTTTTTCATGTGTCTGTTGGTCATTTGGATGTCTTCTTTGGAAAAATGTCTGTTCATGTCTTCTGCCCATTTCTTGATTGGATTATCTATTCTTTGGGTGTTGAGTTTGGTAAGTTCTTTATAGATTTTGGATACCAGCCCTTTATCTGATATGTCATTTGCAAATATTTTCTCCCATTCTGTGGGTTGTCTTTTGGTTTTGTGGACTGTTTCTTTTGCTGTGCAAAAGCTTTTTATCTTGATGAAATCCCAATAGTTCATTTTTGCCCTTGCTTCCCTTGCCTTTGGCGATGTTTCTAGGAAGAAGTTGCTGTGGCTGAGGTCGAAGAGGTTGCTACCGGAGTTCTCCTTTACGATTTTGATGGACTCCTGTCTCACGTTTAGGTCTTTCAACCATTTGGAGTCTATTTTTGTGTGTGTTGTAAGGAAACGGTCCAGTTTCATTCTTCTGCATGTGGCTGTCCAATTTTCCCAACACCATTTGTGGAAGAGACTGTCTTTTTTCCATTGGACATTCTTTCCTGCTTTCTCAAAGATTAGTTGACCATAGAGTTGAGGGTCCATTTCTTGGCTGTCTATTCTGTTCCATTGATCTATGTGTCTGTTTTTGTGCCAGTACCATACTGTCTTGATGATGACAGCTTTGTAATAGAGCTGGAAGTCCAGAATTGTGATGCGGCCAGCTTTGCTTTTCTTTGTCAATATTCCTCTGGCTATTCGGGGTCTCTTCTGGTTCCATACAAATTTTAGGATTATTTGTTCCATTTCTTTGAAAAAAGTGGGTGGTATTTTGATGGGGATTGCACTGAATGTGTAGATTGCTCTAGGTAGCATTGACATCTTCACAATGTTCGTTCTTCCAATCCATGAGTATGGAACGTTTTTCCATTTCTTTGTGTCTTCTTCAATTTCTTTCATGAGTATTTTATAGTTTTCTGAGTACAGATCCTTTGCCTCTTTGGTTAAATTTATTCCTAAGTATCTTATGGTTTTGGGTGCAATTGTAAATGGGATCAACTCCTTGATTTGTCTCTCTTCTGTCTTGTTGTTGGTGTCTAGGAATGCCACTGATTTCTGTGCATTGATTTTATATCCTGCTACTTTACTGAATTCCTGTATGAGTTCTAGCAGTTTTGGGGTGGAGTCTTTTGGGTTTTCCACATAGAGTATCATATCATCTGCAAAGAGTGAGAGTTTGACTTTCTCTTTGCCGATTTGGATGCCTTTGATTTCTTTTTGTTGTCTGATTGCTGTGGCTAGGACTTCTAATACTATGTTGAATAGCAGTGGTGATAGTGCACATCCCTGCTGCGTTCCTGACCTTAGGGGAAAAGCTCTCAGCTTTTCCCCATTGAGAATGATATTCGCTGTAGGTTTTTCATAGATGGCTTTTATGATATTGAGTTATGTACCCTCTATCCCTATACTCTGAAGAGTTTTGATCAAGAAAGGATGCTGTACTTTGTCAAATGCTTTTTCTGCATCTATTGAGAGGATCATATGATTCTTGTTCTTTCTTTTGTTAATGTATTGTATCACGTTGATTGATTTGCGGATGTTGAACCAACCTTGCAGCCCAGGGATAAATCCCCCCTGGTTGTGGTGAATAATCCTTTTAATGTACTGTAGGATCCTATTGGCTAGTATTTTGGTGAGAATTTTTGCATCCATGTTCATCAAGGATATTGGTCTGTAATTCTCCTTTTTGATGGGGTCTTTGGTTTTGGGATCAAGGTAATGGTGGCCTCATAAACTGAGTTTGGAAGTTTTCCTTCCATTTCTATTTTTTGGAACAGTTTCAGGAGAATAGGTATTAATTCTTCTTTAAATGTCTGATAGAAGTCCCCTGGGAAGCCATCTGGCCCTGGGCTTTTGTTTGTTGGGAGATTTTTGATGACTGCTTCAATTTCCTTAGTGGTTATAGGTCTTTTCAGGTTTTCTATTTCTTACTGGTTCAGTTTTGGTAGTTGATACATCTCTAGGAATGCACCCATTTCTTCCAGGTTATCTAATTTGCTGGCATAGAGTTGCTCATAATATGTTCTTACAATTGTTTGTATTTCTTTGGTGTTGGTTGTGATCTCTCCTCTTTCATTCATGATTTTGTTGATTTGGGTCATTTCTCTTTTCTTTTTGATAAGTCTGGCCAGGGGTTTATCAATCTTGTTAATTCTTTCAAAGAACCAGCTCCTAGTTTTGTTGATCTGTTCTACTGTTCTTTTGGTTTCTAGTTCATTGATTTCTGCTCTGATCTTTATTATTTCTCTTCTCCTGCTGGGTTTGGGCTTTTTTTGCTGTTCTTTCTCTAGCTCCTTTAGGTGTAGGGTTAGGTTGTGTATTTGAGACCTTTCTTGTTTCTTGAGAAAGGCTTGTATTGCTATATACTTTCCTCTCAGGACTGCCTTTGCTGTATCCCAAAGATTTTGAACAGTTGTGTTTTCATTTTCATTGGTTTCCATGAACTTTTTAAATTCTTCTTTAATTTCCTGGTTGACCCATTCATTCTTTAGTAGGATGCTCTTTAGCCTCCATGTATTTGAGTTCTTTCCGACTTTCCTCTTGTGATTGAGTTCCAGTTTCAAAGCATTGTGGTCTGAAAATATGCAGGGAATAATCCCAATCTTTTGGTACCAGTTGAGACCTGATTTGTGACCTAGGATGTGATCAATTCTGGAGAATGTTCCATGGGCACTAGAGAAGAATGTGTATTCCGTTGCTTTGGGATGGAATGTTCTGAATATGTTTGTGAAGTCCATTTGGTCCAGTGTGTCATTTAAAGTCTTTATTTCCTTTTTGATCTTTTGCTTAGATGATCTGTCCATTTTAGTGAGGGGGGTGTTAACGTCCCCCACTATTATTGTATTGTTGTCAATGTGTTTCTTTGCTTTTGTTATTAATTGCCTTATATAATTGGCTTCTGCCATGTTAGGGGCATAGATATTTACAATTGTTAGATCTTCTTGTTGGGTGACCCTTTAAGTAGGATATAGTGTCCTTCTTCATCTCTCATTACAGTCTTTGTTTTAAAATCTAATTTGTGTGATATAAGGATTGCCACCCCAGCTTTCTTTTGGTGTCCATTAGCATGGTAAATGTTTTCCACCCCCTCACTTTCAATCTGGGGGTGTCTTTGGGTCTAAAATGAGTCTCTTGCAGACAGCATATGGATGGGTCTTGTTTTTTAATCCAATCTGATAGCCTGTGTCTTTTGATTGGGGCATTTAGCCCATTTACATTCAGGGTAACTATTGAAAGGTATGAATTTAGTGCCATTGTATTGCCTGTAAGGTGACTGTTACTGTGTATTGTCTGTGTTCCTTTCTGATCTATGCTGCTTTTAGGCTCTCTCTTTGCTTAGAGGACCCCTTTCAATATTTCTTGGAGGGCTGGTTTCGTGTTTTCAAATTCCTTTAGTTTTTGTTTGTCCTGGAAGCTTTTTATCTCTCCTTCAATTCTCAATGAGAGCCTAGCTGGATATAGTATTCTTGACTGCATATTTTTCTCGTTTAGTGCTCTGAAGATATCATGCCAGTCGTTTCTGGCCGGTCAGGTCTCTGTGGATAGGTCTGTTGCCAATCTAATATTTCTACCATTGTAGGTTACATATCTCTTCTCCCCTGCTGCTTTCAGGATTTTCTCTTTGTCTGTGAGACTCGTAAGTTTTACTATTAGATGTCGGGGTGTTGACCTATTTTTATTGATTTTGAGAGGGGTTCTCTGTGCCTCCTGGATTTTGATACCTGTTTCCTTCCTCACATTAGGGAAGTTCTCTGCTATTATTTGCTCCAATATACCTTCTGCCCCTCTCTCTCCTTCTTCTTCTTCTGGGATCCCAATTATTCTAATGTTGTTTCGTCTTACGGTATCGTTTATCTCTCGAATTCTGCCCTCATGATCCTGTAGTTGTTTCTCTCTCTTTTTCTCAGCCTCTTTATTTTCCATCATTTGGTCTTCTACATCGCTGATTATCTCTTCTGCCTCATTTATCCTAGCAGTCAGTGCCCCCATTTTTGATTGCACCTCATTAATAGCCTTTTTGATTTCAACTTGGTTAGATTTTAGTTCTTTTATTTCTCCAGAAAGGGTTTCTCTAATAACTTCCACGCTTTTTTTCAAGCCCAGCTAGTATCTTTAAAGTCATGATTCTGAACTCTAGGTCCGACATCGTACTAATGTCCATATTGAGTAGGTCCCTGGCTGACGGTACTACCTCTTGTTCTTTTCGCTGAGGTGATATTTTTCGTCTTGTCATTTTGTCCAGAGGAGAGTAGATGAATGAGAGAACAAAATGGTAACAGGTTAACAACGTCCCCAGCAAATATACTCTATACAAATCAGAAAAGACCTGAAACCAGGGGAAAAGAAAGGGACAGAAAGAAAAAAGAAAGAGGAAAAAAAAAAAGAAAAAAAAGAAAAAAAGAAAAACAAAAACAGAACAATACAAAAAAACCCAGAATATGATCAAATATGATCAGGCTAGTGCATAGATAAGTGCCACACACTAGATTTTGGGCGCATTTTGGTCTGTTAGAAAAAAATTGCTTCCTAAAATTTTAAAGGAAGGAAGACTTATATATGTACAAAATAAGGGTTGATACAATGAAGGGATGGAAGATGACTATAAAGATGAAAATTATAAAAGATTTTATAAAAGGAATTAATAAGAAGTTGTTTGAAAAAAGAAAGAAGAAGATTTAAAAAAAAAAGGAAAAGAAAAGGGAGAGAATATGATCAGGCAGGAGACTAGAACAAAGCCATACACTAGTGATTTAGGGTATATTTTGATCTGTTAGAAGAAACTGTATCTCAAAATTTTAAAGAGAGAACAACTTATATATATATATGCCAAAAATAAGGGTAACTACTATGAAGGGATAAAATATGACTCTAAAAATGAAAAATAAAAAATGTTTTTTTAAAGAAGGGATTGATAAGATGTTCGTTGAAAAAGGGAAAAAGAAAAATTAAAAAAAAAAACAGTTAAAAAATTAACTTTGAAAAACTAATGAATCATGGTAAAAAAGCCATGAATTCTATGTGCAGTATTCCCCTAGCGCTGGAGTTCTCCCGTTCTCCTTGATCAGTAAACTTGGTCTTGGCTTGCTGGCTGTTCCTGCTGATCATCTGGGGCCTGTTGCCGTGGTTCCCAAATGTCTTTGCCGGAGGCGGAATTGCCCCACCCTTGTCGGTCCGGGCTAAGCAAGCTGCTCGGGTTTGCTCTCAGGAGCTTTTTTCCCTGCAAGGTCTGGTACAGCTGTGGAGGACCAGGGTGAAAATGGTGACCTCCCAATCTCCACCCGGAGGAGCTGAGAACTCGGGGC
Organism: Eumetopias jubatus; assembly: GCF_037043125.1. Lineage (NCBI taxonomy): Eukaryota > Metazoa > Chordata > Mammalia > Carnivora > Otariidae > Eumetopias > Eumetopias jubatus. The sequence goes on from NW_028274807.1 coordinate 46,172,495, forward strand.
CCCACTCCTCAGTGCGCCCCCAGAGAAAAGCAGTCACTCCCGTCTCCCTGGTCTCTGGCTGCACTCCGTGCTCACCCAGCCTGAGACCGAGCGTTTCTATCTCTGGCACCCGACCCCGTGTGGAGTCTCCAAACCCAGCAGACCCCTGCGGTGCGCTCCCGCACCGCTCCTCCCCGGGGAGGAAGGGGAGTCTCCCCGGCTCTGCCGCTTGTTGGTTCCCTGCTGGAGGAGCAGTGGCCCGACTGGGCCGCGGATCACAGTTTACGGCAACCCCGAGCTGAGAGCCCGCACCTCGGCTCTGTCTCTGCAGCCGGCTTCCCCGCTCCAATACCTGGGAGCCACACTCAGGCACCCCCAGTTTTTTCTGTGACCCCGAGGGTCCTGAGACCACACCGTCCCACGAGGGTTCCACCCCCCGCTTAGCCACTGGAGCGACGTCCCTCAGCGGAGCCGACTTGTAAAAGTTCCGATTTTGTGCTCCGCGGCTCTATCACTTGCCAGAAGCGGCTGACGGAGGCCCCCTCCCCCGCCGTCTATCCTCCGGAATATCGCCTCGGATTCACTTCTCCGCATGTCCTACCTTCCAGTAAGTGGTCGCATCTCTGTTCAGAGAGTTATTGCTACTCTCTTCTTTGATTTCCTGTTGAGTTCGTAGGTGTTCAGAATGGTTTGATCCCTATCCAGCTGAATTCCTGAGACCAGACGAAATCCAGGTCTCCTACTCCTCTGCCATCTTGCTCCGCCCCCCATCTCTCCCTTATTTTTAAAATGCAGTCTATGACATTCTTTCTTGATGGTAGGATGGAGAGATTACCCTTCTTCAAGGTTCCCAAATAATTAATACCATGGAATTGTTTGCATATAACCTGAACAAATCATCCAAATGGTTGAAGAGATTGTAAGGGTTTCAAAAAAAGAAATCTAAATAATAAAAAGTGTATATATAAAAAATTAGGTCAATGAGGTCAATGTGTGGACACCAAGAACAATAATGCTACCTTTGAGAGGGCCACATGGAGACTGTGAGGTGGTCAATTCTAGAGAGTGGCATTCACATCACAGTCTGCGGGATGGCACTCTTGTTGCTGAGTGGTGCACAACTTCCATGGCCATACAAGGCAGCCAAGGCCATTCTTTGAGTTGTCTTTTGTTTTGCTTATTGTGGCTGCAGGGGTTTCTTTGCCAAGTTTGCCTGTGTTTTTGGCCTTTCCTCCAGCTCTTACTTTTCCTGGAACATTGGCAATGGGATTGATTGGCAGCTGTGTTATCCTGCACTGTCTTTGGCTGTGTCCTTGACTCCCTATATTACCCCGAAAACTAACATTCATGTATCCACAGTCTTTGTCGGATGATTAGTAGGGATGTTTTTTCCTTTGTTACCTTTTGTTTGTTTGCTTCTTCCAGATACCAAAGTTTTTCCCTGCTTATGACTTGTTGCTTTAAAGAGAATCACATTTTGTCTTTGTGTCCTTATTAGAGTGGCTATATCACATATTGTCCAATCAGGGATACTTTAAGATATATTATATGGTCATCCTAATACAAGGATGATATTGATAATGAAACTGGAATAACAGGTATAAACTGGGACTGTGCTGGGCACTCTGGGGTGTCAGATCACCTATCCTTCTCTTTCTCTAAGCTGATATGCAATAGGCTCACACCTTTAAGGGAGAAGACATGTTGGGAATATTTACATTCAGTAAACGAGTAGCCATTGTCCTAATGTCCCTGAATGCACCTCACTTCATGGCACTTCTTCCAAGACTCTCCAGACCTCCCTACCCTTTAGCATCTAAACTGCTAACCCTTGGTGTGGCTGGAGGCCTCTACCCTGTCCCAGGCCTAAGGTTGGCATCTGCTGTAATAGGAGCTGTGCCATATCACTTGCTCAACGCTTCTTAATATTACCCCAGCCTTTCCCCTATCCATCTACAAAGTCCCTTTTTCTTTTACTTACTCTGTCATTCTATCAGAGTGTAGTCCCAATACTGCAAAGATACCCAAGCTTCAGTTTTCTGTTTCATCCCTACATAGAGTTGTGTTACATTCAGTTTTGCAGACGTTAGTTATATACATGTCAAAAATAACAAGATATCTTTTCTGGCTCAAGGAGAGAAAGATATTTGCTTTTGTTATCAGCTTCGTAGAACCGCATTGTGATTATGGTTACTTTAAGCAAATGGCTTTGAAAGAAGAGCTCTGTCTCTCATCATAATAACAGCATTATAGAAAGATTGTTTCTGTCTGTGAACTGCCTCCTCTGACTGGAATGTGCGGAAGGTGACTGGTCTCCATGAGTAAGATTAGAAAAACTAAAGAAGAGTATCAAAGAGCATTATGACTTTAAAAAGAGGTAGAAAATATTTGTGTCTTTTGCTTAAAAATCACAAGGCAAGTATTTCAGATTACTGGGTCAAATTAAGACATTTCAAGAAGCAGTAGAAAAAAAATTTAAATTTTGTGATTGGTGAAACAAATTCTCCTTTTTTTTTTTTTTATGCATCTTCCTTTTTATTCTGAGAGGCTTCCAGCTCAAACCAAAGTTACAAAGTTAACCACTACTCTGAGTTCCTGACACAGCAAATCCCTGCGTGGTCTTAAAAAAATAGAGGTCTATAATTCCTTCTTGAACACACCTTCGAAGTGGAGGTCTTTGGCCATGAGCTCCTCTTCGACATCATCCAGTGCCCACTGGTGATCCGTCAGCTCCAAAGCTTCCCACTCTGTCTTGAAAGCTTTGTTGGTGTCTGCAGGCATGGCCATGGCTGCTCCCGTCATCTGCTCCTGCATCATCCGTGACTGGTCAGCGGCATTATCTTGGCCCAGAATCAGGGAGTAAATGCTTCGAAGCCCAAAAACATTGAGGAAGTACCCGGATGCAGAACTCACCCAGGATGCATCTAATGTGAGTAGTTCAATTCCCTGTTGTAGCATAGGCTTAAAACGGAGAGTCAGTGGAAATGGGACCTTGGTTGTGACAAAGCCTGAGAAAGTCATGTTGATCCAACCACCAATAAGAATCATAGGGAGCACATTTGTTACATTGCCTTTCATCATGTCTGTGAGCATGGTGGGATCAGTCATAGAAGGAGGCACTACCTTCCTTTTAGTTTTTTTTGAAAAATCTATCCTCTGGGTTGTTGAAGTAATATTTTCACGTCAAGAAAGACTGTTTGGGAATGTATTTTCCATTTTCCCTGAGGACTCTGCTCCGAATTAGGACTTGACTGTCGGAGACTTGTTCCTGGGTGAGCTTCTTGTCGCTCTGCAGCAGGATGGACACGTAGTGGCGGATCATGCCCACAAAGAATGTGATGATAACGATGGGTAGGACCACCCAAAGGTGGATGTTAGAGTGGAGCAGCAGCTCCAGCCCCGCCATCTTCACAGAGAGCCGGCTCCCATCCGCTGTAGTCGGGTTTCTCTTCCCCCCGGGGTGTGAAAGCCCCTCTATGATTTCGCCTATGGGCCTTGTCACGCCTCTCAGTCTAGCTGGCCCGGGGCCCTACTCCAGCTTTGGCTCTCGGCAAATTCTCCCTTTTTTGAGAGCACCAAATAAAAAACCAGGATGATGTTTCCCCTCCCATATAGCAACTGTGAATTGAAGGGTGAACTCTGGATTAAGAGCCAGTATTTTCATGACTTCATATAAATGTGAGATCTGAAATATTTAAAATGCTAAGAGGTCTTTAATAAGAACTTCTTTGGGGATTTAGTGTCTTTTTTATCATGCCCAGAACTGAGATTGAGAAAGGCATAAGGGGAACATAAAAAGTCTAGGGTTGTGATGGGGCTGCAGAAAGAGCATATGACCTATAATGTAATGAAAATCTGGGTTCAAATACAACTCTGTCCCTTGCTAACTAATCTCTCTGTGCAGCAACTTCCTCATCTTAGAGCAAGGCAAATATTACTTTCCTTATGAGGTTATTGTGAAGATTTTACAATTTAATGTAGATAAAATAATTAGCATGCCTACCCCACAGTAAGAGCTTGATAGATTTGTATATTAAACACTGGGGTAGTTAGATGCAGAGTGTAGGAACTAAGGAGTTAATTTTTAAGGAAGAGCCTAAGGCAAAGAGAAAGGAAGGATCAGTGTGACCTGAAAACTAGATGGGGGTCTGCGGAGTGTGTGGAGAGTTGGAAGAAGAGTATAAAATGAAGGAAGGAGAAAGAATGAAGCTAGCACTCCTGGAAGAATTGACTCCATGTCAGGTTGAGACCAAAGGCAATCCTGGCATATACACAATTCCCTTGCTTCTCTGGAGATCAAGGGGAGAAGAGTGGTAATTTCTGGCCCCAGAATAATAAAAAGAAGGCATACTGTTACAATGACTGCACTCCATGTATCAGTGTTTAGATGAGAAGTTCATAGCTCCGATGTCCATGGACTCCTAGAGGAGCTGTCAGTGTGCTTCGGGAGGCCCTGTGAGGCCCCTGAAATTGTGTGAACAACTTGGTGTATATTTGTGTTTTGTGGGAACAGACTCCATTGCTCTCTTCAGATTGAACAAGAATTGTGGTGGATGTTAAGCCCCCAACATTCATTCTATGGCTCCCTCATTGTGTAGCAATGGTGTAGTTTAGAGAATTAATATCTCCTCTAGGGAGGTGTGCTTGATCTAAGAATAATTCCATTCCCCTTTGCAATAACTGGTTTGATATTAGAAAGAATTGAGGAACAAACCTGATATGGCCATCACTCAGCTTTTTCTCTGACTCTTGAGAGAGAAAAGCGGCTCTTCCTCTAAATGCACATGTCTGAAGAAGCACATGGCCCAGCCTGGAAACCAGCCTACAGCCATGACAGGATGAATCTGACACTGTGGGTAGAGGAATAGAGAGATGAAGAAAACTGGAATCCTCAAGACATTCTCGAGCCAATGGTTCAACAATGTCCTGAAGCCTGACCTACATCTGAACTTCCTCTCCTGTAACTAATAAATCTAAATGAGTTTAAACGAGGTTTTCTCTTACTTTTAACCAATTGTATCTGTAGTGACCCTCAAAGTGTGAGAGCCAGTAGTTTATACTACATTAAATGGAGAACAATCATAGGGAATGCTTAGATGAATTGTTTAATGTGTAAAGCCATTTCAGTATAACTGGACAACATGATGTATTTGTGTATTCTACCTCATCCACAGTGCTTAAACAATAGGTGCTTTTCACTCCAATACAATTGTTGGAGTGCCCTTGAACCCTTTAAAGTGGTAAAAGGATGAAAGAGCACTATCATACAAAAAGAGGTAGCAGTGGGAAACTTAGCGAGTGTGTGTAGGGAGGTCTTTAATTATATAGTATATGTACATTTTATGTAATCACAGTAGTTCAGAAAAACTCAGGTACACAAGAAGTGCAATTGGGATGGTATAGAATACAACTGCCTCAAGGCATCACTGGGGAGGGAGGTGTCTGCTTTTAGATCTTGATCAACCTCTTGCTAGTCTTTTGCTCCAGCGGTAACTCTTTCAGTTTGGTACTTGGCAGGAGTGATTAAGTACTCTTATTGGTAAATGAATGATCTGTGGCACCAACCCAGCTTGTGCTCTGCCCCTGCCTTTGCAATCTGCAGACACAGCTAAGTTCTAATCCAAACTTTAGTGGTAGACTAGTCACCCTGCATCTTTCTGATATGTACCCCCTTCTCTAGACTGTAGAACTTTGGTTAGGCACATTTTCTTTTTCTTTCTTTCTTTCTCTTTCTTTCTTTCTTTCTTTCTTTCTTTCTTTCTTTCTTTGAGCACTTCCATCTAAACCTACATGCTACTCAGAGCCCACATTAACTTTCAAATGCTCTCTATATCACTTTAGGTCTTGGACAACTTGGGAGAATGAAGATGGAAACTTATGGCCCTCTATTGCCTAGATCTGCCATGCTGCTCTCTCTCTATAGCCTTTCCAGTGATTGTGTGAGACTATTTTTTCCAACATTCCAGGCAGAAAGCTAGGCAAATGTCCACTTTACTCTTGGAACTCAAACTTAAAATGATTCTGAGAGGGAATTCTATAGGTGTGTCCTTGCCGCTATCCTCTTTGCATTTTTATCAATCACTTGGGTTAATGAATAGAAATCAGTCCACAGATGACACAATGCTGGGAAAAATAGACGAACATAAAATCATAGCTGCAAATACTTGTCTAGTAGTTACTATATCCATTCTTCTATGTGCTTTATGTGTATTAGCTCATTTAATTCTTATTTCATAGGTAAGGAACAAAAAGGAGGTAAATGTTCCACTGTATTCTTATTACTCTAACCAATAGATTATGCTGGAATTTTTCATCTAAGTCTAGTGCCAGAGTTTACAAATAAACTATCAGACTCAAGATGTCTAGTATATAAGCCAAATGATGTTCAGTCCAGTGACCACTTCATATGAAATGGGACAGAAACTTGTCAAAGAGGCCAGGTAATAACAGTTTTCAGATATTCTAAGAATCATCACAAGGAAGAGGTATGGTCTGTGAGGTCATGAAGTTAATATTTCAGCTCAAGACTGAGAAGAAACCAGCTAAATGTTCAAAGTCATCCACAGTGGTCAGGGCTGCCTTATTATGCAATGAACTCCCAGGCAACAGAAGTTTGAGAAGTATCTGGATGACTCTTTGTTGAACATCTCATCTGATGGGAAATGATATTAATTAAAATAACATTCCAACAAAATTGTTTTAGGAATTTGGCTTTTCAAAGGTAGTTTTTATACCAAAAAAAAAAAAAAACCATTTCTCAAACAATTTTGAATTTAAAGACATAAAATTAGTATAGGCTTCCCTAAACTCATATTAGCACATCATAATGGGCAACACTACCATTAAACTTGGAAAGAATGAAACTTAAGATGAAATTTCTAAACTTATTTACTTACTTATGTTTTGCAAAAATGTTGAAAGCCCAAATTCAGATGGATATTTTCCTGCGACTTTAATGTTTTTAAGTGCTCCGGCTTTGGGAAGATGCTGCAATAAATAGAAGTACGCACATGACGTGGTTGATTGCCCTGCCAAGATGCCCTGTACTCCCAACTGCACAGGTGATGAGTGAGGAAGGCAGAAAAAGCTCATGTAATTAGAGAAATGAATTCTGGGTAACCCCAAAGAACATGTCTTGTGAGTCACCCATGTTCACATTTCTTTGAACTTTGTCTATCCTAAGGGAGATGAAGCAATTACATAGACATAATGTCTTACCCTTTCAGTACAATGCATCCCACATTCCTCCATCCATTCATCATCATCAGTGGTATTTGTGTTCAGTGCTGTCATGCAGAGCTAGTTGCCAACAATTATTAAAAAAGAAACCAAAATGTTATGCATTAAGGAGACCAAGCAAGACCAATTTTCATAATCTGTACTGTAAAGACATCAGTCCATTCAGGGGAAAAGTCACTAAGGAGCCCCTGAAAGATACTCTTGCATAAAGGGTTATCTCCAGAGAACTAAGAAATAAATGAAGTGTTTATCTATCATTCATGATTTCTCTTCTCTGAAACAGAATCCACAATGCCTATGACAGCTGTATAGCAGCTTATCCCTCTCTGTTTGCTGTCCATTTTACCTATATTCTCACTCCTTGTGAAAACCTTTTTCTCTGGATCTTCCTCATTACCTGATTTTTTTCTTCCAAACAACAACAATAACAAAAATATTCTAAGATTTTATTACCAGAGACATTTCATGTTTCAAGCATCCTGTCTGATACAGTATTGGTCCTATCTCTCCCAACTTCTTAGAAAAAGAAAGAGAATGTTCTAAATATATTTTTATCTCCTCTTCCTCTGTTTCCCTCCCTTCTTCCTACCTTTCCCATCCTTTCTTTCTCTTATCTCCTCCTCTTCCTTCTCCCCTACCTCTGGAACTCATGTTTCCCTAAAAAAATTAAATTTTCATCAATCCCAATCAGTCTTCTCATACTACTAATAAAATAGCAATTCTATAGTGCCTGCCATGTACCGGGAAGTGTTCTAAGCACATTACATTTATTGGCTCATTTAATCTTTTCAACAATCCTAGGAGGTATGCAGTATTGTTATACCCTTTTGTAGAAAGAAAAATGAAGCATGGAGAGGTTATGTAACTTGCCAATGGTCATGTAGCTAATGAGATCTGAATACAGGTTTTGTGGTTCCAAAGTCCATGCTTGAACCAGTGACACATACCACTCCTTTAACACTAGGGTTTTTCAGAGCTGTGAATTCCTTAGAGACTGAGGAAGAAGGGAACTAATATCCTGGGCTTCTAATTTATGCCAGGCATTCAACATATGTTATCTAGTTAGATCTCTGTAACAAGTTAGGCATTATTATTCCTGCTTTTCAGACAAAGTTAAAACAAAATAAAAAACCAACTTAACTAGCCTTTACATAAGGCCTCATCTTTGGCATGGTCTTCTTGCTCATTCTTATATCCTCACCTCCTGGACACTCTAGAAAATTTGAATTAGTCAAAACTTCAACTTCCTTCCTCCCTCCCTCCCTTCCTCCCTCCCTTCCTTCCCCTTTCCCTCCCTCCCTTCCTTCCAACCATCCCTTCTTCCCTCATTCCCTGCCCCCTCCTCCTCTTGTTCCCTCTCACTCTCCCCCTTCCTCCTCTTTCTCCTCCTCCTCCTCCCCTCTGTCTCCTTCTTTTTCTCCTCCTTCTCCTCTCCCTCTCCTCCTCCTCCTCCTCCTCCTCCTCCTTCTTCTTCTTCTTCTTCTTCTTCTCCTTCTTCTTCTTCTTCTTCTTCTTCTTCTTCTTCTTCTTCTTCTTCTTCTTCTTCTTCTTCTTCTTCTTCTTCTTCTTCCATCTTTCTATTTTAATCTACTCTAAAGAATTTATTCTCTTATCTGGGAGACCTAGGGGACCTACAACATCCTATGGTCATGAGTCATATTGCTGACTCTGATCTGCATCACACATTTTTTCCCCCTTTCTTTGTTATCCCAAACCCTGAAATGGGATATTAAGAGGAAATGATTAAAGAAAAAACTATATGCATCACATTATAAAAATTATTAGGTTGAACCCTATGAAACTAATCTTTAAGTTGCACTAAGTCAGTGCAACTTAATATGGATCAACATCATATAAGTTTTAGAATCCCCATTTTTATTTCCATAATTTGGAAAATATAAATTAAGGAAAAAGCTAATTTTAAAGGAAAACATAATCCTATTACCAAGAAAAATTGTCAGTATATTTTATATAATTTTATTTCTTGTATAAAATCATTATAAGTGTAGACTAAGCAGTCCTGGCAACTAGCATTTGCCATGATGCCAAATCTTAAAGGAAGATAAAAAATACATTGTGCTCCATAAGAATAAAAATACAACATGTAAAAATTTGTGGGATGCAGGTAAAACAGTGCTGAGAGAAAAGTTATAGCATTAAATACTTCTAAAAGAAGAAAACCCTCAAATTATTCATCTAAACTCCCATATTAAGAAACTGGAACAAGAACAGCAAAATAACTCCAAAGCAAGCAGAAAAGGAAATAATAAAGATCAGAACAGAAATCAATGAACTTGAAAATAGAAAAAACAATAGTGAAACAGAGACCTAGTTTTTTGAAAAGATCAAGAAACCTCTAATAAGGCTAACAACATAAAAAAAAGTGGGGGGTGGTGGAGGAAAGAGAAGACAAATTGCCTGTCAGGAGATATCACTACAGACCCTGCAGACACCAAAATGTTAATGGGGAATACTACAAACAACGCTCTACACATAAATTTGACAGTTTAGTTGAAATGGACCAATTCATCAAAAAGTACAAACTAACACAACTCATTCAATATGAAATACTTTGAATACTCCTGAATTTCATTCAAAATTGAAATTATGAATGCAACTAATAAATAAATTGCATTCAAAATTTAAACTGCCCCTGACACTTTCCAATTTATTTTATGTGGTTAGTACTAACTGACACTAAAACTCAGCAAAGATTTAAGGTTTAAACAATAACAACAGCAAAAACTACTGACCAATATCCTTCATGAACATATACACAAAATACTCAATAAAATATTAGCAAATTGAATCCTGTAGTATGCAAATAAAGGGTAATATACAACCAAGTGGGATTAATTACACAACAACCAAGTGGGATGAATTATAGAATACATTGGTGATTCAATTGTTAAAAATCAATACATTTCATTATTAACAGACTAAAAATCACATGATCATATCAACTAACACAAAAAAATCATTTGATAGGGTGCCTGGGTGGCTCAGTCATTAGCATCTGACTTCGGCTCAGGTCATGATCCCAGGGTCCTGGGATCAAGCCCCACATCAGTCTTCCTGCTCAGCGGGAAGCCTCCTTCTCCCTCTCCCACTCCCCTTGCTTGTGTTTCTGCTCTTGCCATCTCTCTCTCTGTCAAATAAATAAATCTTTTAAAAAAATCATTTGATAAACACAATTTTTTTATTATAAAAACTCATCAAACACGGAATAAAAGGGAACTTCCTTAACCTGATATAAGGTATCTATAAACATGCTACAGCTAACTTAATACTAAATAGTGAAAGGCTAAATGCTTTCAAAGACAAGATAAGAATGTTTACTATCAAATCTTCTATTCGCCATTGTACTAAAAGTTCTAGCCAGTGCATTAAGACAAGCAAAAGAAATAAAAAGCATATAGATTGGAAATTAAGAAGTAAAAATCACCCAACTTCTAGATGATATGATTATCTATGTAGAAAATCCCAGGGAAATTGCAACAAAAGCTCTGAGGATAAATAATTGAGTATAGCAAGGTTACATGTTACAAAGACAACATATAAATATCAATCATATTTCTTTTTTTAAATTTTATTTTATTATGTTATGTTAGTCACCATACAAAACATAATTGTTTTTGATGTGGTGATCCACGATTCATTGTTTTCATATAACACCCAGTGCTCTATGCAGTACGTGCCCTCCTTAATACCCATCACCGGGCTAACCCATACCCTCACCCCCCTCCCCTCTAAAACCCTCAGTTTGTTTCTCAGAGTCCATAGTCTGTCGTGGTTCATCTCTCCCTCCGATTTCCCGCCCTTCCTTTTTCTCTTCCTTCTCCTAGTGTCCTCCATACTATTCCTTATGTTCCACAAATAAGTGAAACCATATGATAATTGACTTTCTCTGCTTGACTTATTTCACTTAGCATAATCTCCTCCAGTCCCATCCATGTTGATGTAAAATGTGGGTGTTCATCCTTTCTGATGGCTGAGTAATATTCCATTGTATATATGGACCACATCTTCTTTATCCGTTCATCTGTTGAAAGGCATCTCGGCTCTTTCCACAGTTTGGCTATTGCGGACATTGCTGCTATGAACATTGAGGTGCATATGGCTCTTCTTTTCACTACATCTGTGTCTTTGGGGTAAATACCCAGGAGTGCAATTGCTGGGTCATGGGTAGCTCTATTTTTAATTTTTGGGGCACCTTCACATTGTTTTCCAAAGTGGCTGTACCAACTTGCATTCCCACCAACAGTGTAAGAGGGTTCCCCTTTCTCCACAATCTCTCCAACATTTGTTGTTTCTTGCCTTGTCAATTTTTGCCATTCTAACTGGCATAAGGTGGTATCTCAGTGTGGTTTTGATTTGAATTTCCCTGATGGCTAATGATGATGAACATTTTTTCATGTGTCTGTTAGCCATTCGTATGTCTTCTTTGGAGAAGTGTCTGTTCATATCTTCTGCCCACTTTTTGACTTGATTATTTGTTTTTTGGGTGTTGAGTTTGAGAAGTTCTTTATAGATCTTGGATACCAGCCCTTTATCTGTAGTGTCATTTGCAAATATCTTCTTCCATTCTGTGGGTTGCCTCTTTGTTTTGTTGACTGTTTCCTTTGCTGTGCAGAAGATTTTATCTTGATGAAGTCCCAAAAGTTCATTTTTGCTTTTATTTCACTAGCCTTTGGAGATGTGTATTGAAAGAAGTTGCTGTGGCTGATGTCAAAGAGGTTACTGTCTATGTTCTCTAGGATTTTGACGGATTCCTGTCTCACATTGAGGTCTTTCATCCATTTTGAGTTTATCTTTGTGTATGGTGTTAGAGAATGGTCGAGTTTCATTCTTCTGCATGTGGCTGTCCAATTTTCTCAACACCATTTGTTGAAGAGACTGTCTTTTCCATTGCATATTTTTTCCTGCTTTGTCGAAGATTATTTGACCATAGAGTTGAGGGCCCAAATCTGGGCTCTCTATTCTGTTCCATTGGTCTATATATCTGTTTTTGTTCCAGTACCATGCTGTCTTGGTGATCACTGCTTTGTAATATAGCTTGAAATCGGGCAATGTGATGCCCCCAGCTTTGTTTTCTTTTTCAACATTTCCTTGGCGATTCAGGGTCTTTTCTGATTCCATACAAATTTTAGGATTGTTTGTTCCAGCACCTTGAAAAATGTCACTGGAATTTTGATCGGGATGGCATTGAAGGTATAGATTGGTCTGGGTAGCATATTTTAACAATGTTTATTCTTCCGATCCATGAGCATGGAATGTTTTTCCATCTTTTTGTGTCTTCTTCAATTTCTTTCATGAGAGTTCTGTAGTTCCTAGAGTTTAGATCCTTTACCTCTTTGGTTAGGTTTATTCCGAGGTATCTTATGGTTTTTGGTGCTATTGTATATGGAAACCTTTCTCTAATTTCTCTTTCTACAGTTGCATTGTTAGTGTATAAGAAAGCAACTGATTTCTGTGCATTGATTTTGTATCCTGCCACATTACTGAATTGCTGTATGAGTTCTAGTAATTTGGGGGTGGAGTCTTTTGGGTTTTCCACATAAAGTATCATGTCATCTGCGAAAACAGAGAGTTTGACTTCTTCTTTGCCAATTTGAATACCTGTTATTTCTTTTTGTTGTCTGGTTGCTGTTGCTAGGACTTCTAATACTATGTTGAAAAATAGTGGCGAGAGTGGGCATCCTTGACGTGTATCTGATCTTAAGGGAAAGGCTCTCAGCTTTTCCTCATTGAGGATGACATTTGTTGTGGGTTTTTCATAGATGGATTTTATGAACTTGAGGAATGTTCCCTCTATCCCTATGCTCTGAAGACTTTTAATCAGGAAAGGATGCTGTACTTTGTCAAATGCTTTTTCTGCATCAATTGAGAGGACCATATGATTCTCTCTCCTCTTATTAATGTGTTTTATCACATTGATTGATTTGCAAATGTTGAACCACCCTTGCATCCCGGGGATAAATCCCACTTGGTCGTGGTGGATGATCCTTTTAATGCATTGTTGGACCCTATTAGCTAGGAATTTGTTGAGGATTTTGGAATCCATATTCATCAGGGACATTGGTCTGAAAATCTCCTTTTTGATGAGGTCTTTGCCTGGTTTGGGGATTAAGGTAATGCTGGCCTCATAGAATGAGTCTGGAAGCTTTCTTTCTGTTTCTATTTTTTGAAACAGCTTCAGGAGAATAGGTATTATTTCTTCTTTGAATGTTTGGTGGAATTCCCCAGGGAATCCATCAGGCCCTGGACTCTTGGTTTTTGGGAGATTTTTGATCACTACTTCAATCTTGTTACTGGTTATTGGCCTATTCAGGTTGTCAATTTCTTCCTGTTTCAGTCTTGGCAGTTTATAGGTTTCCAGGAAGGCATCCATTTCTTCCAGATTGCATAATTTATTGGCATATAATTGTTGATAATAATTTCTAATAATTGTTTTTATTTCCTTGGTGTCAGTCATGATCTTTTCCCTTTCATTCATAATTTTATTAATTTGGGTCCTTTCTCTTTTCTTTTGGATAAGTCTGGCCAGTGGTTTATTGATCTTATTAATTATTTCAAAGAACCAGCTTCTAGTTTTGTTGATCTGATCTACTGTGTTTCTGGTTTCTAATTCATTGATCTCTGCTTTAATCCTAATTATTTCTCTTCTAATGTGTGGCTTAGGCATCGTTTGTTGCTTTTTTCTAGTTCTTTAAGGTGTAGAGTTAGTTGGTGAATTTGGGATTTTTCTGTTTTTTTTTTTTTTTTTTGAGTGAGGCTTAGATAGCTATGTATTTACCCCTTAGAACCTCCTTTGCAGTATCCCATTGGTTCTGGACCCATGTGTTTTCATTCTCATTGGTTTCCATGAATTGTTTAAGTTCTTCTTTGATTTTCTGGTTGACCCAAACATTCTTGAGCAGTGTGGTCTTTAGCTTCCAAGTGTTTGAGTTTCTGCCAAATATTTTCTTGTGATTGAGTTCCAATTTTAAAGCATTATGGTCTGAGAATATGCAGGGAATAATCTCAATCTTCTGGTATCGGTTGGGACCTGATTTGTGACCCAGTATGTGGTCTATTCTGGAGAAAGTTCCATGTGTGCTTGAGAAGAATCAGTATTCTGTTTTAGGTTGGAATGTTCTGTATATATCTATGAGGTCCATCTGGTCCAGTGTGTCATTCAAAGCTCTTGTTTCTTTGTTGATTTCTGCTTAGATGATCTGTCTATTGCTGAGAGTGGAGTATTGAGGTCCCCTACAATTAACATATTGTTATCAATATGACTCTTTATTTTGGTTAACAGTTGGCTTACTCATATTTCTTTTTTAAAAATATTTTATTTATTTATTTGATAGAGAGAGAGAGAGCACAAGCAGGGGGAGCAGTAGGCAGAGGGAGAAGCAGGCTCTCCACTGAGCAAGGAGCCAGATGCAGGACTGGATCCCAGGACCCTGGAACCATGACCTGAGGTAAAGGCAGATGCTTAACCGATTAAGCCACCCAGGCACCCCATCAATCATGTTACTATTTGCAAGCAATGAACCATTGGAAGTAACATTAAAAAGCAACAATACATATGATAGCTATATAAAAAAAGAGCTACTTAGGTATAAACCTAACAAGATGTGCAAGATCTATATACTGATAACTACAAAATGATGATGAAAGTACAAATCTTTTACCTCTTTGGTTAGGTTTATTCCTAGGTATCTTATGGTTTTTAGTGCGATTGTAAGTGGGATTGATTCCTTGATTTCTCTTTCTACTGCTTCATTAGGTATGTAGAAATGCAACAGAGTTCTGTACATTAATTTTCTATCCTACAACTTTGCTGAATTTGTGTATCAATTCTAGTAATTTTTTGGTGGAGTCTTTTATAGAACACTTATGAAAGAAATTGAAGAGGACATAGAGAAGTGGAAAAATATTCCACGCTCATGGATTGGAAGAACAAATATTAAAATCTCTACTACCCAGGGGTGTCTGGGTGGCTCAGTTGGTTAAGCATCTGCCTTCAGCTCAGGTCATGATCCTGGGATCTAGCCCAGCACTGGGCTTCCTGCTTATCAGAGGAATCTGCTTCTCTCTCTGCTCCTCCCCCTACTCATGCTCTTTCTCTCTCTCTCTTTCTCAAATAAATAAATAAAATCTTAAGAAAAGTCTATGCTACCCAAAGCAATCTACACATTTAATGCAATCCCTATCAAAATATGAACAGCATTTTTCACAGAGCTAGAACAAGCAGTGTGAAAATTTGTATGGAACCCCAAAAGACCCAAATAGCTAAAGCAATCCTGAAAAAGAAGAGCAAAGCTGGAGGAATCACACGATGCTGGACTTCAAGCTATGTTACAAAGCTGTAGTCATCAAGACTTTATCAGATAAAGGGCTGGTATCCAAAATCTATAAAGAACTTATCAAATCAACACCCAAAGAACAAGTAATCCAATCAAGAAATGGGCAGAAGACATGAACAGACATTTCTCCAAAGAAGACATACAGATGGCCAACAGACACATGAAAAAATGCTCCACATCACTTGGCATCAGGGAAATACAAATCAAAACCACAATGAGATACCACCTCACACCAGTCAGAATGACTAAGATTAACAAGTCAGGAAATGACAGATGTTGTTGAGGATGGTGAGAAAGGGGAATCCTCTTACAATGTTGGTGGGAATGCAAGCTGGTACAACCACTCTGGAAAACAGTATGGAGTTTCCTCAAAAAGTTCAAACTGGTACTACCTATGACCCAGCTAATGCAATACTAGATATTTCCCCAAAGGATACAAAAATACAGATTCAAAGGGGCACATGCACCCCAATTTTTATAGTAGCATTATCAACAACAGACAAACTATGGAAAGAGCCCCTCAACTGATGAATGGTATAAATATATATATACAAGGGGATATTACTCAGCCATCAAAGAGAATGAAATTCTGCCATTTGCAATGACGTGGATGGAGCTAGAGAGCATTATGCTATGTGAAAGAAGTCAGAGAAAGACACATATCATATGATTTCACTTGTATGTGGAATTTAAGAAACAAAACAGATGAACATATGGGAAGGAAAAAAAGAGAGGAAAGCAAACCATAAGAGACTCTCAACTATAGAGAATGAACTGAGGATTGGTGGAGGGATGTGGGTGGGGAGGGACTAAATGGGTGATGAGTATTAAGGAGGGCACTGTGACAAGCACTGGGTTTTGTATGTAAGTGATGAATCAGTAAATTTTACACCTGAAACCAATTTTGCTATACGTGTTAACTAACAAGAATTTAACTAAAAACTTGGAGAAAAAAACCCCAAAAAACAAAATGATGATGAAGGAAAATTCTTAAAGAAACCTAAATAAATTGGGACGCCTGGGTTGCTCAGTTGATTAAGCATCTGCCTTTGGCTTGGGTCATGATCCCAGAGTCCTGAGATCTAGTCCCGCATCTGGCTCCCTACTCAGTGGGGAGCCTGCTTCTCTCTCTCCTTCTGCTGCTCCCCCTGCTTGTGCTCTCTTGCTCTCTCTCTCTCTCTCTAACAAATAAATAAAATCTTAAAAAAAAAAGAAACCTAAATAAACGAAGAGACATACTGTGTTTGTAGATTGGAAAACAATATAGTTAAGATATTTATTCTCCTTAAATTGACCTACAAATTTAGCACAATTCCAATGAAAATTCTAGCAGGATTTTTGTAGAGCTCAAAAAGTTGATTTTAAAATTCATGTGGAAAGGCAAGGAACTAGAATATATCAAACAATTTCAAAAAGATAAAGTGGAAGTCTCACACTCCTGAATTTTAAGACTTAGTATAAAGTTATGGTAATTAAGTTAGTGTAATATTAGCAAAGGGGTAGACATATGGATTAACAGAACAGAACAGAGAATCCAGAAATTGACCCACACCAATATGGGTGATTGATTCTTAATAAAGGTCCAAAGGTAACTCAATGGGATAAGCATGACCTTTTCAACAACTGGTGTTGCAAAAATTGGATAGCCATGGACAAAGAATTGAACTTGGCCTACCTCATACCTTATACAATAATTAACTCCAAAGGGATCATATATCTAAACATAAAACAAAACAAAAAAACAAAACAAAACAAAACAAAAACCCCTACAAATTTCAGAAGAAAACAGAAACTCTTTATGACATTGTGTTAAGCCAAGAATTCTTAGATAAGAAAGAAAATATTGATAAATTGAACTTCACAAAATTAAAACTTTTGCTCTGTGAAACACACTGTTAAGAGAATGAAAAAGACAAATTACAATCTGGGAGAAAATAATTGCGAATCATATATCCAACATCTAGAATATAAAAAGAATTCTCAAAACCCGATAATAAAAAAACAAATAACCCAATTTAAAAATGGGCAAAAGATTTGAACAGACATACCAACAAAAAAGACATATGGGTGGCAAATCAAGCACATGAAAAAAGCTTAACATGATTAGCCATTAGGGCAATCCAAATTAAATCCACAGTAAAGTACTACTATACACCTATTAGAAAGACCAAAATTAAAAAAAAAAGAAAGAAAACCACCAAAACCAACTGACAATATCAAGCACTGTCAAAAATGCACAACTAGAACTTTCACACATGTTGATGGGAATGCAAAATGGTATTGCCGCTATGGAAGAGAGTTTTGGAATTTCTTATGAAGTTAAATATATGTTTACCATATGATTTAGGAATCTTACTCCTAAGGGTATGTAAGACTAAAACTTATATTCACACAAACACATAGTGAAATGAAAGCTTATATTCACACTAAAAATCCTGTACATCAATGTTTATAGCAGTTTTATTCATAATAGCCCCCAGTTGGAGACAACCAAGATGTCTCTTAATGGGTGAATAAACTATGGTACATCCATTGAATGGAATACTGCTCAATAATAAAAAGGAATTAACTATTGCTATACCAACATGATGAATCTCAAAGCCATGATGTGCGATACAAAGCCAGTCTCAAAATATTATCATTTATATGACATTCTGGAAAAGGCAAAACAATAGGGATATGAAATAGATCAGTGATTTTTGTTATATATAGTTCTTTGTCCACTGTCTAGAAGTTAAAATTTCTGGAGAGTTATTGCTACTTTTAGTTAAGCAAAAGAGAACATGGGGAAAGATTTTTCTTCCTTTCATATCTAAGATGGCATGTTTGCTAGTGTTCTTCTCAATATGACAGAGTAAATTCATTGTCATCACCTTTCTCTTTAATTCAGAAATTGTCTGGAAGATAAGGTTTCTGAAATCAACAGATACTTATTGAAATGTTCTATTCATTTGCTACTTGGAGAGAAAGCTTAGATTTTAATAGCGATGCTTTCAAGGATTTTAATAATGATAAAAAATGAAGGTGTCAGATCTTTCTGATTTTTTAAAATAAAATAGAACTAATGAAAATTAGAAACTGAATGTAATATCTTTTGTCAATTTAAGCCTTGTTACTCTAGTGGGGAGGGTATGGGGAGGAAGCATGGAGAGACTGTGAAATCTTGTGTTGTGGTTCTTAAACTTGACTGCATCACAATTACATGAGAGCTTTCTTATGACGGATTGCTGGGCCCCACACCTCCAGCACATTATCTTTGGATAGAACAGCAAAATGAACAATTCTGGTATATAATTGCTTTGCTGTTTCAGGCACTGCATCACTGTTTTGGGGTAATTCTACCAACTCAAGGGACCAGCCAAGGGATTTAGAAGGGACCAGGAATGGCAAGAAGCAGGGTGCATTGCACTTCTTCAAGGTCATTGCTTAGTTTTTCTTCAGGCCCTTGGAATAAACAAATGGATTTCTGTCAAATTTAAACTTTTGCTTATTCTCATAGTAGAGGAATCATAAATGACCCAGTCTCTACGTTGCTGTCCAGAGAATTCTCTCTTTTTGGCATTAGGGAGTGGAGCCACATGCTCTCCTTTAATATTATAGGTTCAATGGTGCAACTGAATGTAAGTCAGTGTTTCTGGAAAACATGCAACCACTATTATAGGTATTCTTCTTGGCTACATTTCAGCTACATGAGAATTGCTTAAACTACTCTTCCTGAATCTACCAATCTCTTCCCCTTTATGTATTTAGCATTAACTGAATTAGAATGTATGTGGTTGAGAATAGATTTTCAGCCACAGTATAAATTTATAGATGAGGTTTCATAGCAGTTCAATTTCCTTTAAAGAAGGCATGGTATATTATCAATATTTAACTCTGTGCTTATCCATTCTGAGTATTTTACGTGCAATTATAAGTTGCTATACTGGTTGTCATTTCTATTAAACACATTTTTTCCTTGAATAAAACACATCTGAATGGAAGGTTTCCTTCTCCCACCTCAAACTTCATTCTCCCTGCAGTCAGGACAACAGCAAAAGGACCGATGAAACATAATCACAATTTAGAGATGTCATGTATTTTGTGAGTTGGAGATTTTAAATGTCCTATGAAAAAGATATGGAAATAAAAGGGAATTTAAAAATTATTTGATTTAGCTATTTTGTTTTACAGTTTTAAAAAATGTCTGGGGCATCTGGGTGGCTTAGTCAGTTGAGTATTCGACTCTTGGTTTTGGCTCAGGTCATGATCTTAGAGTTGTGGGGTCAAGCCCCACATTGGGCTCCATGCTTGGTGTGGAGTCTGCTAAGGATTCTTTCCCTTTCCTTCTCTCTCTGCCCCTCAGCACAGGCATGCTCTCTCTCTCTCAAATAAATACATAAATAAATAAAGTAAATTAAATAAATATAAATAAAATCTTTTAAAAAAAGGAAACAAAAAGAAAAAATGTCTGAGATTCACAAAGTTTGGGTAACTTGCTTAGGATCACACCACTAAGCTACTGACTGAGCCAGTAGTGGAATTGGGCCTCCTACTGGTTGGTAAAGTCAATATTAAAAGAAATGAACTGAATCCTAGCATTTCAAAGGATGTATAAATTATTAAATTCATTTAGGTCTATTTGACGAGGCTTTAAAAAATCTCATAATTCAGATATATTCTGATCAAAAAATAATGTACTGCAGGATTTAGATACTGATTTCCTTCCAAAGAGTTCATTAAAATATTTGATTTAAACCAAATAAAAGTGATCATTAATGATGTATTCCTGCTGACTTCTGAGGGGCTATAAATAAGTGGTACAGGGAGAATCTTGCATAAGGAGTGAAGAGCTAAAGGGAAGCCACAGGAGAAATAAATGGCCCAATGGGAATGTATTTGGAATAAACTTTCTATAATAACTTTCTCAACATTTAACTTTCTCAATTTCTCAACATCTACATTTATTTTTCAGACTTATATTTTCCTTCACTTTATGTATTTTCATGTAGCTTAAGATACAGGTGGATAAATGTTAGCACTGATGGCAACAATACATTTTTATGGAAAACTAATATTCTAATTGAATATAATTAATAATAATGAATGTGATTTCAGAATCATTTAAAAATATTGAGTCTTATTTTTTGAGCTGAATTTTAAAGAATAACTGGTTGCTAAAACAAGAAAGATTTTGGATGAAATTTGGCTTTGAATGACCAGTTTTCATCTTAATAAGTTCTGTGGCCATGCTAATATATGGCTGAAAGAACTCAGGGCAAAAGAAACCAATCAATTGTGCCAAATTCATTAAGTTCAACTAACCAATATGCCAGTTTAGTTAGATAAAGCACAGTCAAATCAAATGGCTGGAGTACCAAATATGCATGTTTTATTTACTCAATGCTTTATGTGTAGGCTTGAACATATCACTGAGAGGGGGACTTCCAAAAGAATGCCAGAAAACCTCTCCTCTGCTCTCACCTTGTCTTTTGGCTTTGTTCTCTTGTCTCTGTGCTTTGGAACCATATGGATGAAAGGAATTGACTTCCTTCCTTTTCTGGGACTAAGGGGAGAATCAGGCTTATTATCCTTAGCTTGTTCCAAAATTGTGAATCAGATCAGACTATGAAAAATATTGATAGCAGCTGTCTGTTCCAGAAAGATAATTACATCAAAGTCTGTGTGTTGCCTTCATGTTTGATTCTTAGCATATAGAGAAATTACTGATAACAATAAGATCTAATATGTATTTTTTTTTAAAAGATTTTATTTATTTGAGAGAGAGAGAGAGAAGGCATGAGCAGGAGGGAGGAGCAGAGGGAGAGGGCAAGAAGCAGACTCCCTGCGGAGTGTGGAGCCCAATGTGGGGCTCTATCCCAGGACCCTGAGATCATGACCTGAGCTGAAATCAGACTCTTAACTGACTGAACCACCCAGGTACTCCTAGATCTAACATGTATCTTGTGCTTACTATTTATAATTACTGCTTAATGTATATAAGTTATTTAATCCTTAACACCACCTAATAAGGTAGTTCCACTTATTACCAATATTGCCATTTTCCAGATGAAAAAATAAAGGCAGAGCAAGGTTAAGCTACTTGTTTATAAAATATTCAGCTCCTCATTGGTAGAGCTGGAATTTAAACCCTGGATTTAAAACCAAATTCTTAATCATTCCACTTTTCTTCCTCTTAATCAAAGCTCAGGTTAGAAATATTTAAAAGGAAGATAATTTATGTGAATCAAAACAAATTACTCATGGAAATAAAAACACATGCAAACTGAGAAATTTAGTAGATGCACTGAGATATTAGTCCATCTGTTTTTTTGGGTAACAATTACTGTTATTATAGCTTCTGTAAACAAAAACCTGAGATTTTAGTATCTGAGAAATGCAGGGATATAAAACATTTTATGAGATGATATAGCCCATTCTTTATCTTAAACTCAGGATAACTAGAATAACAATCTTGAAAGTCATTCAAACTTCTGGGTTCTTTTTTCAACAAGTATTTACTTGTTAGTATTACGAACAATTTAAAGAATTTTGAGATATAGCTCTTGTCTTCATGGAACTTACTATTAGGAAAACTAGTCATTCACATGGAACATTAGATAACCATATATATCAACATAGGGTAATTAGATTTAGTTAAGTATCACAATGAATACTACCCTTGTAATCCCTTTGCTATATGTATTCAAATAGGGATAGAACTATGTGGATCATTTATGAGAAGTTTCATGAAGGAATTGAGCTTGAGTTAGAACCTGAATGCTGGGTAAGATGAAGAGAGTGATGAGGTGGGCTTACTAAGTGTGAAGTAGGATCAGCTTGGTATGTTTAGGAGATAGTGAGGAGAAAGCTGTGGCTGAAATAAGGTAGTGTTGAGAACAGTTAGGTGGGTAGGGTTGGGTGTACTCTTGGGTTTAGGAGTTTAAAGCAGCATAGGATTATGAGAGGTTGTAAGGGGATGTTAAAGTGTTTTAGGATGATAATAACAAAGATATGGTTCACCATTGGAAAGGGACAATCTCTTTTTAGGAGAATAGTTTATTTAGGACAATCTAGTTTAGGAGAATAGTTAGGAGACTGGAGCACAAATCCTGATATGGAACAGAAGATATGAGATAAGACGGATTGTGTGTACCTCCTGCAAAGATGTCAGTCAAGTTAACTGATATCAGGGCTATTCCCTGTGGTGGTAAGTTTAGATAGATCCGAAACAAACTATATCAGAAGAGATAAGATTTCCGGAGCTCAAAATCCAAGAAGCCAAATCTATTTTCAGTTACAAGATCCAACATGGGGCTGAGAACTAGAGATGAAGCCAAAAGGAGCTGGGTGAAGGCAAGACCTGCCAGGGGGTGAGGAGATGGGATGGGGGCACAGTGAGAATGCTGGGAGAAGGGCTAGAATGTTCCTGTAGAAATGACTAGGTTGGCTAAAGTCTTCTGTCCCGTAGCCTACCAATTAGTCATTCTAAGCAGAGGATGGACAGACATCACTCTGGCTTATGAAACATTAGGAAGCCTACTGTAGTTGCCGGCAGTCTTGTTGGGCATTTGACCATAGTTTTGAGGACCTTGGAAAACCTAGATTGGTTCTAGGGGCTTTCTCAGGACTTTGCTTTTCTCTGAAATGACAGAATATTTTGGATGACCACAAGTTTTGTGTGATCTGAGTTTTGAACCTCAGAGAGATTGCAAGATGGAAATGAATTCAAGAAAATTGCAAAGCTGAATCAAGATGTTTAAAAATAGATAAAACTTAAATTAAAATCATAATTTTAGAGCAGAAAGGGACCTTAGAAATTATTTATAGTTCCTCACCTACAGTCTAAGCTAGAGTCTCAAAAATAATGTTCACTATTGTCTTTAAAAGTGTTTTTTTATCATCAAGAATATTTCTATATATTTTATAGCAATTAAATCTTCCTTTTTGTAATAGATTGAAACCATAGAGAAATGCTTTTTATTTAAGATTTATTTATTTTAGAGAGAGTGAGAGAGAGAGAGAGAGAGCATGGTGGGGGGTGGGGGAGAGGCAGAGGGAGATGTAGGGAGAAACTCAAGCAGACTCCAAACCAATGCAGGGCTGGATCTCATGACCCTGAGATCATGACCTAAGCCGAAACCAAGAATCGGGTGCTCAACTGACTGTACCACCAGGTTCCCCTCATAGAGAGATGTTAAAGTTTATAATAATCAACCACTATGCCTCTTATTATAAACCCTACTGCCATGATAATATTCAGTAAGGAACAAAATAAATTGAGATACTTAGATATAGATGACAGTATAAAAAACAATCAAGATCTACTGCCAAAAAATAAAAAAAAAGTTATTTTAAATGATGTATTTGAAAATTCCAATGGGAAATTTATAGCCTTGTTAATACTACTATTCTGTTGTGCCCCATATGTATTAAGTACATATAAGATACTTAAAGAGTAACATCGCATCTTTTGCTGCCAGGGAGAAGAGCTGACAGGGTTACCGGAAGTCATATAGAACCAGTGATGAACATACCAGTGGGAGACATTTTTAGGAAGCATAAAAAAAATTTTTACTTTAAATCTGAACATTGACCATGCCCAGAGAAGGACCGAGGATATTCACCTATTAAATTTTCAGTCTAGCATGAGCAAATGAGCAACCATAAACATTAAGGTAATAAAAGAGAGATCCATGAGGGATCAGGATTTCCATTAGCTATACCTGGCTAAGTTTTTCGTCAACTCTCTATTTAGAGAAGAAGCGACACTAACACCAGGACCAAAGAAACCTATTCAATATTATTTTTAGTTTGTATATATGTATTTATGTTTATAAATAGAATTATAATCTCATTATTCTATTATCACTTTAATTGAGAGAGGTAGGATTATGAGCTGAAGACACTGGATTAATTTGTAACAGATTTTTCTTCAGCAATCTGAGTATCTCCTGGCTCATTTGCTTCACTGTTTTTTCTCATTAATTTGAGCACGAGGAATATTCTTAAAAACATAGTACAGTATCAGTCACAGAGACATAATCTGAAATAAAATCATATTTTTTTATCCACATAAAAAAAGACTAAAACAGTATCAACACATCCTAACCAACCTGTTTTCCCTGGAGAATAAATTTTCTGCTCACAAAATAGCTGTACATCCCATCTTGTTCTAATTATAGTTTAAGTCATATAATGAACTGTGAAAAGAATGTTACATGCCAGTGTACCTTGTCCTCATACTAAACAGGTTTGGAGCACACTGCAGTAAATGTCTGTTTGTCATTCCTTGTTTAAAATACGATTCTTGTGGTTCCTTTGGAGGTAGCCAACTACAACTTCAATGCTATTAAGTCATTCTTTGTTTCTTCTTTTAGATACTGTTGGGTAACTTTAAATGTGCATCACTTTCCAATATAAGCCCTCGTATATTGTAGATCTATAGTAGCATTCTTTGTTTTTTTGCAGTAAAACTATGGAAGAAAATTTATGAATCATCTGCTCAGTGTGCAAAGAAGAATGACACATTTAAATTGTATTGACATCACTGACCAACTAGTTAGTAATGTAAGAAATTTTCTAAAATAAAAAAAAAAAAATCCTGATCTGGATGTCTGTCTTGCTGAATTAGCTAATTTAGGG
Source organism: Eumetopias jubatus (assembly GCF_037043125.1). Taxonomy (NCBI): domain Eukaryota; kingdom Metazoa; phylum Chordata; class Mammalia; order Carnivora; family Otariidae; genus Eumetopias; species Eumetopias jubatus. The sequence goes on from NW_028274807.1 coordinate 46,197,691, forward strand.
AAATGGCTCCAAGAAAGACAGATGAGTAATATGCATGCCCAAGATGACAGAAGTATGTGAATCATTTCTATAAAAGCGGAGCTTGTCCCTCCGGTCTTACAAACATTCAAGGCTGATTTTACATGGGATGAATGAAAACATTTGTGCTTTGCTGGTTCAGAGAGAGAGCTGCAGATTACAATAAAGCGTTTGCCACTACAAAGTTTTCTCATTAGAAATCCTCATTTATTTAACAATTTAGCTATACACTCAGGCTTGTGTTGGACTCCTGGGGTCTGAGTCATATGCAAAGATAAACTCTAATAGGAAATATCCATGAACTATTTGGATTTGTACGAATGAGAAAAAAAATGACCCAGGCTAAAAACTAGTGATGAATATGAGATATGCAAAAGAGGGTGTCTTCTGGTGAGTGAGAGGCACACCAGGGGTATTTGGTCTTCTTGTCTCTGCAATTTATTAAAATTGATAAAGGGAAGTTACTAGTTATCTCCAATATAAGTCAAACCTCTATGAGAAAAATATATTAAGCCTGAAAGTAAATTATTCCCCTCTGCCAATAAGTGCTCATACTTGTCTAGTAGCTAATCCTTGAACTTGTGCATACCTATCTTATAATGACTGAAATGAGAAAAAATGGTGCCTGAAATACAAACATCACCAACTTAAATGCATAAAAAAGAGCAAAGGGAAATTTGAAACATTTTTGTATAGTCAGGCTTAATGGCACTTTGTCCAATGATTATTTTTTTCTAAAAAAATTTTTTAAAGGTTTTATTTATTTGTCAGATAGAGAGAGAGAGAGCACAAGCAGTGGGAGTGGGAGAGGAAGAAGCAGGCTCCCTACTGAGCAAGGAGCCCAATGCAGGACTCGATCCCAGGACCCTGGGATCATGACCTGAGCTGAAGGCAGATGCTTAACTGACTGAGCCACCCAGGCATCCCTAAAATTTTTTGATTATAGTTATAAATGTTCTGGAAATTCCACACTGCTTTGACCATCTTTCTTTACTAACTGTCTAGGAATGCAAAAGTTTGGAGTTTATGGAAATTCCTTTTTTGATTTAGTGCCATATAGAGATTGCTGAGAAGAAAATATGATTCTGTTTTTTAAAAATAAAAAAGTTCATAGATTCTTTGGAAACCAATCAGTGACAAGCAGCTACATCTAAAAGAGAAGAATGAGGCATCCCTTAATGAATCTATGAGCATTATATAAGTAATTTATTGTGCACTGGAAATGGTTAAGTAGAATAGTCCCATATGAAGCCATGGTTTTACTATTAGAATTCCCAAATGAGAGAAGATAAAGACTAGAAAGGAATGGCCTCCTGGGAGAAATCCAGGTGTGCCAGATAGTCTTTTATTAACTTAAAATTTTTTAAAAAATTTAATAATACACATCATTTATGGAGTATTTTCTATGTGCCAGATACTGTGCTAAGTATTTCACATGTTCTATACCAGGCTTCGTGCTAAACGCTTCTCGTTAAGTAATCACAGTGACGCTATGAGGTAGGTACAGCTATTACTGTGTCCATTTTGCCGGTGAAGAAATGAAGACTAAGTGGCTTGTTTAAGTGGCAAGTTTAGGGATGCCTGGGTGGCTTAGTCGGTTAAGCGTCTGCCTTCGGCTCAGGTCATGATCCCAGGGTCCTGGGATTGAGTCCCACATTGGGCTCCTTGCTCAGCAAGGAGCCTGTTTCTCCCTCTGCCTGCCTCTGTCTCTCTCTTTCTGATAAATAAATAAAAATCTTAAAAAAAATAAAAATAAATAAAATAAGTGGCAAGTTTAAGTGGCAAACTTAAGTGGTTTGCCTAAGGCCACTCAGCAATGATTTGTGTCTGTATTTGCCTAGCTTCAGAGCATATGTTCAACATGCAACATTGTAGAAATTGTAACAATAAATGCCCTTATTTATTAAAAGCAAACAAATCTTTTAAGTACAATTATTTAAACTGAGCAGAGTTTGATTCCAGTTCAATGCTGTTGCATCACTATTCATCACTATTCTTGGGAATCACATCCAGCACAGAGTATGGTTACTTAATAAGAAGTATTATGAAGTTATTTCTTGTTCTCCTGCTCCCTCCTCTCTTTTCTCCTCCTCACACTCATGTCATCATCCTCATCAACATTATACATTCTTGGCTTTAAGAATTATTTAGTTCAATACTCTTCTGAAGTTTCAACTCTCCTTTTAACATTCCCACCTAGGGCTTGAATATCTCCCATCAGGGAAAATTTCTCCCTACTCGTGCTGCCAATTACATTTTTGGACTGCTTTGACAATGAGGAGTTTATCTTATATTAGAGCTAAGAATTTCTTCCTGTGACTGAGTTTCACCTGCTATTCCTAGTATAACTGCATGGCCTCACAGAATAAGCCATTCTCGAAATGCATTTGCTGAGCAGACCAAGTATATTTCCTATAGAATAAGGTATTTGTTAAGTAAATATGGTAAAAATTTCACGATTTTGTACTATTAGTAAATGGGAAGAGGACAGGTGAGGAGGAGAGGAAGGGGGGCAAAGGAGAGAAGAGCAAAGGAGAAAGAATTCTAAAGTCTTTGACATAGACTATTTTGAAATGAATGCAATGCTATTCTTCTATGAAGACCCAGCAAGCAAGTGGTTAAAAATAGAAGGCCACAAAATTTCTCAGATACATCAAAAAGTCTAAAATCTTCAACTAGGCGCCTGGGTGGCTCAGTCGTTAAGCGTCTACCTTCGGCTCAGATCATGATCCCACGATCCTAGGATCGAGTCCGGCATCGGGCTCCCTGCTCCGCTGGAAGCCTGCTTCTCCCTCTCCCACTCCCCCTGCTTGTGTTCCTGCTCTCACTATCTCTCTGTCTGCCAAATAAATAAATAAAATCTTTAAAAATAAATAAAATCTTCAACTAGGTTTTTTTTTTTCTGTTGTTGTTGTGTGGGTTTTTTTTTGTTTGTTTTGCAAATGATACCACCACATGCTTGCTTAAAGACAACTATCTCAAGACTCAAGAGGCAGCTGTTTTTCTTTTTTTTTTTTTAAATATTTTGTTTATTTGAGAGAGAGAGAGAGAAAGAGAGAGAAGTGGCTACATTTCTATATTGGATTCTTGTTATTGTTAGTTTACTTAGCAAACCTTTTTTCATACATATTACACATAGAATGCTGGGCAGTTTCAGGATTGAATACTACCAAAGTTTGAGTTAATGGGATCTGATGTTTTACAGAAAAGTTTAAAAATATTTTCATGTTGTTAGTATTCTTTCTGAGATATAGTAATTGTCCACACAATCCAATTTCAGTTATACTGTTTCAGTTTTCAAAATGTGGTACTAATAATGCTCATATTATAATAATGTACCTAACACAGAGTTAAGTGCATATTAAATATTCAATAAATACTTGTTGAATGTAATTAAGTTGAATTAAATCAGGTAATAGATTAATTTTTATGTGGACTAGTTGACCTTACAGATGAAAAATGTTTCAAAGTCTAAATTGTTTCCTCTTGCAATTTATCAAAAAATTTATTCATTATGCCAATTAATCAATAATAAAGGTAGGAGTACTTATTTTGTTTTTTCTATTTCAAGTTTTTATTTAAATTCTAGTAGCTAACGTATATGGTAAAATTGATTTCAGGTGTGGAATGTAGTGATTCATCACTTACATATAATACCCAGTGCTCATCACAACAAGTGACCTTAACAACCATCCCTCATTTAGCCCATCCTCAGCCCACCTCCTTCCTTCAACCTTCAGTTTGTTCCCTGTAGTTAAGAGTCTCTTATGGTTTTCTTCCCACTCTCTTCTTTTTTTCTTCCCCCATGTTCATTTGTTTTGTTTCTTAAATTCTGAATTATGTCTTAATTTTAGCTGGACACCACACAAGGACCTAAAGGGAACACAGATATAAGATTGGAATAGTTTAGACCTGATACTATAAGACTCCTAGAAAAATACATAGAGAAAAATCTCTTCAACGTTGGACTTGGCAATGATTTTTTGGATGTGACACCAAAAGCACAAACAACAAAAGCAAAAATCAACAAGTGGGAGTATATCAAACTTAAAAGCTTCTGCACAACAAAAGAATAATGAACAAAATAACTCAATAACAAAAAAACCAACTGATCTAAAAATTGGGCAGAGGATCTGAAGAGACATTTTTCCAGAGGACATATAGATGGCCAACGAGTATATGAAAAGACACTAACATCACTAATTTTTAAGGAAATGAAAACCAAAACCATAATGAAATATCACCTCATGCCAGTTAGAATGGCTATCATTAAGAAGAGATAACAAGTGTTGGAAAGAATATGGAGAAAAGAGAACCCCTCTACACTCCCACTGTTAGTATGAATGTAAATTGCTTCAGCCATTATGGAAAACAATATGGTGATTTCTCAAAAAATTAAAAATAGAGCTTACCATATAATCCAGAAATTCTATTTCTGAGTATATACCCAAAGGGAATGAAAAAGGGATTTCAAAGAGATATATGTACTCCTATGTTTATTGTAGCATTATTCACAATAGCCAACAAATGGAAAAACCTAAATGCCTGACACTAGATGAATGGATAAAGAAGATGTATGTATATACATATGCATACACAGAGTGGAATATTATTCAGCCATGAGAAAGAAGGACATCTTGTCATTTGTGACATGGTTGGACCTTGAGAGCATAATGCTAAGTGAAGTAAGCTGGATAAAGAAAAACAAAAATAGGTAATATCAGTTATATGTGGAATCTAAAAAAGCCAAATAGGTAAAAACCATAAAATGGTGGTTACCAGGGGCTGGGGATTGGTGTGATTGGCGAGATATGGTTTAAAGGTAAAAACTTGCAATGAGTAGTAAACAAGTCCTAGAGATCTAATGTACAATATCATGAATATAAACAATATTCTACTATAACCATCAACCTTGCTAAGAGACTAGATATTAATTATCCTAACCACTAAAAAGAAATTATAATTATGTGATACAATAGAGGTGATAATCATTGTTATAATGACATATTTCAATATATAAATGTATCAAATAAACATGTGTACCTTATTTTATACAGTGGTATATATCAAGTATATTTCAAAAAATTGGAATTTTCAAAAAATTCAAGAATACCACCACTTCAATAAGAAGGAAGTCATATAAAAATGTAGTACGGAAATAGTACTAGCTTTTGAAACTTGGAAACAAATGACAGGAGTTAAGCTATTAAAAATCAAACAGGTAGTAAATAGCTTAACTTCTCTGAATTTCTTTATCTATAAAATCATGACAACAATAGTTTAATCCAACAAAATGGGCTAATTTAGTTATCAAAGTTACCAAACAGTACATGTGCCACTGTATTATTTTGTAGAACTAAATCGAGTAGAAAAAGTTCTGGAAAGACCCAGAGTGGATGCCTTTGGTCAGATGGGTGCTTGGATTATCCCTACATTAAACAAATACTTATTATGTTTATATAGTGCAGCTCTTTGGACGTTAATGTTTTAACTCCCTATTTTTTTTTAATGTATAATTTTTAAATTGTGGTCAAATATACATAACATAAAATTAATCATTTTAACCATTTTTAAGTACACAGTTTGACATTAAGTATATTCACTTTTATTTTTAGTGTAAAGCTAGTCCATTCTATTTTATTTTTGAAAAATAATTTTAGTTGAAGTATGGTTGACATCAGTCCTCCATTATTAAAAACAGTTCAAAGCAGGAATGATTTTCTGAAAGTCAGTTAGAAATGAAAAAGGAAAAAAGTGAGAACTTCATCAACCCTCACTCCCACCAAATTCTGAAAAGCAGAACAAAATGAGTAAAGAAGGGCAAATTAACCCGAATTTACAGTAAACAAGATGCCAAACACTGATGTCCACATTTAAAAATAATAAGTCCAAGATTAAAGTATAATGTTGACCAACTTGCTTTTACTTAAATTGGGCAAAAACTATTTGTAGCCAAATTATCTAGGGTCCTTGTCCAAGTTGCCTAGTGTTTATATCTTTGTAAGACCTTTTTAATCAAGGGAGGAGCAAGATGGCAGAAGAGTAGTAGACCTAAATTTCATCTGGTCACAGGAATTCAGCTAGATAGTTATCAAACCATTTGGAACACCTACAAACTCAACAGGAGATCGAAGAAAAGAATAGCAGCAACTCTCTGAACAGAAAAGCGACCACTTTCTGGAAGGTAGGATGTGCAGGGAAGTGAATCCAAGTTGCTATTCAGGAAGATAGACTGCAGGGGGAGGGAACCTCCTCAGCTGGATACCAGAAAGTGATAGAACAGGGGAACACAAAATCCAACTTTTAGAAGTCTGCTCCACTGAGGGACGTTGCTCCAGTGGCTAAGTGGGAGGTGGAACCCTCACTGGGACAGTATGGCCTCAGGACCCTTGGGGTCACAGAAAGACCGGGGGTGCCTGAGAGCAACAGAGCTCCCAGGTATTGGAGTGGGGAAGCCAGCTGCAAAGACAGAGCCGAGGAGTGGGCTCTCAGCTCGGGGTTGCCATAAATCATGATCCCAGGCTCAGTGTCACAGTCATGACAGTCCCTGCTCCCTATTCTTTGAGCAGGGACCCAACAAGCAGCAGATCCGGGCAGACTCTCCTTCCTCCCCCTGGGAGGAGGAGCATGGGAGCTCACTGAAGTAATCTGCTGGGTTTGGAGACTCTAACTGGAGTCATGTGCCAGAGATAGAAATGCTCAGTCATAGGCCGGGTGAGCATGGAGTGCAGCTGGAGACTGGGGAGAGAGGAGTGATTGACTGCTTTTCTCTGGGGGCTCACTGAGGAGTGGGTCCCTGAGTTCTCGGCTCCTCCAGGGCAGAGATTAGGAGGCCACCATTTTCTTTCTCATCCTCCAAATCTGTACAGAAAGCTTTCAGGGAACAAAAGCTACCGAGAGCAAACCCGAGCAGATGACAGATGACTTAGCCCAGCCCCTGGCAAGGGCGATGCAGTTCTGCCTCAGGCACAGACACTTGAGAATCACTGCAACAGGCCCCTCCCCCAGAAGATCAGCAAGAACATTCAGCCAAGAACATGTTTACCAATCAATGAGAACAGCAAGACTCCAGTGCGAGGGGAATACAGCACATAGAATTCATGCCTTTTTCCCCATGATTCCTTAGTCTTTCAAAGTTAATTTTTTAAATTTTCTTTATTTTTTCTTTATTTCTTTTTTAAAATTTTTTCTTCTTTCTTTTCTCAACCAACATCTTATACTATCAATTCCTTTTCTAAAATCTTTTTTAATTTTCATTTTTCATTCATATTCTATCCCTTCATTGTATTTAACCTTATTTTTTGTATATATATGTAAGTTTTTCTTTCTTTAAAGTTTTCGGATACAGTTTCTTCTAACAGACCAAAATATTTCCTAAATCTAGTGGATGGCTTTGTTCTAGTCTCTGGCCTGATCACATTCTCTCCTTTTTTTTTTTTTTTTAATTTTTCTACTTTCTTTTTTCAACCAACTTCTTACCTTGACAATTTCTTTTTTAAAATCTTTTTTTAATTTTCATCTTTACAGTCATATTCCATCCCTTCATCGTATTTATCCTTATTTTAGTGTATGTGTGTGTATATATATATATATAAGTTTTTCTTTCTTTAAAATTTTGGGAGCCAGTTTCTTCTAACAGACAAAAATACATTAAAAATTAAGTGTGTGGGTCTGTTCTATTCACCAGCCTGATCATATTCTTCCCCCTCCGCCCCCAGTTTCAGGTCTCTTCTGATTTGTTTAGTGTATTTTTTTCTGGGGTCATTGTTAACCTTTTAGTATTTTGTTCTCTCATTCATCTATTCTTCTCTGGACAAAATGACAAGACAGAAAAACTCACCTCAAAAAAAAAAAGGCAAAACAAAACAAAAAACAAGAGGCAGTACTGACTGCCAAGGACATAATCAATACAGACATTAGTAAGATGTTGGAACCAGATTTCAAAATGATGATTATAAAGATACTAGCTGGGCTTGAAAAAAGTATAGAAGATACTAGAGAATCCCTTTCTGGAGAAATAAAAATAAAAGTTGAAATAAAAAAGGCTATTAATGAAGTACAATAAAAAATGGAGGCTCTAACTGCTAGGATAAATGAGGCAGAAGAGAGAATTAGTGATATAGAAGACCAAATGATGGAGAATAAAGAAGCTGAGAAAAAGAGAGAAACAACTACTGGATCACAAGGGGAGATTTTGAAAGCTAGGTTATACTATAAGACAAAAAAACATTAGAATAATTGGGATCCCAGAAGAAGAAGAAAGAGAGAGATGGGCAGAAGGTATATTGCAGCAAATTATAGTGGAGAACTTCCCTAATGTGGGGAAGAAAACAGGCATCAAAATCCAGAAGGCACAGAGATACCCCCCAAAATCAATAAAAATAGGTCAACACCTCAATACCTAATAGTAAAACTCACACATCTTAGAGACAAAGAGAAACTCCTGAAAGCGGCTCAAGACAAAAGAGGTCTGTAACCTACAACAGTAGAAACATTAGATTGTCAACAGACCTATCCTCAGAGACCTGGCAGGCCAGAAAGGAATGGCATGATATATTCAGAGTGCTAAACGAGAAAAATATGCAGCCAAGAATACTATATCCAGCTAGGCTGTCATTGAAAATAGAAGGAGAAATAAAAAACTTCCAGAGGAAAAAAAAAAAAACTAAAAGAATTTGCAAACACGAAACCAGCCCTACAAGAAATATTGAAAGGGGTCCTCTAAGGAAAGAGAGAGCCTAAAAGTAACATAGACCAGAAAGGAACAGAGACAATATACAGTAACTGTCACCTTACAGGCAATACAATGGCACTAAATTCATATCTTTCGATAGTTACCATGAATGTAAATGGGCTAAATGCCCCAATCAAAAGACACAGGCTATCAGATTGGATTAAAAAACAAGACCCATCAATATGCTGTCTGCAAGAGACTCATTTGAGACCCAAAGACACCTCCAGATTGAAAGTGAAGGGATGGAAAACGATTTACCATGCTAATGGACATCAAAAGAAAGCTAGGGTGGCAATCCTTATATCACACAAATTAGACTTTAAAACAAAGACTATAATAAGTGATGAGGAAGGACACTATATCCTACTTAAAGGGTCTATACAGCAAGAAGATCTAACAATTGTAAATATCTATGCCCCTAACATGCCAGCAGCCAATTATATAAGCCAATTAATAACAAAATCAAAGAAACATATCAACAATAATACAATAATAGTGGGGGACGTTAACACTCCCCTCACTAAAATGGACAGATCATCTAAGTGAAAGATCAACAAGGAAATAAAGGCTTTAGATGACACACTGGACCAGATGGACTTCACAGATATATTTAGAACATTCCATCCCAAAGCAACAGAATACACATTCTTCTCTAGTGCACATGGAGCACTCTCTAGAAGAGATCACATCCTGGGTCACAAACCAGGTCTCAAGTGGTACCAAAAGATTGGGATCATTCCCTGCATACTTTTGGACCACAATATTTTGAAACTAGAACTCAATCACAAGAGGAAAGTCGGAAAGAACTCAAATACATGGAGGTTAAAGAGCATCCTACTAAAGTATGAATGGGTCAACCAGGAAATTAAAGTAGAATTAAAAAAATTCATGGAAACAAATCAAAATGAAAACACAACTATTCAAAATCTTTGGGATGCAGCAAAGGCCGTACTAAGAGGAAAGTATATAGCAATATGAGCCTTTCTCAAGAAACAAGAAAGGTCTCAAATACACAACCTAACCCTACACCTAAAGGAGCTAGAGAAAGAACAGCAAATAAAGCCTAAACCCAGCAGGGGAAGAGAAATAATAAAGATCAGAGCAGAAAAATATGAGATAGAAACCAAAAGAACAGCATTCAATGAAAGTAGGAGCTCGTTCTTTGAGAGAATTAATAAGATTGATAAACCCCTGGCTAGAATTATCAAAAAGAAAAGAGAAACGACCCAAATGAATAAAATCATGAATGAAAGAGGAGAGATCACAACCAACAGCAAAGAAATACAAACAATTATAAGAACATATTATGAGCAAATATATGCCAGCAAATTAGACAATCTGGAAGAAATGGATGTATTCCTAGAGACGTATAAACTACCAAAAATGAACGAGGAAGAAATAGAAAACCTGAACAGACCCATTACGACTAAGGAAATTGAAGCAGTAATCAACAATCTCCCGACAAAGAAGACCCCAGGGCCAGATGGCTTCCCAGGGGAATTCTACCAAACATTTAAAGAAGAATTAATGCCTATTCTTCTGAAACTGTTCCAAAAAATAAAATGGAAGGAAAACTTCCAAACTCATTTTATGAGACCAGCATTACCTTGATCCCAAAACCAGAAAAAGATCCCATCAAAAAGGAGAATTACAGACCAATATCCCTGATGAACACGGATGCAAAAATTCTCACCAAAATACGAGCCAGTAGGGTCCAACAGTACATTAAAAGGATTATTCACCACAACCAAGTGGGATTTATTCCTGGGCTACAAGGTTGGTTCAACATCTGCAAATCAATCAATGTGATACACTACATTAATAAAAGAAAGAACAAGAACCATATGATCCTCTCAATAGATGCAGAAAAAGCTCTTGACAAAGTACAGCATCCTTTCTTGATCAAAACTCTTCACAGTGTAGGGATAGAGAGTACATATCTCAGTATCATAAAAGCCATCTATGAAAAACCCACAGCCAATATCATTCTTAATGGGGAAAAACTGAGAGCTTTTCCCGTAAGGTCAGGAACATGGCAAGGATGTCCACTATCACCACTGCTATTCAACATAGTATTAGAAGTCCTAGCCACAGCAATCAGACAACAAAAAGAAATGAAAGGCAACCAAATCGGCAAAGAAGAAGTCAAACTCACTCTTTGCAGATGATGTGCTACTTCATGAGGAAAACCCAAAGACTCCACCCCAAAACTGCCAGAACTCATACAGGAATTCAGTAAAGTGGCAGGATAGAAAATCAACGCACAGAAATCAGTGGCATTCCTATACACCAAAAACAAGACAGAAGAAAGATAAATTAAGGCATCGATCCCATGTACAATTGCACCAAAAACCATAACATACCTAGGAATAAATCTAACCAAAGAGGCAAAGAATCTGTACTCAGAAAACTATAGAACATTCGTGAAATAAAAATGAGGAAGCCACAAAGAAATGGAAAAATGTTCCGTGCTCATGGATTAGAAGAACAAATATTGTGAAAATGTCTATGCTACCTAGAGCAATCTACACATTTAATGCAACCCTATTAAAATACCATCCACTTTTTTCAAAGAAATGGAACAAATAATCCTAAAATTTGTATGGAACCAAAAAAGACCCCAAATAGCCAGAGGAATGTTGAAAAAGAAAACCAAAGCTTGTGGCATTACAATTCCGGACTTCAAGCTCTATTACAAAGCTGTAATCATCAAGACAGTATTGTACTGGCACAAAAACAGATACATAGATCAAGGGAACAGAATGGAGAGCCCAGAAATGGACCCTCAACTCTATGGTCAACTAATCTTTGACAAAGCAGGAAAGAATGTCCAATGGAAAAAAGACAGTCTCTTCAACAAATGGTGTTGGGAAAACTGGACAGCCACATGCAGAAGAATGAAACTGGACCGTTTCCTTACACCATACACAAAAATAGACTCAAAATGGATGAAAGACCTCAATGTGAGACAGGAATCTATCAAAATCCTAGAGGAGAACACAGGCAGCAACCTCTTCGACCTCAGCCACAGCAACTTCTCCCTAGAAACATCACCAAAGGCATGGGAAGCCAGGGCAAAAATGAACTATTTGGACTTCATCAAGATAAAAAGTTTTTACGCAGCCAAGGGAACAGTCAACAAAACCAAAAGACAACCGACAGAATGGGAGAAGATATTGGCAAAGACATATCAGATAAAGGGCTAGTATCCAAAATCTATAAAGAATTTATCAAATTTCTCCAAAGAAGACATATAAATGGTGGACACATGAAAAAGTGCTCAACCTCCCTCAGCAGCAGGGAAATACAAATCAAAACCTCAATGAGATACCACCTTACACCAGTTAGAATGGCTAAAATTAACAAGTGAGGAAATGACAGATGTTGGGGAGGATACAGAGAAAGGGGAACCCTCCTCTACTGTTATTGGGAATGCAAGCTGGTGCAGCCACTCTGGAAAACAGTACGGAGGTTCCTCAAAAAGTTGAAAACAAAGCTACCCTATGACCCAGCAGTTGTACTCCTGGGTATTTACCCCAAAGGTACAAATGTAGGGACACCTGGGTGGCTCAGTCAGTTAAGTGACTGCCTTCAGCTTGGGTCTTGATCAGGGTCCTAGGATCAAGTCCCAGATCGGGCTCCCTGCTCAGCAGGGAGTATGGTTCTCCCTTTTCCTCCTCTGCTCCCCCTGCTTGTGCTCTCTCTCTCTCTGTCAAATGAATAAATAAATAAAATCTTAAAAAAAGATACAAATGTAGTGATCCAAAGGGGCACGTGTACCCCAATGTTTATAGCAGCAATGTCCACAATAGCCAAAATATGGAAAGATCCTAGATGTCCATCAACAGATGAATGAATAAAGAAAATGTGGTGTGTGTGTGTGTGTGTGTGTGTGTATATTCCACACAATGGAATATTATGCAGCCACCAAAAAAATGAAATCTTGCCATTTGCAATGATGTGGATGGAACTAGAGGGTTTTTTATGCTAAGCGAAATAAGTAAATTAGAGAAATACAGTTATTATGTGATCTCACTGAAATGAGGAACTTGAGAAACAAGACAGAATCATAGGGGAAGGGAGGGAAAAATGAAACAAGACGAAACCAGAAAGGGAGACAAACCGTAAGAGACTCTTTACCTCAGGAAACAAACTGAGGGTTGCTGGAGGAGAAGAGGGTGGGAGGGATGGGGTGGCTGTGTGTTGGACATTGGGGAGGGTATGCTATGGTGAGCACTGTGAATTGTGTAAGACTGATGAATCACAGACCTGTACCCCTGAAACAAATAATATATGTTAATAAATAAATAAATAAATAAATAAATAAATAAATAAATAAATAAATAAATAAAATAAAAGTTTAACAATCATAGAAGCCCTTGGTTAGACTCTAGAAAAGATGGTCATTGTAATTTCAGGGAGTGTAAGAGTCTCCTTAGGTTTGAGTAATGGACCCTTCATGTCAGAGGCAGTATATTGCGAAGTGTTTCATATTGTCCACATGAAATTTTGGGAGGGCTCTTTCCCCGATAAAAACCGTAGCATGCAGAATCTTCTCTCTCCACAAGTAAAAAGAATGGTGCTTGTGTAATTGATATATATGGTGCTCAATAAATCTAGTCCTCAGAGAATCTTTGGCTTGAGGACTGTTTTACCAGAAGACCTCAGATACCCAATGACATCAAATGTGGGTGTTTCACAAACAGTCATATTAGCTTGCCAGTTAATTTATTTTGTTAGAAATTTCTTTTTATCTGAAATTTCCAATTTGACCATTTACATTGACAAGATTAATAATGACTGTGTAGCAATTGTAGTAGTAGTAACGGTGACAGGCACAGAGAGCTTGTTTGTTAATGCAGTAGATGTAACAAAGAGGCATTTGATAAGGTGTTATTGGGAGTAGTCACATAATATCAAGGGGAAAAAAAGGTTTTGTTGAGAAAAGGCAGGACTTATTAGATCGACTGATATCAGGACCCCACAATGAAAATAGAGAACATGAAGTTGTAGTAAAGAGAGTAGTGTATAGGGTGTCAGATGTCCTGAGTTTGAGGCTAGGTTGTCTCTTGCTAATGTTGTGCCATTGGACAAGTCATCTAACTTTCTTGATCCCAGGTTTTCTTATTTCTTAAGTATGAATAATAATAACTGGTGCTTTCCCTACCCATGCTAGAACTAAATCTATGAAGACAGGGTTCTCCTAGGAAATAAATGTCACTCATCCTGAGATAGAAAAGGGGGATAGGTATTGGCATGCAAAAGAGAGAGGGAATTTCTTCACTTTCAGAGTTAGGTGATGGAGCTGGAGAGGGAGTAGGTGGTGTTGGGCGTCCGTACTAGAGACCCCTCTGGAGCTAGATACTCTGTGGCACTACTGATAAGCAGTAAGGGACACGCCTGAGGGTGTTACTTAAAAGAGCTTTAGGAGCTAACTTGCTAAAACATTGAGAATCTCAACCTAGATTAGCACTAACCTGATAAAACTCAACAGATTTCTTCCACTCCAAACCTGGAGAATCTGCTTCTAAATCACCTGTACTCCAATAGCAATAGTCAAAAACACTTAAACTCCTGAGTTATTTGATAATTTTTTTCTGGTTTCTCTCCTTTAGGTGATAGTAACCAAGTTGCTTGACTTCCTAAGGTGCAGAATAATCCATCTCTTGGAGTTAAAACAGGAAGGGAAACACTGAGAAGAGAAAAGGGATATTCTTACAACAAGTGGGATGGGAGATCAGAATCATTTTATTAAGTGATTAAATATTAAAATGAGTGGTCTCCATTTTGTATTCTAATGTAGTTATAAATGTATTTGTGTATGCATGTGTGTGTGTTGTGTGTGTGTGTGTGCATGTGCATGCACATGTACAATTGTCCTTTGGAAACTCTGAAGTATTATGAAAACTCTTTGCACAGTCATTTGGCTATATTACTCAAACATGTAAACAACTTGGAAGTTGGGAATAATATTTGGAGGATATAAATGATTTAAGTGATGAAAATAACATTGAAGGGTAGGCCATGAGGAACACTTGGAATAGAGGGATTTCATTTATTTCAAAAAAGAACATTTGGTAGAAGGAAGTTGTTGTGGACTGAACCGTGACTCCTTACAACTCTCCCCAAATTCATGTGTTGAAGCCTTAACTCCTAATGTGACTGTATTTGAAGATAGGGACTTCAAGGAGGTAACTAGGGTTACATGAGATCATAACAGTGGGCCTCTATTCAGATAACACTGGTGTCCTTATAAGAAGAGGAAGAGACAGCAGTGTTAAGAAAGAAAGAAAGCAGTTTCTTTCTCCCTGTGCATGCAGAATAAAGGCCAGAGAGGAAACAGTAAAAAGGCAACCATCTACAAGCCAGAAAGAGAGCCTTCCTTAGAAACCAACCCTAATTGGCACCACGATCGTGTTAGAACTGTGAGAAATAAATTTCTGTTGTTTAAGCCACTCAGTCATGGTATTTTGTTATGGCGGCCCAAGCAGACTAAAGCAGAGGCCTTCCTGTTTTGATGGCATCAAGACCGATTTGTGACAATTGTGGCCAAATGGGAAGCAGCACACCTGACAGTTCTTGATTAAATATCATTGGCGCGATGGATTGATTTGTAGAAAGAGAGCGTGGTAATTCATGGATATGATAAATTATGAAAGCAATAATACCAGCAGCAAAAAGTATCATTTGAGTAGAGAGGCTGTCTAGCATAGTAAGGAAGTATATGGTATCTGGTGCCAGACTGTCTGGGTTCAAAGCCCACCTCCAACACCTGCTAGTTTGTATGACCTTGGGCAAGTTACTTAAAGTGTAAGATGGTATAACTACAATACACCTTCTATATAATGTACCTGTAATATACCTACTATGAAAGTTCGTTATAAGGATTAACTGTATTAATATATGTAAAGTGCTTAAATTAATGCCTGAGCACTATCAGCATGAGTTATTATTAATAAGAAAAATATTACAATGGACTGCACTTATAAGAATTTTCCTTTTCACTTTCAGAGCCTGATCATTAGAGTAATACTCACTAACTACCCTAGAAAGCATTTAGCCCTAAATCATATAATTCTCACTTTCACATACTATAAAAATATTCACTTTTGTTTTCAAATGAAAATCATTAAAATATATATAAACCCATTATCTGTTTTCCTAAGGACATGAAATAGCAGGTTCAATCCCTAGGTGACCAACAAAAAACTCTACTGAAGAAGGATATAATGATTTTTATATTCTCTGTGAATTGATATCATCTTAGGGCTTAAATCCTGGAGGATGCCTCATCCCCAGTATTGTAATTCCTTTTGTCTCTGTGATATAAAACCTGTGTCTCAGTGACATAAAACTTTGTGTCATAAAACTAAATAGTAATTTGGATAAATCAATATCAAGGAAAAGAACATGCTCTGATGTTCCTAAACTGGGGTAGACCTAGAAAGGTAATGGCCTGTTCCCATGGAGCTCATGCCAAAGGGGTGATTCATGCCTTCTCTCTGGGACTCACTCAATTCAGTCTCACTAGAATTCTTGGTGCTTATAATTACTGAAAAGATTAATCTAATGGGTGTAGGTACTAGGAAGTAGTGGAATTTGTACAACCTACATTGTAGGTTTCCAGAAAAATTCACAGCCAAAGTGTTATAATTAGATTAGGAAAGCAGAGCCAAATGATGGAAGAATAAGTGTGCTTTTCTTCATGTTAGGACTTGAGTTATTAACCTTAGTTAGCTTGGTTAGCTCATCTGCTATACTGTGTTCTCCTTTGAGATGAATTTCCTTGTAAAACTGTTCATGTTGGTCATTACAGACTGAAGATGGTTTTTATCTCATCCTAACACACTTGTAAAGAAACCCCTCTCTGACAGCTTTCTATTGCTAGGCTAATGGAACTGCCTGAGTTTATGATTATAAATGGCCTGTGGTTAGCCCTATTGGTTTTGGCAAGTAAATCCTCCTATTAAAAACCTCTTATTTTTTTTCTAAGTCTCCATCTGTAGTTTTGGCAAAGACTTGGTTCATGATTCTAACCTAAAACATCTATTCTGTCCCTGGCACTTGGAGATGTTCAGTGAACAATAATAAAAACAATTCTATTCTAATGTAAAAATTTTTTGAAATTTAATTATTTTATTATCATTATGAGGTTGTTTATAATGCAGTCTTACTATGGGAAAGTGTTATTTTTTTTTCTTTACTTTAGGAAAAAGACATTGGGCAGTGTACCAGAAACACCATCATTTTGAATATTAGGAAAGGAAGATGACAATGATATTCTAGAAATTCATTTACATATTAATATAATACAAAGTGAAAAGGAATTTTGACAATTATGACCATAACATTTTTATTTCTAAATCTTGTTCTCTACTATATTTTTGACTACTTATTGGGTTGTTCCCTCTGGTTATTCAGTGTCTGAGCAAAACACAGTGCCTCACATGCTGCATCTGTCTGAAATTTTCAATAAACTATCTTCCTGGGGTCAGGCCTATTTGAAGAATTAGCAGTATCTTTGACTGATTTCTCAATTTTTATTCAAATTATCCAAAATTGCAGTGATATCTACTTATTTATTCCTTGAAATAACACACATTTCCCCAGTATGTCCATTCCTTTGCTCTATCAACCCCAGGCCAAGGCTTCCACTATTTCACATTGTGTCTCACTCTGCCGCTCACTACCAGTAACCCCCAGTTGCCTTAAGCTGCCATTTCCAGATACATTTAACTAGAATAACTCTTTTATTATTTCTCCCTCAATTGCCTTGACACTGCAAGCAAGGATCTTGAACTGAAGAATTACCATATTTCCGTAAATCTAAAGACTCATTACTTAATAACATTTGCTCAGAAAAAAAAAAAAAAAAAGATATAGCTGAAAATTTAAGACAGACTCTCATTTCAGATATGTTAATATTTTGGGGAAAGACAAAGGAAATATGGTACTTCATCTCTCTAACTCTAGAACTTAGCCTGGTGCTTATTACATAGTACATATTGCTAATTGTTTCATTATTACTTTTTTATCATTGATGTTATTGATATTAATTATTAACTGATGGCAAATAAAAACTATTATTTTAAATTGATATATAAAGTCTTTGGTTCTCAGCTTATCCTGCCCCATCTTTAAAACCATATGGTTTTTAGTTTAGTGTCTTTAGTTTCTTTACTTTCCTGATCATGTAAATTCCTTCCTCCAGGCCTTTTTTTCCTTTCCTTCTGTTTTCGGTTGTCTTTGTCTTCTAGACAGGAATAATGTCCTGCCAATTCTGTCCTCTCAGTTCTGAAATCTTCCATTTGATTATCGGTAGTTTGGCACTTGGTATTGCTTATTAAGATGGAACCAGATAAACACCAACAATTATCTTAACAGCTGGTACTAGAACTTCACTTATTGAAAGTAACTGCAGGTGGTGCATGTGTTTAAGAAAATATCCTCATGAATGTGAAAAGAGAGGCTTCTGAGATGAGTCTGAAAGAAAGGCAGAATTTTTAAAAAAATGTGCAAATGCCCTGCATAAGAAAACAGTAGTAGTAAGAACCTGATTGATTGATTTGCTTTGAGAAAGTACAGGTAGAGCAACTTCAGCAAGAGGCTGAAGGAAAAGCTAGAAGTCAGAGACTGAAGCAAAGTTGACAGAAATGGCCAAGGGACTTTTAAGCAGTGATGACTCTAGTATTCGCTTATTTTTTCTAGCATCATCATCACTTTAACCCACTGGTATACTCTGCAGCATGCACAAAAACGCTGTCGGCAAGGGTTAATTTTAAAACAATCACAGAGGTACAATGTCTGGGTTATCTGGTGTGGGACAGACAACACATGTAAAACCCCAAGATGGTCCGTAAGTTGACATAGTACAAAACGAAACTTGAGGCAGATGTAACCAGGAAAGCCATCCCACTCCTATTCCTCATGCTGCCATTGATATGAGTTAAACCTGTTTCCTTTGCCCCTCCTGTAGGATCATTATTAGCAGGAACCTTGGCTTGTTTCTCCTTTTCTTCCTGTTTTGCCAACAGAGTGTGAAGCTCATAGTACAGATTCAAAAAAACTCGATTTGAACAATTGGGCCATTTTCATTGATGCGGAAAGAAAATTCAGATGGACAGAGTGGCTGAGGTTCAGTTTGATTTTATGTATCTGCCCTTAATCACTAGAGTTATATCTCTCAGGTACCTTATTTCCTAATAGGTAATTAAAGCCTTGCTTACAATTATTTCTCATCACTTGTCAGTGGAAACTAATAGGATAGCCATAAAAGACAGAATAAGAATACAGTTGAAAGAATACAGTGAGTAATGGTCTTGGTGATTTATACAGGCAGGAAAAAAACATTTACCTTGAGAAAAATCCAGATGGGCATTTTTGCTTAACACTTATTCATATGTCATTTAACATAGTTCAATATCATTTTTCACTAGTTTGATACCATCTAGCCTCTAGTTACTGTTTTTTCTTTTGAAGGGAACATGTGGGTGTGTTTTTACTGAGTTTCTCCACAGAGCAGTTTATAAGAAAAGCTATAAGATTAATGAATATGAACTTCCTTCAGTGATATGAGTAGATAGAAACTGTGGGAAACAGATCTGTGAAGAATGCAGTACTGGTTAATTTAGGCTGACTCTCCAATGCTTATAGCTAGGAGAATTCAAGGGATACTTATTAAATCTGTTGGAGCAATTTAGGCTAATGTTCCATAATTACTCAATAAATAATATTCATCATCTGCTATTTGGAAAGCATGGAATTAGGCACTGAGTGGAAAGCAAATATATGAAGAAAATACGGTCTTATATTTAGAGATTGTATAATCTAGGGTCAAAATCTGGTTTATCTGGGCATTAAATTAACAATATCATAGAGCTCCCTAAACTACAATAATGAATTATAGGGTTCAGAGGAGGACATGTCATTTTCTGTGGCTTGATCTAGGGACATAAAATTTGAGCTGAACTCTGGGGTTGGGTTGGGTTGGATTTAACAGGTGAACACAGGGAAGAAGAGAAAGTGGAGAGGAATCCTAGGTGGAATGAATGACATCCATCTGCCTCCAAAAATTTCTCTTCATTTTGCCTCTTAGCATTACTACCTTTGTACTTACCAATTGTTAATTGTACTTAATAATTGTACTTAGTAATTGTACTTAACAACTATTCTTGTTTCTTCTTGTTTGCCCTATGGCAACTGCCTCCTTAATAGGTCTTCCTTCTCTTCTAATTTATCCTCTGAAAAGCATTGCCATATATCTTACTCTACTACTAAAAAACATTAAATGTTTCTAATTGCATACCTAAAAAATAAAGTCCTTATACAAGGCCCTTCATATGTGGCCCAATTCTATCAGTGGTGATTTTTGTACACTCCAGGAAAGATTTAACAATGAGTGGAGACATTTTTGGTTGTCACAACTCAGGGGACAGTGTTTCGAGCCTCTGGTGGGAGAGGTCAAGGATACCATTAAATATCCTATAAAGCAGAGGATAGCCCTCCACAACAAAGAATTACCTGACCCAAACCATCAATTATGCCGAAACTGAAAAATCTTGGTTTACACAACTTAATTCGATTGTGTAATTATAATGACTACAACAGATTTGAGAAAAGAGACCACCGACTCAATAAATGAAACACTCAGCCAGAGGCTACAGGATTCTGTGGGTGAATAGGAGAGTAACTTATTAGCTATGAGCACTTAGCATATCCATCAGCCAGTATGTTCACAGGCAATGCAATGCACTGTTTAATCCCCAGTGTTGTTTTAGTGGACAGGAAGGAAGGAAGCTTTACTGAACTCGTATTTTCCTGAACAGGTTATATACCTTCGCGTTGCTGGACTCTTGCATACATTCTTCCTTATGCCTGGAATTCCCTTTCTTACTCTGCCTGGCAAACACACTTATCTTTCAAGTCCCACAAAAATATATTCAAGGGAAACTTTCCGTAATTTTCCATATAGTCAGTTGGTCTAGCAATTTCCTCATACCTCACTTATAACATGCTTCACAGAGAATTGTAATTATTTACAGTGTATGTTTCTTCTCCATTAGAGTGAGCTTTGAAGATACAGTTCGTGTTTCATTCACCTTCTTATTCCAGGTACTTATCACAGTAGCTGGCACATAAAAAAGAAAGCAATATATGTTGATTTAGTAAATGAAAGAGGAGGGATGAAAAAATTATATGTATGCTAGAAACAGGGAATAACCTACTTTGGATGGAAAGGCAGGCATGAAGGAAAGAGTTGTGAAAGCTCAGACTGCAGCGATATCTGGGGTTTAGATTGCAGTGTGCTTTGAAGGCCTGGAGTTAGTGGTTTATTTGGGAGGATTTAGAGAAACTAGAATGTGGTTTTCATCAAGGGATGACACAAAGTGGCACTGTAGAAACATTAATCTGGTGGAGCTATTCGAAAGTATTTGGTAATTACGAAGCATTTAATCATTGGATCATAATGTATACCAGGCTTATGTAAATATTGTGGCTTTAGTGTCTCTGAAGAGAGCCTGCGAACTTAATCTGGGGTCACTCCCAAGCCTAGAAGAGTAAGAGAAGGAGTCAAAATATCACTATAATTGCACTACCCGTCTGAGGGGATCTGTGTATTCCACTGAAGAATGGGAGTGGATCAAATTGGGGAAACCGTGACAGGGAGTCTGGATAACCATTAGGAACTGCCCAAAGTCAGAGGTGCCCTGGCTGCAAGTGCCTGTGCCCCTCCTGGTAGATTTGCTTTCTTGATATAGTTCATTGTGGGCATTGCTTTTGGTATCTAGGTCATCATAGAGGAATCTGGTAGCTCTTTTTCTGTTGACTCATCTTTCCCAACTTTCTTTTTATAGCCGCAGCATTTCCTTTCCTTGGCAGAATTCTGGTCCTGTTTACCTGGTTCTGGTACACGTATCCATTACTGCACACCTAACCTCTACCTGTCCAGGCACAACTGAACACATGGCTTAGGCTGAGCCAATCATAACGCCACATCCATCTGGATAGTTTTTCACAGGGTTGGGCATAAGCAACCAAACCAGGCCAATCAGAATCCTTCCCCAGAACTTTACAGTTGGAGTTGGAGAGGAAATGCTTTCTTCCACTCAGAAAACTATAGGGATATGGATCTGGATTGTCAGTGGCCATCCTCTCTGATGCATGGAGACACCCTTCATGGAGTTGAAAATAAAGGAGCCAACATGTAAAGAGAAGCAGGGACCAAGAGAAATAAGAACTGGATGGAGACAAATATTGTGGTGGCACTGAGGTCCCTGGTCTGGTCTCTGAGTGACTGGTCTCTGTGGCTTCTCTTCCAAGTTCATGACCTGTCTCAGTATGCTTCCTAACTAAAGGAGTCCGCTCACTTCCCTTTTTGCTTAAGTTAATTTTTGTTGGGGTGTGGTAGCCAAAGAAAACATAACTAATAACTATCCCTTAACCTAAGGGTGTAGTGATACAGGGAACATGGGTCAGTAGCAGGCTGGGATCTGAAATATCGGCTCTTACTGTTACACAAAATTTTCCTCATTCTTGATCAGGGACCCAAAATAGGGATATTCCACCTTGATTCTCTATGAAATCCTTCTCAAAATCCAACAAAATTATTAAAAACAAAAAACACAAATGTTTTAATTCTAATAGCAAAAGAGCTTAAAGCATTTAAAATATAAAGAATTCTGCTCTTCATCTGTATCACCTCAGCAGTGATTCAGAGTGTGTTCCATCCTAGCAAAGTCTGCCTGTCCGGTCCACATGTGGTTCCTCTCATGCAGAGACTTAGGAACCACAAAGATGGGTTTCCTCCATCTCTTCCTGCTCGCCAATAGATGACAATGGGAAAAAAAGACAGGATAGCAACAGCAGACACACTAATTTGGAGAGCAAAGAACGCAGATAGCCAGCAGTCCCTGACATGTGGAAGTTCTGAAATCCCACTGGGTGAACACGTGAGTAGCAGAATCCTTTCTTAATTCATTGCGTTGTGACTCTGTTCTCCGGAGGAAACTTTTTGTCTCTAGGACTTCACAGGATGTGTCCATTTCCCTTTATCCTTCAGTGGGTATTGGGGGCATATTTCCTCCTTGAGGGCTCAAGGAACCTTAGAGGTTCAAAACCTGTTTTAATTCAAATGCTTATTGGTCAAAGTTATTATTTCTTTGGCAGTTCCTTCTCTTGAAAGTGGGCTTTCTTTATTGGAATACTTCGTGCTAGCTGCTACCACAGACCTTCTGAAATCTCCGTGCTTATATACCCAAAGGTTAATCTTGGGATGGAGGAAAGGGAGTGAGGCTTGCTACTCTTCCTGCAAGGTCTCCAGCTGGCCATGTCTCTCCAACAGAGTCATTGATTTTCTCAAGGCAACAGGCATGCCTCCCTCTTTCTCTGGGTTCTTGTACTGTGCCCTCCCCTCTTAATAGCCTGGGTATCAGGCTATTACTAACTCTTGAATGAATGTACGATTACAATAATCCATGTCTCTGCAAATGTCTCTTTGTAAATAAACTCTCATGAAATTATTCTATTTTGACTACACCATCTGTTTCCTCTTGGGACACTAAGTAATCCAGTGGATGTCTCTGTTTGAATCTAGGCTCCATGATACTACTTTCTTTTTTATTGTTGCTGTTGTTGTTGGCACTTTATCTGTGTATGATGTCTGCTATTCATGCCATTTCTGTGGATTTCTATTTAGTATTGTGTGTCTCTGGACTGCCTTTATATTCTCTGCCGAATAAGGGCTTTGATTCTCAGATCTGAAGTGTGTTTCTTTTTTATTCTTTTATTTTGAAATAATTAAAATCCTGCAGAGAAGTGGGAAGAATAGTTTGGAGAGCTTTTTCATTTTGAACTGTTTGAGTAAGTGGTTGATAAGATGCCCTATAACCTCCAAACACTTTAGTATAAACTCCAAATACTTCAGTGTGTATTTTCTACAAATAAGTTCAATTTTCTTTTTTTTTTTTTTTAAGATTTTATTTACTTATTTGACAGAGAGAGAGACAGTGAGAGAGGGAACACAAGCAGGGGGAGTGGGAGAGGGAGAAGCAGGCTTCCCGCTGAGCAGGGAGCCCGATGTGGGCCTCGATCCCAGGACCCTGGGATCATGACCCGAGCCGAAGGCAGACACTCAACAACTGAGCCACCCAGGCGCCCCTAAGTTCAATTTTCTATATAACCATTGTAATACCATTGAAGTCAGGAAATTAATATTTATACATGCTACCATCTAAATCACAGATGCCATTCAAGTCTTGCCAATTGTCCCAGTTATGTTCCTTATAATTAAAAGAATTTAATACAAGATCACATGGGGGCAAATAAATAAATAAAATCTTTAAAAAATACAAGATCACATGTTGCACTTAGCTATCATATCTCTGTTATCCTTTAATCAGGAACTTTTCCTTGGTCTCTTTTTACTTTTATGACTTTGACAATTTCATCTAGTTTATAAAATGTCTCCAAATTTGGGTTTATCTAGTATTTTTTCTTAAGATTTTATTTATTCATTTGACACACAGAGAGAGAAAGCAAGCGAGCATGAGTGGGGGGCAGAGGGAGAGGGAGAAGCAGGCTCCCCACTGAGCAGGGAACCTGATGTGGGGCTTGATCCCAGGACTCTGGGATCATGACCTGAGCCAAAGGCAGCCGCTTAACCAACTGAGCCACCCAGGCGCCCCTATCTAGTATTTTCTTATGATTTGATTCAAGTTGTGCTTCTTCTAGTGCTGGAATACCATAGTAACGATTTTGTGTTCTTATTGCATCCAATTAGGTGGTAACATATTTTCAATTTGTCACCTTTCTGGTGATGTTAATTTTAATAATTTGCTTAAGTGGTGTCTGCCAGATTTCTCCACTGAAAAGTCATTCTTTTCTTCTTTGCAATTAATAAGCATTTTTTAGTTGAGACTGTGTAAATATTCCATTTCTTGTCAAACTTTCACTCATTAATTTTAGCATCTATTGATGTTTCTTGGCTGAATTATTACAATGATAGTTGTCAAATGCTTATTTTCTAATTTCACCCTTCCTCCTGTGTTTACTAGTTGGCATTCTACTGTAAAGAGTTTATTCCTCCCAATTCATTTTTCCACTTATTTATTTATATCATATGAATTTATGCATTCCTGTTCTATTCAATGGGTTATAATATTTTACTAACTTTATTCATTCTGATGCTCAGATTGTCCCAGATTTGGCAGTGGGAGCCCTTTCAAGATGGCTTCCATGACTGTTTAACCATTTCCTTGCTATATTGAATAAAATATTTAGGCTCATCTTTGATTTTGCCTGCTCTAGCCCTGAAGTTATCTATTTCTCCAAGGAACCCTGGTTCCTTTTAGCAGAGAATTGTATTTAGGAACCAAAATCTAGGCACTTGGAATGCTCTCTGGTTTTGAAGCATCATTGTACCCAGACCCCGTCAATGAATAGAGCTGGGGAATATATTTAAGTATGTAATCTCTATACATACATATATTCACAAGTGTATTAGTTATTTATTGCTATAACAAACTTAGTAGTAAAAAATTGGACACTTAGTACTTCACAGTTTAGTCCAGAATTCAGAAGCAGATTAGCTGGGGTGTTCTGGCTAATGCCTCTCATGAGGTTATTATCAAGACGCTGGCCAGGACTACAGTTTTCTTAAGGCATGACTGGAACTAGAGGATCCACTTTCAAGGTGGCTCACTCACAGTTCTGGCAAGCCAGGACTGGTTGTTGGCAGAAGACCTCATTTTCTCATGTCACTGCTTTCTCCACAGGGCTGCTGAGTGTCATCATAACGTGGTAGTTGGCCTTTCCCAGAGTGAGGAAGCCAGAATGTCTTTTATGCCCTAGCCACAAAAGCCTCATTCTGTCATTTCCACAGTATCCTATTGCTTACACAGGTCAAGCCTATTCAGTATGGAAGAGACTATACAAAGGAATGAATGCCAGGAGGCAAGAAAATTAGGGGCCACTTTAGAGACTGGCTACTGCAGTATCTATATTTATTATTTTCTATCTCTATTTCTACATCTATCTATCCATCTTGTCTATCTATCTATCCATCTATCATCTGTCTATCAGAAACTATATGTTTATACCAATAACTTCAAATTCAATCCAATACCACAGGATTCATTCTAGTTTTTGCCCTGTGACAGGGTGAACGCTGACTCCCATTATTCTCATATATTCCCAATATATTTACTTTTTTGATCAATCCTCCTGTATGTAATCCATCTCTTGGCCCCATGCCCAGCTACTTCTACCCCCTGTGCAAATGCCCCCCTCACCAAGCATCTGGGCCCTTAGCCCGTGCCAGGCAGACCACCGCAGCCCCTCCTCCTAACCACCCCACATGAACTACTCGCTCCCTAAGACCCCACCTAATGGTGTTTGAACTGAGTCATTCAGGAAATCATTCCATACTGTTCAGGAAGGAAGCTAAGTAGATATGACTCTGGTTTTGTTGTTGGTGTGAATTGTATTGTGACAGTGGAAAGAATTTATAATAGATTCGGGCTACAGAAACAAACCTCTAGACTTAGTCTAAACTGAAAAAGTCTCCCCACATGGCTAAAGAGGTCCGAGAACTGCCACATTTCCTGTGTATCTGGGTCTGGCACTCCCTCTGTGAACAGATGCTTGTTTAAACTGTCAAGGATACTGTTATGCAGGCCACATACATATTCTTTTATACTCTCCCTTTTCTTGCTTCCCCTTTTCCTTTTTTTCTTTCTCTTCTGTTTCCCTTCCCTTCTCATTTTCTTCCACTCCCCACAGCCTTCACCCTCTCCCATTTTTTTAAAGTTGTCTTTGCTTCAAGCTTGTCACAATATCTACTGGCACACTCAAGACATTGTTTTTCTCAGGGCAGCCCAAAGGTTATTGATTGGCTGGTGCTAAACAAGCAAACCTCCATTCATGCTTCATTTAAAAAAAAAAAAAAGAGTATATTTGGGGCACCTGGGTGGCTCAGTTGCTTAAGCTGTCTGCTTAGGTTCAGGTCATGATCCCAGAATCCTGGGATCAAGCCCCCCCATCAGGTTCCCTGCTCAGCAGGGAGTCTGCTTCTCCCTCTCCTGTCCCTCACTCCCACTGGCTCTCTCTCATGTGCACTCCCTCTCAAATAAATAAAGTCTTTTAAAAAACCAAATATATTAGAATGACTCTTTACACTCTAGCCCTCTGTCTCAAGTAAGAATGCTCACTGTGAAATCATGCCAACAGAATTTCAAAAAGTCACCATTATTCCTATATTTCTTCTGAAGAGCTTCTTACTGACCTGAGGACTTCAGTTTCTGCATAAGAAGTAGGTAGAGGCAAGGCAGGATTTCTTACCCACAATTAACAATTAGTCTAACAATTTACCTTCTCTAAATTACATGCTGATGAATCACAGAAAACATCTTTCCTACTCTGATTTTTTTCATTTCCCCAGAAAGTCGGGGTGATTAACTAGATGAGACATTTCCTGAAAGTTGAGACAGAGGTTCCAGACACATCAGAGGGACGAAATTATGACTGAGCAAGCTGCTAAACCATTACGCCCTTTAACAAAAAGAGGGATAATGGATTTTTTGTTTTGTTTTGTTTTTAGATCTGGAATTGGAGATTGGATTTGGTTAAATCACCCACAGAATTACATGAAAACTGGGGGGTTTCAATAGGAGTTTTTTTCTCTACTCATAGAAACACACCAGCATATTTGTTATGCCCTGCCTGTGGAAAGATACATGGTAGAGGAGATAGCACACATGACACGTCAGAGCCGGGGGGCTGACACCTCTGAGCTCAACAATTCTTATACCTCACTTGAGAATAAGAAGTGGAGAAGGTCAGAGGAAGGACTACCTACTGAGTGTGCGCATGGGAATGCATGCTCGTTGGGGAGGCTCAATAAGGCGCCAGGGAAATGTGAGCAGATTAGTATTTAGTACACTTCATGGGCTCCAAGGTTATCACTGCACAAAGCTAATCTGTCATGTCAGTTTTGTGCTGTGAAGAATTTACCACAGCTTGTAAAATGGCCTACGTTTTTTGAAATAAGGTTAATGCCAAGTTTTATCTAAAGTAACTCTCTAGAAATATCATTCCAGCAACTTAGGAAAAGGATGAAGTAAACAACTGTAGAAGATAAAACATTTTTAAATGTGATGGTTGACACTTTAGAGGAATACAGAAAATTCCTAGATAAGATAGTATGACAACATTAGCCACAATATAGAATAGAGTTTCCAAATACCACTTTTATCTTGTGCTTCTGTTTAACTATGCTAAGATTTCCTGAAATGAAACTAAAACTGGCTTTTTATCACTGTTCCTTTCGATTTTAAAAAGATAACAAAATAGCAACATTTCTCCTATGTGAATGTCGACAGTAACATTTCTTTGTCTTCATTCTAACTCTAGTTCTTCTGGATGCATTTAATGTTTGCTTTTAGGTGGAAAAAAAGGGCATTAATGTAAGGAAAATGGATGAGGACAGAATGAGGTATGATCTCACTCTGGGGAAGGAAGAAGGATTGGAAAGGAATAAAATCCCAGTGGTTCTTTTTCAGAAGTCATTATGGAAAAATTAAAGAACAAAAACCAAAACCGTGGTTTTACTGAGCTCTCAATAGTTCAGTCTTTCTTTTTTTCCTTGAATTTGTCTTTCATTTGTTTTTATATGATAACTAAAAGGAACAAGGTTCACGGAATTTCCAAATAAGATTTGCAAATGATTAACAAAAATAAAAAATATATAAAAACAATTTTCTGTTTATGAAAGGCATCTTTCCTCTCGGTGGGGGAGAATTCCATATGAACAAAATCATTAGAATTTCTTAACCTTGGCATAGAGTCTGTCATTATTTTTCAAAATATGCAAAGTTTTCTATTTCCCATTGCATTTTTTTTGTAGCACAAAATATTATTGGTTGTTATTGTAGAAATTGATTGTCTTGTCCCTCTAGCATTGGTTACTCCTTCTTATAACATCACCTTCATTTTCTTTAAGATTTATTCCTTTTCCCATTTGTAGTTTATGTGCTATGGGTGAGGCTGACCCTACTTCTCCTTGGCTGAGTGACTTAGGCTTGACCAATCAGGACATTGTATCCCTTGGTGCCAGTGGTTGGTTCCAGGATCATCATGTGATCCAATTCAGGTCAATGAAAGCCAATTCTGGGACTTAGGTGTACATATCAGTAGTAAGAAACTTTTTTGTGGTATTTTTAGCTGTAGGTTCGTGAGGGAGGCCTGCAGGTACTGGAAACTACCACGCAGAACCAACCCAAGAAGAGAGGTAACACAGCAGAAAGTATTGAGAGGAGGAAAAGGACATATTTCACACCTTTATGTCACAAGTTTGAAAATGAAGTTAGTTTTTTAGATCAAATTTCTGGTAAAAAAAAAATTAACAGAGGGCAAATGCAGGCTATACAGAGAGTCAATATTGATTGTTAAGCAGTTTAAGTAGCCAGTTAATCCTGAAGTTTAGGCACTTATTTGTCTTAACTTATCCATATTTTAAAAATTATTTAACCAAAACATTTTGTACTTATCTTGTGCCAGTCACGATTTAAACCACTTTACCAATAACAACTCACTTAATCCTCCTAACAAACCCATGGTGTAGGAATTATTGACATCCTTATTTTACCATGGAGGAAAATGGGGCACAGCGAGGCTCTATAACTTGTCCAAGGTCACACAGAGAGCAAGGAGCAGACTAGACCTGGGAACTGGACCCTGTCAGTCTGACTTCTATTCTAACGGTTACTCATACTTCCTTTTCAGAATAGTGCCCTACACTGCCCAAGCTCATAAACAAACACAAAGAATGTATTGCTGTGCATTTTATGAAGAAAACTGACACAGATGGATAGTGTCACACAGCTTGTACGTAAAAAAAAAAAAAGTGAGAGTCTGAGAGGCAATATGGTGTTGTGATTAAAAGTGTGGACTCTGCATTCAGACAGCCTGGATTTGAATTCCAGGTACACTAACTCCAGCTGTGTGGGTAAATTACTCTACCTCTGTATGTCTTTGTTTTCCCATTTATAAAAGGGAGCCAATAGTAATACTTACCTTTCCAGGTTGTTGTGAGGATTAAAAGCTACAGTGCCTGTATAGCACTTAGCAGAGTATACTAATTTAACTATAATTATTAATAAATCTCATCTTTTTTGTTATACGTCTCGATGCATGATGTTGTTTTCTCTCTTTCCTATTTGTATTCTGCCTCTCAATACATATTATTCTGTTCTCATTTAAGCTAGTGCTTTAATTATTTTCTTACAAGTCCATTCTTTTAATTAAGTCCAGTCTTTTAATCATCTCTGATCTTGTTTTAATTATTTCTTCCAGTTCTAACAGGTTTTTCTTTTGGTACAATGAGGAAAAGGGTGAGATACTGAAAAAGTCAAGTCCCTGACCTTACCTTTGGCCTTTGTCTTGAGAGAACAAACAAGGTACTAGGTTATTTCTTATTCCTGTAAAAGTTGAGAGATAATGCTGGCACTTTTTCAACCCTTCAAAGAGTTTTCTTTGGAGAGGGATTATCAGGTATTTGTTAGAGAGTTGCCCCTGGTCCCCATGATTCCATACAGGAAGCCAGTGCACACATTAACTTGATTTTCAAGGGTAAAGGTCAAGAACCAGTTAGTAGGTGAATTTTAAAACTTTGCTACTCTGTCTGAATGACTAGTATGAAGGTATTTAAAAATATATAGTGATATGATACTCTTCGAAAAACTGTACTAAGCATTATTGATTGTGGTTATTCAATTCCTAAGCTAGGTGGGTCATGGTCAGCCATAACTAAGTGCTTCAGAATATTCCCTCAACCTGGCCCAGTGACAGATGCTTTGCACTCACAGGAAAAGGGCAAAAGAGTGTTTCTCTCCTCTACACCTGAGAAAAAGGCATGCTCTACCCCAGGAGGAAGCATTATGGCAGTTAGAAGCAATCAAATGACTATTGTACTACATCCATCTTTTTTCTTCCCTTCCCTTTTCTTTCTTTCTTTTTCTTTCTTTCTTTCTTTCTTTCTTTCTTTCTTTCTTTCTTTCTTTCTTTCTTTCTTTCTTTCTTTCTTTTTTCTTTCTTTCTTTCTTTCTTTTTTTCTTTCTTTCTTTCTTTCTTTCTTTCTTTCTTTCTTTCTTTCTTTCTTTCTTCTTTCTTTCTCTCTCTCTCCATCCATCTTTCTACTCTTATGACTTCCTATATTAATCAGCCATGAAGATAAATTTAAATCTAATCATCATATTTTATCATAAATGCATATGAACTCAATAGTTTAGTTCCCCTGGACTTTATTTAAATCAAGATAATAGCAAAGCCTCACCTAACTAAAATTTTGCTGTCTAACGTTTTATTACCCAGTTAGATTTTGAAGTTAAAGGACAAAATTGATCTAATAGTCTTTTATTCTTAAAAATCAAATTTAACCTCTTACATTTTCTCATGTGATAAATGTTAAAAGAAAATATTTTCACTTGTCTCTTTCATCTTTATAACAAGACATGTTATGAAACAAACGTCACCCTTTCCTCTGAGGAATTCTCTATTTGGCCACTGCAGGTGTCATGTTGTGGCATTAAATGGACAAATATGAACTCATGCTTCCTGTGCTAATGTGGACCTTTGAGGAAGAGTAAGCAGTTTTTCCAAACAAGTGGTTTAAGATTTAAAGCATTGAGGTAGATAAAATAGAAGCATTGCCCTGCTTCATCTTGGCACTAACTTGTCTTTGAAGCCATGAGTCATCTTCCTCTTAGCAAGTAAAAATGCTCTTAAAACAGCTCATTATTCAATGAGTCAGAAAGAATTTTGAAAAACTGATGATAATATTGTCCATTCTTCTGTAAAGGCAAAAAATTTATCTGGTTTTCCCAGGTCTAGGGGACTATTCTACTGTTTGTAGGCAGTGAACTAGCATAGGTTGCTTTTTCATTGGGATGTTGTCTTAGAGGTGAGTTCTTAGTGGTCAGGGCCAAAACACTTGGACCTACAGATTTGAGCCATTGGTAAATTAAAGGAACTCCCTTAACGGTGACTTGCTTTAGCTCATTAGATTGTTTGACTCTACTGGAAATAAGATGAAGCAAGAGCTTAAGATTAAAACTTCCAATAAGAGGTAATAATGTGTTGACTGACCTGTTGTTTAAACCAGAAAGAATCGAGTACACATGGACCATTCTCCAGAATAAATCACATACCGAGTCATAAATCAGCCTTCAACAAGTACAAAAACATCAAGACCATATCATGCATATTTTCAGACCACAATGCTAGGAAACTTGAAGTCAACCACAAGAAAAAAAATTGGAAAGCCCTCAAATACATGGAGGTTAAAGAATATCCTACTAAACAATAAATAGGTTAACCAGGAAATTAAAGAAGAAATAAAAAAAAAATACCTGGAAGCAAAGAAAACACAACAGTTGAAAACTTTAGGGATGCAGCAAAGGCTGTCCTAAGAGGAAAGTATATGGCAATACAGGCCTACCTCAGGAAACAAGAAAATTCTCAAATACACAACCTAACCTTACATGTAAAGGAGCTAGAAAAGGAATAACAAATAAAGAGTAAAGCCAGGAGAAGAAGGGAAATAATAAAGATTAAAGCAGATATATAGAAACAAACAAAAAACTAATAGAACAGATTAATGAAAGAAACAGCTAGTTCTTCAAAAGAATTAATAAAATTGATAAACCCCTAGTAAGACTTATCAAAAAGAAAAGAGAAAGGACCCAAATAGATACAATCATGAATGAAAGAGGAGAAATCACAACCAACACCACAGAAATATAAACAATTATAAGAGAATACTATGAAAAATTTATGGCAACAAACTGGAAGAAATGGAAAAATTCTTAGAAACTTACAAACTATCAAAACTGTAACAGGAAAAATAGAAAATTTGAACAGACCTATGACCAGCAAAGAAATTAAATTAGTAATAAAAAATCTCCCAACAAACAAAAGCCCAGGGCCAGAAAGCTTACCAGGGGAATTCTACCAGACATTTAAAGAAGAGTTAATACCGGGACACCTGGGTGGCTCAGTCGGTTAAGAGTCTGCCTTCAGCTCAGGTCACGATCCCAGGGTCCTGGGATCAAGTCCCACATCGGGCTCCTTGCTCAGAGGGGAGCCTGCTTCTCGCTCTGCCTGCTGTTCTCTCTGCTTGTGCTCTCTCTCTCTCTCTCTGACAAATAAATAAATAAATTAAAAAAAAGAAGAGTTAAAACCTATTCTTCTCAAACAGTTCCAAAAAATAGAAATGAAAGGAAAACTTCCAAACTCATCCTATGAAGCCAGCATCACCTTGATTACAAAACCAGACAAAAACCCCACTAAAAAGGAGAATTACAGGCCAATATCTCTGATCAAGGTGTATGTAAAAATTCTCAATAAAATATGAGCAAATAGAATCCAACAGTACACTAAAAGAATTATTCACCATGATCAAGTGGGATTTATTTCTGGCCTGCAGGAATGGTTCAATACTCGCAAATCAATCAATAGGATACACCACATTAATAAAAGAGAGGATAAGAACCATATGATCCTGCCAACAGATGCAGAAAAAGCATTTGACAAAATACATCATCCATTCTTGATAAAATCCCTCAACAGAATAGGGATAGATGGAACATACCTCAACATCATAAAGGCCATATATGAAAGACCCACAGCTAATATAACCCTCAGTGGGGAAAAACTGAGAGGTTTCCCTCTATGGTCAAGAGCAAGACAAGGATGTCCACTCTCACCATTACTATTAACACAGTACTGGAAGTCTTAGCCTCAGCAATCAGACAACAAAAAGAAATAAAAGGCATCCAAAATTGGCGAGGAAGAAGGCAAACTTTCACTATTTGCAGATAACCTGAAACTCTAGGTAGAAAACTCAAAAAGACTCCACTAAAAAATTGCTAGAACTAATACATGAATTCAGCAAAGTTGCAGGGTATAAAGTCAATGTAGAGAAATCTGTTGCATTTCTATACACCAGTAATGAAGCAGGAGAAAAAGAAATCAAGGAATTGATCCCATTTGCAATTGCACCAAAACCAATAAGATACCTTGGGATAAACTTAACTAAAGAGGTAAAAGATCTGACTTCTGAAAACTATAGAACACTTATGAAAGAAATTGAAGAGGACACAAAGAAATGGAAAAGCATTCATGCTCATGGATTGGAAGAACAAACATTGTTAAAATGTCTATATGACCCAAAGCAATCTACACATTTAATGTAATCCCTATCAAAATACCAACTGCATTTTTCACAGAGATAGAATTAACAATCCTAAAATTTGTAAGACCTCAAATAGCCAAAGCAATCTTTTTTTTTTTAAAGATTTTATTTATTCATTTGACAGAGAGAGACACAGTGAGAGAGGGAACACAAGCAGGGAGAGTGTGAGAGGGAGAAGCAGGCTTCCCCCGGAGCAGAGAGCCTGATGCGGGGCTCGATCCCAGGACCCTGGGATCACGACCTGAGCCGAAGGCAGACACTTAATGACTGAGCCACTCAGGCGCCCCTAGCCAAAGCAATCTTGAAAAAGAAAAAACAAAACTGGAGGCATCATGATTCTGGATTTCAAGGTATATTACAAAGCTGTAGTCATCAAGACAGTATGGTACTGGAACAAAACTAGACAGACACATAGATCAATGGAACAGACTAGAGAACCCAGAAATGGACCCACAACTCTATGGTCAACTAATCTTCAATAAAGCAGGAAAAGCTATCCAAAGGAAAAGAGACACTCTCTTCAACAAATGATGCTGGGAAAACTGGACAGCAGCATGCAGAAGAATGAAACTGGATCACTTTCTTACATTGTACACAAAAATAAATTCAAAATGGGTGAAATAACTAAATGTGAAATGGGAATCCATCAAAATCCTAGAGGAGAACACAGGCAGCAACCTCTTTGACCTTGGCTGCAGCAACTTCTTACTAGACACATCACCAGAGGTAAGGGAAACAAAAGCAAAAATGAACTATTGGGACTTCATCAAGATAAAAAGCTCTGCACAGGGAAGGAAACAATCAATGAAACTAAAAGGGAGCCTACAGAATGGGAGAAGATATTTGCAATTGACATATCTGATAAATGGTTAGTATCCAAAATCTACAAAGAACTTATTAAACTCAACATCCCCAAAAATAAATAATCTAGTTAAGAAATGAGCAGAAGACATGAATAGACAGTTTTCCAAAGAAGACATCCAGATGGCTAAGAGACACATGAAAAGGTGCTCAATATCACTCATCATCAGGAAACTACAAATCAAAACCATGATGGGATACTACCTCACACCTGTCAGAATGGCTAAAATTAACAATAAAAGAAATGACAGGTATTGGTGAGGAGGTGGATAAAGGGGAACGCTCTTGCACTGTTGGTGGGAATGCAACGCACTCTGGTGAACAGTATGGAGGTTCCTCAAAAGGTTAAAAATAGGGTCCTGGGTGGCTCAGTTGGTTAAGCGACTGTCTTTGGCTCAGATCATGATCCTGGAGTCCCGGGCGCAAGTCCCGCATCAGGCTTCCTGGTCAGTGGGGAGTCTGCTTCTCCCTCTCCTGCTCCCCCCTCTTGTGCTCTCTCTCTCTCTCTCTCATTCTCTCTCTCAAATAAATAAATAAAATCTTTAAGAAAAAAGTTAAAAATAGAATTATCCTATGATCCTCAAAAAGTTAAAAATAGAACACCACTACTAGGTATTTACCCAGAGGCTACAAAAATACAGATTTGAAGGGATACATGCACCCCAATTTTTATAGCAGCATTATCAACAATAGCCAAACTATGGAGAGAACCCAAATGTCCATCAACTGCAGCAACTGATGAATGGATAAAGAAGAGGTGGGATCTATCTATCTATCTATCATCTATCTATCTATCTATCTATATAGGAATATTACTCAGCCATCAAAAAAATAAAGAAATCTTGCCATTTGCAATGACATGGATGGATCTAGAGTATTATGCTAAACGAAATAAGTCAATCAGAGAAAGACAAATACCATATAATCTCACTTATATGTGGAATTTAAGAAACAAAACAGATGAACATAGGAGGGCAAAAGAAAAAAAGGAGAGAGGGAAACAAACCACAAGAGACTCTTAACGATAGAGAACAAACTGAAGGTTTGTTCTTCAAACCTTGGAGTTTGAAGATGATGGGGGGATGATGGGCTAAATGGGTGATGGGTATTAAGGAGGGCACTTGTGAGGAGCACTGGGTGTTGTATGTAAGTGATGAATCACTGAATCCTACTCCAGAAACCAGTATTGCACTGTGTGTTAACTAACCAAAATTAAACAAACAAACCAAAACCCCAGAAAGAAATGTAGAGGGTAGAGGCAGTTGTTCAACTTACTCAAACAAAAACCAAACACACACACACACACACACACACACACACACACACACACACCCCTTTGTTAAGGAAAATTGGGAGTTTTGACATTACTTAATTGTACTGTTTGGATAAATAAAATTTATTTTGCTATCTCTTTTTTTGCATTTAACAGATTATCCTGACATAATTTGGATTTATAGGTAAATGGAAAGGACCTGTGGTAAGATGTAATCATTTCATTTTTATAAAAAAAAAGGTGATTGTGCTTATCAATTTAATAGCTAATTCATAAACAAAAGACATTATTAACCATATACTCATCAAAGTGAGAGCCTAAGTAAAGAGAACCATCAGGAGATCCTACCAAGGTGGATGCAGTATCCTGGCAAGTCCAAATATCAGAGTGCTGGTGAAGCCAGGGACAGATAACATTTGGAGATCCAAGAAGCTAGGCAAATTGTACCATTGTCAAAAAGTTGTCAATAGAATGCTCAAGGGCAGGAATTAAGGTCTGTGAGTGAATTTCCAGGAGAAAGATTAACAGTCCTGAGTTCTACAAGAGCTACATATTAGGAAAGTGACCTATGGGGATTAGAACAGGGATCGAGTCCCCAAACTTGTGGTGATGGTTTCATCAAGGCAGAAGCTTACTTAAATTAGTCAGTCAGTCAGCAAACAATAAATAAAACTTGTGTGCCATCAATATACTAGGTCCTGAGGGTACAAAGGAAAAGAAGACATAGTTACTCTAACTACATACACAGAGACTGGAATGCAAATTTATGACCTAATTGGGAGCAAGTATCATAGGATAATGAATGCTAGATAGAGAGGTGGCATTATTTATGTCTTTTCTGCCAAATGTCAGGATTGGTCTCTTAGATTGGGAGTAAGGGGTAGAGTCTGTAGCTGGGGATCAAGTAATTCTGTATCTAAGGAAAAGAAGGCTGCAGAGGTCAGGAAGTGTCTGTCCTGTCTCTACCAAAACTGTGTACATAGGAGCACATAGATGGCATCTTCAAAGTCTCGACACGTTAATTTTAGCCATTCTGCCTGGTGTGAGGTGGTATCTCATTGAGGTTTTGATTTGGATTTTCCTGATGCCGAGTGATGTTGAACACTTTTTCATGGGTCTGTTGGCCATTTGGATGTCTTCTTTGGAAAAATGTCTGTTCGTGTCTTCTACCCATTTCTTGATCGGGTCATTTGTTCTTTAGGTGTTGAGTGTGATAAGTTCTTTAGAGATTTGGATACTAGCCCTTTATCTGATATGTCTTTGCAAATATCTTCTCCCATTCTGTCGGTTGTCTTTTGGTTTTGTTGACTGTTTCCTTTGCTGTGCAAAAGCTTTTTATCCTGATGAAGTCCCAATAGTTCATTTTTGCCCTTGCTTCCCTTGCCTTTGGCGATGTTTCTAGGAAGAAGCTGCTGTGGCTGAGGTCGAAGAGGTTGCTGCCTGTGTTATCCTTTAGGATTTTGATGGACTCCTGTGTCATATTGAGGTCTTTCAACCATTTGGAGTCTATTTTTGTGTGTGGTGTAAGGAAATGGTCCAGTTTCATTCTTCTGCATGTGGCTGTCCAATTTTCCCAACACCATTTGTTGAAGAGACTGTCTTTTTTCCATTGGACATTCTTTCCTGCTTTGTCAAAGATTAGTTGACCATAGAGTTGAGGGTCCATTTCTGGGCTCTCTATTCTGTTCCATTGATCTATGTGTCTGTTTTTGTGCCAGTACCATACTGTCTTGATGATGACAGCTTTGTAATAGAGCTGGAAGTCCGGAATTGTGATGCCACCAGCTTTCCTTTCCTTTTTCAACATTCCTCTGGCTATTCGGGGTCTCTTCTGGTTCCATACAAATTTTAGGATTATTTGTTCCATTTCTTTGAAAAAAGTGGATGGTGTTTTGATAGGGATTGCACTGAATGTGTAGATTGCTCTAGGGAGCATTGACATCTTTACAATATTTGTTCTTCTAATCCATGAGCATGGAACGTTTTTCCATTTCTTTGTGTCTTCCTCAATTTCTTTCATGAGTATTTTATAGTTTTCTTAGTACAGATACTTTGCCTCTTTGGTTAGATTTATTCCTAGGTATGTTATGGTTTTGGGTGCAATTGTAAATGGGATTGACTCCTTAATTTCTCTTTCTTCTGTCTTGTTGGTATATAGGAATGCCACTGATTTTTGTGCATTGATTTTTATATCCTGTCACTTTACTGAATTCCTGTATGAGTTCTAGCAGTTTTGGGGTGGAGTCTTTTGGGTTTTCCACATAAAGTATCATATTATCCGCAAAGAGTGAGAGTTTGACTTCTCTGCTGATTTGGATGCCTTTTATTTCTTTTTGTTGTCTGATTGCTGTGGCTAGGACTTCTAATAATATGTTGAATAGCAGTGGTGATAGTGGACATCCCTGCTATGTTCCTGACCTTAGGGGAAAGCCCTCAGTTTTTCCCCATTGAGTAGAATATTCGCTGTGGTTTTTTCATAGATGGCTTTTCTGATATTGAGGTATGTACCCTCTATCCCTATACTCTGAAGAGTTTTGATCAAGAAAGGGTGCTGTACTTTGTCAAGTGCTTTTTCTGCATCTCTTGAGAGGATCATATGGTTCTTGTTCTTTCTTTCATTAATGTAGTGTATCACATTGATTGATTTGCAGATGTTGAACCAACCTTGCAGCCCAGGGATAAATCCCACTTGGTTGTGGTGAATAATCCTTTTAATGTACTGTTGGATCCCATTGGCTCGTATTTTGGTGAGAATTTTTGCATCCGTGTTCATCAGGGATATTGGTCTGTAATTCTCCTTTTTGATGGGGTCTTTGTCTGGTTTGGGGACCAAGGTAATGGTGGCCTCATAAACTGAGTTTGGAAGTTTTCCTTCCATTTCTATTTTTTGGAACAGTTCCAGAAGAATAGGTATTAATTCTTCTTTAAATGTTTGGTAGAATTCCCCTGGGAAGCCATCTGGCCCTGGGCTTTTGTTTGTTGGGAGATTTTTGATGACTGCTTCAATTTCCTTAGTGGTTATAGGTCTGTTAAGGTTTTCTATTTCTTCCTGGTTCAGTTTTCATAGTTTATACATCTCTAGGAAATGACAGGTGTTGGCGGGGATGCAGAGAAAGGGGAATCCTCCTACACTGTTGGTGGGAATGCAAGCTGGTGCAGCCACTCTGGAAAACAGTATGGAGTTTCCTTAAAATGTTGAAAATAGAGCTACCGTACAGCCCAGCAATTGCACTACTGGGTATTTACCCCAAAGATACAAATGTAGGGATCCGAAGGGGTACGTGCACCCAGATGTTTATAGCAGCAATGTCCACAATAGCCAAACTATGGAAAGAACCAAGACGTCCATCGACAGATGAATGGATAAAGAAGATGTGGTATATATCTACAATGGAATATTATGCAGCCATCAAAAGGAATGAAATCTTGTCATTTGCAACGACATGGATGGAATTGGAGGGTATTATGCTGAGCAAAATAAGTCAATTGGAGAAAGACATGTATCATATGATCTCACTGATATGAGGAATTCTTAATCTCAGGAAACAAACTGAGGGATGCTGGAGTGGTGGGGGGTGGGAGGGATGGG
Organism: Eumetopias jubatus; assembly: GCF_037043125.1. Classification (NCBI taxonomy): domain Eukaryota; kingdom Metazoa; phylum Chordata; class Mammalia; order Carnivora; family Otariidae; genus Eumetopias; species Eumetopias jubatus. The sequence goes on from NW_028274807.1 coordinate 46,237,412, forward strand.
GTGGCTGGGTGGTAGACATTGGGGAGGGTATGTGCTATGGTGAGTGCTGTGAATTGTGTAAGACTGTTGAATCACAGACCTGTACCTCTGAAACAAATAATACATTATATGTTAAAAAAAAAAAAAAGAAGATAGTAGGAAGGGAAAAATGAAGGGCGGGAAGTCAGAGGGGGAGATGAACCAGAGAGACAATGGACTCTGAGAAACAAACTGAGGGTTCTAGAGGGGAAGGGGTGGGGGGATGGGTTAGCCTGGTGATGGGTATTAAAGAGGGCACATACTGAATGGAGCACTGGGTATTATATGCAAACAATGAATCATGGAACACTACATCAAAAACTAATGATGTAATGTATGGTGATTAACATAAAATCATAAAAAAAGTAATAAAATAAGTCTCAACACATATTACCTTGTTCTAGATCCTGTCATATTTTGGAAAGAGCAGATGAAAAGCTATGAACAGAGTTGGAGTTCTCTTTCACTCTCAGCAAATGGTGAGCTTTGCACATTTTAGTTAATCTGAATGTGAGTTTCATGGGGGCAATGTGTGGGAAGTAAAATACTTGAGATTGAAGGGAAGCCATCCAAGGAAAGACAGACATGGTAAACCATGTTTTCCTCTGCTCATTTCTCTAGAAAGGGTAATCTTGATGACTTATTTTATCACCTAAATGATTCTTTAATAATTTCCACATGTGATTTCTTTATATATCTCTTCATGGTACTTTGTTGACACCCACTGTTTATACTAACCCTAAGGCTGCAACCCAGATTTGTCATTTCATATGCTATATGACATAGAGTATAAATATAAGCAAATCTCTCTATTCCAGTCCACCAAATATGGAGCTCAGTCCATTGACAAGAAGTCTGGCAGGTCACACGAGATGGTGGGAATTAACCCTGGCCTGCAAATCAGAAACCTGAGTTATCAACTCTGCCTTTCCCTTTCTTGCAGAGTGACCTTGGCAAGGTCCCTTAATGCTTATCTTCATTTCCTCATCTCTAAAGCGATTTAGTTCATGCATATGTTGCAAGTTTTAAGTGAAATGATTGCATAAATACAAATACTTCTGCTTGGAACCTTTTCCAGTCTCTTTCCTACCTCATTTCTCTGCCCTTACCTTCAGCAAAATGCCCTAAATTGGGCCTAGAATTTCTCTTTTTTTTATCCCTTCTATTTTAATTCAAAAACACTTGTTATCTTCTACTATCTAGACAACAATGAATACAAAGCAACTCTTCTTGTTTCCTTGAGGAGTGTGGTTCAAGTTGGTTAAGCTGGTTGCCTATTTCTGGCACATTTGGCTTTCACCAAAATTCAAAAATATGTGATACTTTGTTCTTTTCTGGTAATTTGGATTGATCAGAGAGAGGTGGTTCCAGTAGGATACCTTACTTTAGAGTCAGTAACTTATTTGGGGTGATTCTTTGCTGAAATTAGTGCTTCTGTGAGAAATAGATAAAACATATTTTAAAAGTTGAGAATGCTTTAAGTTTACTACAAATAACTGATGGACTAATGAGCTATTCTCCATCAAAGTTCCTCAGGGGTATACCGCTCTGATCAGATATATTGACTATTCTATTTTCCTGTGTGCTCTTAAGTTGTAATGATTTTTTTTCAGAATATGCTCTTATTATTCTATTTAATTTTTAATAAATATATGTTACTAACAACAAAAGCAAATAATATTTTTGAGAATCACAATGATTTGCCAGGAATTTTAAATGTTATCAATCTTATTAGCCCCCCCCTTTGTCAAAGCCCAGAAACATTTGTAAATAAACCAGATCAAACCATTAATATTTTTCCTGTGAGGATTCAAGGCCACATCTGCCTGCATCTAAAATGCAACCCCTTTGTATAATGCCTTGAGGCAAACCTCGAGTCCTAACTTCAGGATTCTACTTGCCAGAGTGAGTCCAGTTTTGCTTGTTTTACACTTCCATGTTTTACATGAAGAGATATGTTTGTCTCCTTGATTTGACATATACTTGGTGCTCTATAAATATAGAATAAGTGAAGAAATGGGTTAGAGTCGCACTAGGAAAGAGTTTTTTGTGTACACTTCAGAAATACTCTAGAGAGCTTTTTTGGAGCCAGTGTGCAATTGTTGTGGCTCTAGCAACTCACTGCTCGGCGTGCCTCGGGGTTGGGGAGGGTGGGGAGAGAGAGGTGATTTCCTATAGGAAGAGGGTTGGGTAGTAAAGCCACAGAGGTTTGCCCATACATTTGCTGACAAGACTGCTGGTCATTGAGAAAGCTGTTTTGTGGTCCATTAATAAGGTGTTTCCCGGAGTGTCACTGCTCCCCAGAGCCATCTCTCTTCCACCGAAGTTGATGGTTTCCTGGTCTACGGCAAAGGGCAATTATTCCCTAAATGCTAACCCCGCTCTCTGCATTGACTCCAGTAATGAGCAGAAAACTAAGTAACCCTGGGAATCAATTTTTTGCAAGGCATGGGATGTCACTAATCTTTTGATTCTGAAACGGTGGTGGTGTGTAAGATTAATTGCGCATTCTCAGGAATAACTGTCACTACTATTTGTAGAATTAACCGATGGAAGCTAAAGTATTCTCTTTGCATGGAAGTCACATATTTTCTGTTTTTCTTTTTATAGTTTGTTATTTTATGATTAGAAGATAATGTATGGGTATCAGAGAATATTATAATGTAGAGAATAGTTGAAAGAACAGAAAGATACCATTTACAATTCCACCCCAATAAATAACACAATTATTGTTAATGTTTTGGTGGACTTCCTTCCAGTCTTGGCATTTTTTAGTCTTAGAAGCTGAGATCATAATAAACATACAATTTGTACCTCCTTTTTGCCTTTTCACTAATGTTCTATGAACTAATACATTTTTAAAAATGCAAAAAAATCTAAAGGATTTTTTAATTTAATGTTATGATTATTCTCAATGTTATTATAAAGCCTCATATATATATATTATATAATAATTATATAATATTTCTCTTCCTGTTAATCAGCCATAATTGTCCAAGGTCGGTCACATACCTTGGTATTCATAGAACTAGAACTAGAACCAATTTTTTCTTATTCTCCTAAAAGCATAATCCAAGTTTTCTTTCTTCATCTTCTCAGAAGACAGATGATATTAAAAGTAGAATTGGAATTTTGATTACAACTAAACTTATTCACTCTTAAAGAAGAGTTCCACATCCTGTATAGTCAGTCATTTTTTTTTTTTCATGCTTCTTGCAAGATCATTCTGGCATGAAGGAGTGAAAAGAATGCAGGGAAAGAACAATGCCAGGAACACACTCTAATGGGATTTATTTTGCTGGTTAAAGAATACATCACCCTTGTGTTGGTACCAGATGGAATATAAGCTGATTTTTAGTGACAACTGATATAATATTATGGCCTCTACTATAGGTTTGTGGACCGGGTTATGTTGTGGTTTTAATTATAACAATTTGATCTAGAGTTTGAGTATGAACATTGAGATTCTCCCCCTCCCCCACCCCCACAAAAGTTCCTTGTCATTTTTTACAGACAAAGAAATAAGAATGTGGACATGGCGTCATTTGTCTGAGGTCACAGAGGGAGATGATTGCACAGCTGGAATATAAGCCCTGTACTTGACTGAAACCTTGGCTTTGTCCACAGGCCCAGCTAGAGGCATAAAGCTTTTCTCTTCCCCAGCATTGACTTTGAGTACTAGCTTTCAGAGATTTATTTGACACTGAATCTAAGCTTTGTGATCAGTGTTTAGCAGGAGAAGAAAGGGAAGAATTACTTATCCTTTTACATACATTAGCATGCAAATAAATCCTTTCTCTGCATTGTGGAAGGGTGTGAAATTGTCACATATATATCTTTCATCAATGGCCCTGAATACAAATGCTGCTTTGAAGAATCCGCGTTTAGAGCCCTTCTCCAAACATTGACAGTACATTTTTTTTTTTAGGATTAGAACTTCTACCTACTGTCATTTTTTCACAAAAGGAGAATTATGAATTAGTTTATTCATTATTTACACCCTTCCAGTTGCCCCGAAATATTTTAATATGGCCTGCATTGATATACGTGTATACAATAAAGCATTAAATAGGATATCTGCCTCTCTTTAATAGACTTGGAGCAGTTACTCTCTGCTGGTAAGGTTTCTACTAAAGATGCAAGGAAAAAGTGTCCTTGTCCTTACACGTTTGACTATGTCAGCTGAGACTGAACGTGAGTAATACAAGGAAAAAACATTGAGATAATTTTTACAGCTCAGAAATGACCTTGTAAACAGTGACAATCCTGTTTTATTCCAAAGAAGAATCTAAAGTTTAAGTTTAAAAAAAAAAAAGAACAAACTAAAAAGACAATATCATTATAACTCTCACACATTGTATTACATGGGTAAATTATTAGCTTAGCTTTTCTTTTAGTTCTGGGTTTTTTCTAGTCCAGGGTAAATCAGGAAGAATCCCTCGAATCTCATTTGATTAATGGAAACATAAGATCATTTTAAGTGTGATATAATTTTTCTGTATTAATATTTCAAATTAGTTTATTCCAAGTGTTTTTATGTAAGGGGCTTTATCACTGTCTAAAGACTATAGCTACTATTGTTTGAAGGCTAGGAGAAAATCTGATGCTACCAGATGTTTATTGGCTGGGAAATAATCAGCTGATACCACTGGCTGATGCTGTATATTGCAGGCAATAAGATTTGAAAATGTTTGCCTAACACATTGACCAGTGAAGAAGACCAAGCTTGGAAGTAATCTAAATTTCAAAACTCTTTACACAGTGGTAAGCTGACTTGGAATTTTTAAAATTATTATTGGTTTTATGTTTCTTTCTCTACTTGTACATTTTTACTGATTTGCAAAAAGCTCTACATAAGGATATTATATTTTAAGGATATCAACCTTCTCTGATATTAAGCAAATATTTTTTCTAAATTCATTGCTTACTTATTTATAATTTCTGGACTCGTACCGGATATAGCAGCAAATGTGATGCAGTGATTCTCAATAGGGGTGATTTCGTACCCCAAGGAACATTTGGCAATCTCTGGAAACATTTTTGTTTGTCAGAATTAGGGGAAGGGTCCTACAGGCAGTTAGTGGTTAGAAGACAGGAAGGCTGCTAAATATCTTATAATGCACAGGGTCCCCCCACAACAAAGAGTTATTCAACCCCAAATGTCAATAATGCTAAAGTTGAGAAACCCTAATCTAAATAATTATCTCTGTATATCATTTTTTTCTAGTTTTCTCTATTTACAAAAGACAGCATGAAGATTTCCCCAGAATTTTCCAAGACTGTGGTATCTGTTTATTTCTTGACCCTTTAAGACTTACTTGCTAAGCCCAGCCATAAACTGGTTAAGGAAAGCTAGATGAAATCATAGCATCAATTTTTCTCTGATGAATTAAAGTCATCATTATTATTTTAGAGGCCCTGCAGAGGAACTGATCAAAACGTAAGACAGTCCCTCACATTAAATTCCCCAAACTAGTAATTCTTCCCTATTGAAATACCCTTGACCTGCATAAAACTGGGTTCCTAATCCACAGGCAACCCTCCCCAGTCAGGGGTCCACTCTGACTAGCAAGCCTGACATTTGGCAGTTACCCTTTCTGCTCTTTATTGATATTTGCGTCGGAGACCTGATTGCAAGTCTTTGTTCCTCCATGATCTAGCCCTGTGACCTAAGGTAAATGACAATATCTTTTGTCTTCCATGCCTAATTTCATTTAAAAAATTTAACTTTTTTGAGATATAAGTGACATACAATAAATTGCACATATTTAAAGTATACAATTAGGTAAGTTTTGACATACATGTACATTTGTGAAATTTTCACCACAATCAAGATAATGAACATATCCCGCACCTAAAAAGTTTCCTGTCCTCCTCTCTAGCCCCTCCTGCCCTCTCCACCTCATCCTTAAGCAACCACTGACCTGCTTTCTGTCAGTATAGGTTCGTTTGCATTTTCTAAGCATTTTATATAACTGGAAGAGCCATACATAATGTTTTCTTTTTTGGTCTGGTTTCTTTCACTCAGCATAAGTATTTTGAGATATATTCATGTTGTTGAGTGTATCAATAGTTTCATTTTTACGCCGAGTGCTATTCCATCATATGGATAAACCACAATTTAACTGTTCACCCAGTTATAAACCCAATAAACTCTACAGAGTGGAGGGGAAAAGACTTTAAGGCCCAATACCTTTTTGAATTTATTTTTCTGTAATAAAGTTTTACTCTCTTACTTTATGCTTCCTTCTGTAAGTATTTGAGAATGAATTTAAAATGTAAATTAAAAGGGTCCATTGGACCCACATGGTAAATTGTAGTGACTATTTTTTTCTGGTACACTGAAAGATGACCAAAGAAAACTCTCTAAAGTTCTAATCTCTACTTACCAAAAATATTGCTGGAATGTAAGTACTTTCTTGAAATTTGAGATGTCACTTTGAGCAGTCTTTCATCAAATAGAAATATATTGGACAAACGTTAAAAAGATCACCATTAGTACCACAAAAATGATAAAAATGGAGAGACTAAAGACAACACTAAATGCCTAAGTCATCAGCTTTTTTTCTCAAGTCTTTTAAAGCGATTGGTCTTCTCAGGTTCTCAGCTTGAGGGAATGACAAAACACTGAGTGGGTAAGAGAAAAATCGCTCAGGAAACCTAAAGAAGTTGGCTCGTGAAGTTGGGTAACTGTCCAGCTTAAAATTAGAATAATGAACTGCCTTTTCTACCTGGATGAAATATTTCTTATGTTTCAGATTTCAGCACTGGAGCACCCTTTTGGAGGGCTTCCATCTCTCCAATTGGTTGCAAAGGAAACACAAAAAATCTGCTTCTCTCAGGCTGTTTGATTTGGAAGATATTGATTAACAATTATCAGCCAGGAAGTAGCAAAAATCTCTTTTGATCTTACTAGTTTATCCCCCTTAATCTAACTCTAGGACTTCTAATCATGGTGCCCAGAGTGCTACATCAAAGGATACATGTTGAAAATCCTGAACTATTAAACAATTTCTAGTTATTAAAGAGTTTTTGAACAGAAGGAAATCTGTTATCATTGGAAGCTCTTCAGTCTGTGAATTGTTCACTGGAAGTAAGAAGGACAGGGAAAGAATACCCAATATAGGTAACTTCTCCGGCGGACCTTCCACACATTCCTGGACAGGTTTGAGTGTATATCCTGGGCTCTTGTTATGACATTCTTCACTATCACAGCAACAGTTAAAAAACTTAGCTTTTTATAATTTTTAATAATTTATTTTATAATACATTTTTATAATTTTTAGAATTAAAGAAAAACAGTCAACCTATCCATTGGTAGACTTAATTGATTTGATTAGGTCTAAGCTATTCTTATGGAATAAGAATTTAAATTCTACCATTTATGGAAAATTCATATAAACACCATTTTTTTTTTTAAACAAGCTTATTTCTTATCTTCATTTACTGGAAAACAAAAAATATATTTTTCTAAGGTTATCAAGAAACACCAAAGGACCCATTCAGCTCCCAGGCTACTTATTGTTGTTTTCCTTAATTGCTTTACATCATGTCAAGTCTTGAGCATTTGCACTTAACACGTTTGATGAACTCTACCAGGCTGAAGGGTGCTTGTCTGTTTTACATTCCTCAGCCTGTGAAGCATTTTTTCTTCTGCTTCACATGCCTAAAGGGGCAAAGGTCAAAGCTCTTCTGCTGCAGATGAGGTCATCCTTGCTGATCCTCTGCAGCTGATCACAATAAAACAGGGTCTCCCATGTGACCGTCTTTTTAGGAGCAGTGATGTCATCTCTGGTGAGACAGGATGAGACCTGTGACTAGGTTTAAATTGAACTACATAAATTTTTCTTCTGACTTCACTGCAACCTTTATTTATTTTACCGGAAAAACAAGTTTGGTCATCCTTCCAAATTAAAAAAAAAAAAAAAAAGAAAAGAAAAGGAAAAATAAAGGGAGCTTATATTTTACAAATAGCCATTTATATCTATTAGGTTGAGCCAGATGAAATCGCCTTTTTGTCTTTGTGAAAATGATTGAATAATGGCAGTCTCAAATGGTTCATCCTAATAATTTTAAAGCATGTACCCCCAAGAATAGTGTATGTTCTTTCATGAGTTCCAGAGCCAGGCAGACCTTAGTTTGAATTCCAGCTCTGCCATTTACCAGTGGGGTCAACTTAAAAACTTTAGGGTAATTTTCTGAAACTTAATTACTTCATTTTTCAAAATGAAGAAAGTAATATGTATCTCACAGGTTTATATTTAACTTATATGAAGTGCTTAAAAGGCCACTTGCCTATAGGAGGCATTTAATCCATGGTGGTAGTAATAATAGCAGTAATACTGGTCACACAGTAACACAGATCCCTTAGCCAAATCCTTAGAGTCAATTGTGTTTAAAAATTCATGCTTTTCAGATTTTAGAAAGGTACTCCAGGGCTTATACTCAGGACTACCTGTATACAGCTGACCCTTGAACAATGTGGGGGCTAGGGGCACCAGTCCCCCCACAAAGTCAAAATTCCACATATAACTTATGACTCCACCAAAACTTAACTTCTAATAGCCTACTGTTGACTGGAGGCCTTACTGATAATATAAACTGTCGATTAACACATATTTTGCCTATTACATGTATTACATATGTATTCTTACAATAAAATAAGCTAGAGAAAAGAGTGTATTAAGAAAATCATAAGGAAGAGAAAATACACTTACAATACTGTGTGTGGATATATATATGGTGTGTGTGTGTGTGTGTATATATGTATTGAAAAATTTTTGCCTATAAGTGGACCTGTGCAGTTCAAACCTATGTAGTTTAAGGGTCAACCCTAATTTTCAGGGTCCTATGCAAAATGAAAAATAGAAGAACTCCTGTTCAAAAATTATTAAAGACTCCAGCAGAGCTTTAAGCCAAGTGTAGGATCTAAGTGTAGGGCCCAGTGTGACTGCCCTGCCCACACAATATTTTAATATATACCCACAACAAAGGTCTGAGATAGTAAGAAAACATGTTAATAGTCCTCTAGTGAAATATATGAATATTTACACCAAGTGGGATAGATAAAAGACAGTGGAAATCTTCATGTCAGGTCAGGTAGATTTACCATCAAATGAGTTTATCAGAAACTTATGAAAAACTTACGGTTTTCAGACATTTTTTGGATTTTGGAATTCCAGATAAGAGATCATAGTGGGATTTGTATTGTATTTTCCAGGCCAACCACACATTGGTCCTTTACGTGATAGACCTAACAGCCAGTTAGAGAACACTGAGGCCAAGGGGAACTGGTTTGGATCTTGTTTTGACACATATTAGTTGTGAGACTTTAGCCAAGACAAAATGGTGGCAAAAGTAGTGTGGTTTTCACTTCAGGGGAAGAAGCCTAGGCTGGGGGAGAGGAGGGATCAGAGAGAAACCAAAGCCTTTAATTATTGGTGGTTGGTGGGCAGCAAGCTTCTAAAATCAACAACAGCAAACCAACCTCCCCCACCAAAAAAGCCCTATAATTTGACTTCCTCTTGTACTTAGTTGGAATCCTGCTCTCACATGCTTGCCTCTAATTCTTTTTCATCATGGTCATGCTAACTGTCATGCCGACATCTATCTATCTATCTATCTATCTATCTATCTATCTATCAATCATCTATCTATCATCTATCTATATTTACAAATGTGCTCAAGATGCAGAATGTGCTCAGATAGAGTAACTGTGCCTCCTATCTAAGTATCTACCTTAGCCTTGTCTTTGGCTAGAATTTGAGTCTATAGGATAATAATGGGTACCATTTACTGAAATGTACCATTTGGTAAACGAAGGGCAATTGAACCCATGAACAGTAGGGGCTTGGATTTGGGCTTTCTATTAGTGTTTGTGATTTATTTATCAGGGGCTAGGTATTTATACAATACCCTTTAATTACCCTTTAAGAACAATCCCTGAGGTAAGCGGTTTCAATGAAACAAAATTAAACATAAGTATATACTTATATTTTCCTCAAAATACGGAAAGAAATCAGATTTTTTTAATATGTATAATACATATTATGTTATTAACATATAATCTTATTAGAATATAAAATAAGTAGGCAGAATTTTTAAAAGTTTAAAAGAAAAAATTTTAGTGGAAAATTAAAAAATGGAAATGAACAAAATAGATGCAGAGACATGCACCAGAAAAAAAATATACTGGTTTTTAATTTCCTTACAGAACAAGAAATAAGACAGTTGATGGAATTGTCCTAGTAGAATGCAAGATTATGCAATCATTTCAAGCATTTTGGATTGCAAAAATGAAGGGCAGGATCTATATTCCACCGATTTGCTTCCCAGAAATTGAGGCTGCCTAAGAAAGCAAGCATGACCAACTCCAATTATTTTTCACAAGCAGTGCGTGCAACTGTGCTATCATTCAATAGAAGTTCAAGGTAGGAAAGTATCTTATTACAGTTGGGAACACATCAAGAAATTTCCAATTGAAATAGCTGGATTGTTAGAGTGAATGGAAATATTCAGAAATGAGTATGCTTACCTAAAATATCTAAAGGTTAGATGCAAATGTTTGAACATAACTCCCTCATTTTTAATGAAATGAACACAAATAACGTCATTGAGATCAAGTCAGGGGCGGATATTATTTGGTAATCTGCAGGTGACGATTTGTGTGAGAGAAGTTTGGATGAATTGCACATCCTAAACCAGCAAGAAAAGCCCCTATCAAAATTAAAAAAAAGGGGGGGCTTTAAAAAATACCTAATAGGTCTCCTAAAAATAATAGCATTTTATCACAAAATACCCATGTTCCAAGGCCACAGGAGACTCAACTTCTACTAGATGCCCATTAAATTTCACCTGTTACTCCTCAAGGTTGGAGAGGCTCAGGTTCAGCATTTCTTGCGACCGTCCCCATTTGGCCTCAGGCTGCACATGGTCACCTATTCTGACAGTTTTCTTTCATTTATCTTCAATAAGATTAGAGGTTTTCAAAAGTCAGGAGGAGTCAAGACAGTACAACCAACCAACCAACCAACCACATTAAAAAAAAAAAAAAAAATCCCAGGGACACCTGGATGGCTCAGTCTGTTAAATGTCTGCCTTGGGCTCAGGTCATGATCCCAGGGTCCTGGGACCCAGTCCCGCATCGGGATCCTTGCTCAGCAGGGAGCCTGCTTCTCCCTCTGCCTGTTTCTCTCTCTCTGCTTGTGTGCGCATGCACGCTCTCTCTCTCTCTGACAAATAAGTTAATAAAATCTTAAAAAAAAATCCCACAAATATAAAGAATCTGCATTGTAAAGTTTCGTATCCAGACTTGACTCCATCCCATTCCATGAAACTGTGGCCTTTAGTAGGCACCCACTAGCCACCTCTGCTCTTAGCTTCTTGAGAGAGAGTAAAAGAACCCTCACATCTGCTGAAGTGCTTTCTTATTTTGTGGGAGGTGTGGGGATGCTGTGACTTCCTTCAGTGTTCTGTACTAACCCTTTATGGGAGGAGCCTCATGCTTCACAATGTCCAGAGAAGTGGAATCTCTAAATATGTGTCCATTTTTGTCACAGCCTTCTTCTTTCCAATTTCCTCAGTTGGTTTTGGTCTCACTCTTCAAAATCCTTCTCTCAGGTTTGCCTGCTACTTCTGCGCTATAAAATTAATCATAAGAATAGCCATATTTATAGAGCACTGACTGGGCCAGGCACTGTTCTGACTACCTCACATACATTTATTCATTTGGCCTCATGACATCTCTCTGGGAGAGCTTTCATGATTATCATCTTCATCTTAGGTGAGGAAATTGAGTCAGAGAGAGGTTAAACACCTGCTTGGGGCTGCATCATTAATAAATAACAGAACCCTGATTCAACCCTGCAGTCTGCTCCCAAAGCCTGGCTCCTAACCATTCCCATAGCACTCTCTCCTCACCAGACTTTCCCTCTGTGGGTTATTTCTCTTTGTGCGCTTAGTCCAGTATCATTTTTATCCCCTCATGTTTAGAAAGTCTTCAATTTTTAAAACAAATCAGAAATAAATGCTAAAAGTATTTTGAAGCCTTTTTAACTGTTCCTAGTTGAGACATTTTTTAGCTTCATTACCATGTACACAACCTTCTCCGAACCCCAAGACTTCCCTTATGTGCAATATAGGGATTTTAACAACGGCATCCCAGTGTTATTATGACACTCGATAGTTGCTCATCTATCTGGATTGCTGTGATGGGACTTCTTATTTGGCACTCTAGACTCCAGAATCTTAATTTTAATGGTTAGTTAGGGTCCATCCAGTCTAAGAATCTAGTAATACCTGGAGGGGTACTTGATTTTAGAACTTTAGGAATAAGAAATTTTTTTTTGAGAATCATTACACTCACATTCTGTATTTAATTATATGCAGCTTCTTGTTCATATCTGCCACTTGCCAGTTTATTGCTTCTCGGCTTCAAATTTACTCTCCAACATCTGCTCTGCAATAAAGGATGGAATTCCTGCGACCATCTCTCCTTTACAGTGAGGATGATGTTCGACTTTCTCAGTAGAGGGCATGAGAAGGACCTAGCAGGAAGAAGGGGATCTCCTGTTTCCAGGGATTGTAAACTCAGTCAGGGGTGTGGGTGTGAAAGCATAGGGTTGTGTTCTCCTGCAGCAAAGAACCCAGAATGTATGACCTCTCTACATCCTCACAGCTCCAGCCCAGCTTGGTGATCACTTTTCTGCATCCTTCTTGACATAGACACTGCGGACTCCTGGCCTCCTGCCCCCAAAGTCACCTCCACTCCCTCAGCACGCTGGAGTCCCTCCCTGGCCACTAGCTGAGGCTCACTTGTACTCTGCCTGTTCCTGGAGGGCTATCCCTGCATGTCCATCTGCATGCTGGCCACTGACTGTGGCAAGCCTCTGCCCCAGAAGGTTGCCCCCATGCCTACCCAGTAACTGCAGACCAGATCTGGACCAGGCAAATCAGGAAACTTCTCTGTTATCCTATGGGCTGTAACCTTACCATCTCCTGTGAGGTCTGAACTCAGCCTTGGGGAAGAGGTCCCCCTTCTAAATTTGGCCTTCCTTATGTTTGTTCTCTCCATCTCCCAGCTCTGAAGATGGCTGGATAATGTGGCACTTTGTCATCTCTCCCTAACCTGAGGGTATTCTTAGTGTTTGGCTGAGGAGATTCCACTTTCTCTCTCCACGTTAACAGTGACCTCCACTTGCAGTGATGATGGGAGGAGCTTTAAAGGTGGTTTGACAGGGAGCTTCTTCAGTCCCAGCGCCTCACAGGAAAATGGACCCCATTCTTTTAGCACCATGACACTTGCTATGTAATTCCACTGCAGGATACAGCTTTCCTTTATGAAATCAGTTTCTTAATCTTTTGCAGCGTTAGAGATGCCAGAACAGAAAGTCATAAGGTTATGTTGATATTAAGGAGTAAACAGCTAGACATCTTAAAATCCATAGTTCCTGAGGGACAAATTATGAATGCCTGTCTATTAGAGGTTGCTATTGATTGAAAATGGCTTATAGTTTCCCATAGGGAGGAGCCACCAAGGAACCATGGAGTTTCCAGAATAAGCTTTGGATTGGGGCATTTGAGGAGGGAGTGAGCTGTGAATATATAAGGAAAGCTGCTCTTCCCCTTGCTCCTGGAGCTGTTCTATAACTCAGCCTCACACATCTAATGCCTGACAGCTCCCAGATGACTCTTCTTGGGTCTCAGCTTCCCACATTCTTATCCCTGCTCTCACAAGAACAATTATGCTGGAGGCATAGGCTAGCAAACTCCCCGCTGTTAAACATTTTATAAATGAGAAAAACAAGGAAGAAACATTCATCTCTTGCTTACAGCATAGAAGACTTATGGTGAAAAAAAGGTCACAAAGAAATTGTTTTTCCTAGGACAGTATTTCCCTCTGCTGGTGAAAGCCTGCAACTCCCCCCGCCCCTCCCCCCCATGCAGCTTTAAAAAGAAGTAATCAATCAAGATTGTTGTTTCTGTATTCTAGTGAAACATTTGGTGTTTTCTTGCACATAATATGTTGTTTTTAGAGCCTGACAAAACCTCCAAGGAAATCATGTGTTACCTCTTTTTTTATTTTCTCACATATTCAATTCTGAAATTTTCTTCCCCAAACAATGCCCTACTGTCTGGGGAAAGACTGCACTTATTTACCAAATGAGCATTTCTCTCCCAGCATGTGCTCTATTTTCCACAGAGCCCAACTAATTATAATTTAGAAGAAAGCTCTTTAGATGTTTACCCCTGGAGATTTTCCTCTTAGTGCCTCCAGAGAATTAACAGAGTTGAGAAACGATAGGTATCTTGTATCAAAGGTTGACTTAGTAAGATCCTTGTGACCTAAACTTGAGGCCATCCCACTGATTTCTGTCTTTTGAGGAAGGCTAATTCAGACAGTCCTGGAGGAAGTGGGATGTTCTAGTGACTTACCTGGGAAAGCCCAGAGGAGAGGCCTTATTAGATTCAGAAGATAATTGAGCCCTATTATATCTACCACTTTTACCACTAGTGTGATTTGTGCATTGATCTTTAACGCACAGATGAAATAGGAAAGAAATATAAGTAGAGGGAGAAAAAGGAAATTGACATTTGGATTAGACTCATCTCAACATTCATCTTGAATGTTTTGATGAAGGCAATGGGGTAAATAATTAAAACAATGTATTTACAGGTAGTTTTCAAAGTATTATCTGAATATAACTGCTATCCGAATGGGCTTGCACCATATATTATGTGCATAAATGTTTAAATGTATCCTTACAGTATTACAGGATTTTTTCTCTGTCGGTGCCAGTGGTTCTTGGTCACGCCGCTTTGAAGAATGAATAGGTAGACCAGACAGAGTGGTGGGCAGCAAAGCAAGGTTTATTGAGCGATAGCAAAGTGATACAACAAAGCTCCCGAGAAGGGAGGGGACACGAGAGGGCTTGCCACTGGAATTCCTAAGTCTAAGGGGTTTTATAGGCTTGTTGGTGGGTTGTTTTAATCTGATTAACCTTCCCTGGGACTGTCATCCAATCAGGTTTTGTCACATGGGAAAGGGTGGAGGGCTCCTTCCAGGGTGGTGCAAAATCCTTTTAAGGGTGGTTTCCTCTTGGGGTGGGGGGTTCCTTGTCCCTGCCTGCCTGCCTTCCAACTATCCTTCATCAATAGCACACTAATAACTATTCCAAACTCAACTCCCGATTAATTTTGACAGCTTGATGTCCCCTTTCCACTCCTTTATTTTTTTTCTCTTCTCTTGTTTTGAACTGAATATTCACTTTCTCCTAAATCTAATACTCTTTTGGAGAGCATTAACAGATAATTTTTAAAAATAGGTTAAAATTATGACTTTCATAGAAACAAAAATGAACAGGTGTTAAAGATTTTAATCTACTCATTAACCAAGAAGGCTACAAAGCAGATGTTACAACTGGTTCAAAGAGAATCTGAACAGACACATTTATAAGGCAGGAATCCTGAAGTGAATGTGTAGGTAGAGGCAAAACTATTTTTCCACAGGAAGAGGGAAATCAATTGAACCTCTCCTAAACAGGGCAAAATTTGCATGACAATAGACAAGAATTATTTTGCACTGTTACTAGTTATCTTCGATTTACAGATTTGCAGAAGATCTCAAGGACAATAAAAGACTAGAATCAGATAATCCTAGGAGTGTTCTCTAGAGCCCAGACAATGCAGTTTTCCAGTGAAGCACATTTTTTTTTTCCTACAAGAGGAAATAATTTCCTGCATGAAGCTCTTTCCTCTAGCAGTTCTCTAAGAAAACAGATCCAAGGATCAGTCTGCAACCTCTGGGTTTCCATTATCAGATTCTACTTGCTATTTCTCTCACACAAGATGTAACGATGTAGGTAAGAATTTGTACTGTACGCCTGTGAGATAGTTTATAGTTAGAGGGTTTTTTTTCCTTCAATGAAGTTTTGTTTAACTATATGAAATACCCAATTTTCTCTTGTTCCTTAGCATTTGTTCTATTCATTTTGTAAATATTTACCAATCACCTGCTTATCCTGTGTCAGGCTTAAGAAAACAGAAGTAGATCAGACAAGGTCTCTCTTCTCAAGGAACTTGAATCCAACAGATATGAATTTTATTCAAGAAACTCAGAGGTATAAGAAATATCAACAGTCTTTCTTTTCTTCAAATCAAAGGTATTCTGAATCTGAGACCCAGAAACCTGCTTGGCAGATAATTTAATCTCAGTCATTATCTGGCTTCCTTGGGGTGATATGAAGGTCCCAAGGGTTATAAAAAAGTAAAATATTTGTGGGGCTTGTCTGTGGTCTTTGGTCCCATGGAGGAAAATTGTGCAAGACTTTGTAACCTAGTGGGCATTCTAGCTAGCTCATCCATGGGGGTTGTCTCTGCTTTTGGTTTTCTTTCACTGGGTTTTTCAGTAACTTCCTAGAGATAGAAGTTAACCAATAATAATGCAAATATTTCCTGCGCATAGCTAAGCAAATGACTCCTGTTTATGGCAGTGCAAATTAATTTTGCCAGACAATATAAATCTCTGGAAGTCAAATTTCCATTTGAAGTGGTTTTTATATATGTTACTGGTTCTCCCATTAATTATTGAACTAAATAAAATTCTTTATGTGTTCATTTCATATTTGTACGACAGTCATGATTTTATCCTCTCTTAAAATGTATCCTGTTTCAGTCCTACTAATATGATCCCACTAAAGCTCATATGCCATTTGAAGTGGCTTCCTTGCCTCGTAGGGATGATAATCCCTGCCAGGGTCTGGAGTTTCAAGGCGGCAGTTTGGCCACACAGGCTTTGCAGTACTCAACTCTCAACTCTAGGGGGTGCCATTCACATGGACCAGGAGTGAAATAACTGTACCGTTGTTGCTTGACAGTAGTCATAGGCAGTACATTAATGAATAGATGTGGCTGTGTTCCCAAAAAACTATTCACAAAAGCAAGTGCTGGCCCATAAACTGAAATTTGCCAGCTTCTGACATATACCCCCGGAGCTTGTCAGCAGATCCCTCTTGGAAAGCTCTAAGACAATGAGAAGTAGGGGTTCACCATTTATTTTTTTCCCTCTGTTCCCCTACTTCTCCCTCAAAAGGCACTTGGGATTTTTTTCTTGTTGTCTTCTAGCATAATGTTCTCAAAAAATCAAGTCTTTTAAAAATGAAAGACAGGAGGGAAATTGTTAGGAAATTTTTCTTTGGTCTTATGATGGAATCAAAGGGCAAGAAGACTGGCTACCTTGAAGGAAAAGGAGAGGAAAAATAAAGATCAGAACATGAACTGATCTCTCAGTAAGTTATCTCATCACAAAGATAAGTCCTATTTTTTCTGTAATCGTTGTTTTAAAAAAATTTTCTTACTTTTGTGAAATACTCTATGGTTTTTCAAAGCATTTTTCCACATGGAAGACAGGCCCAGAAGAGAAAGCAGCAAGAGCTAAGTCAGTGGTGTTCCGTCAATGTTTGACAACTGGCTAAAGACTTAAGGGAGGTCAGAGAAGACCTACGGCTTCTGTCTGGTGCTTCTGAGATGCTTGCTCAAGGGGAAACCAGCTACTGTACTGGAATCCACCTTGCCAGAGAGGACACATGTAGGAGCTTTGATAGATGGCCACCATCAGCTGTCAGCTATGAGAGTGAGCAGTCTTGGACATTCAGTCCGGTTAGTCCCTCAGACAACTGTGGCATCAGCTGTTGTCTGAATGCAACTATATGAAGAACCTGAAGTGAGAACTATGTCACTGAGCCATTCGTGAATTCCTGACCCATATAATTGTGAGCAGAATACAATGGGTGCTTTATACCAATAAAATGTTGTTGTTTTAGTTTGTTATACAGCAATAGGAACTATAACAGGGAGAAAACAACAGTGTTTTAAGAATCGTTGTGAAACTATGCCCCACAGAGTTAATGAGGTTAATACTAGCAGAAAATTTAAAGCTTGTTTTTCAGAAAACTATTTCTCCCTATCAGCTATTGTTTCTTTTCAGACTCCACTAACAAATATACTATCGTCTCTGGAGAAGCCTGGACTCAAGGTCAACGAATATGCTTCCAGCCTGTGAACAAGCAAGGTCCTGTATTCCTTAGCCCAAATTGTCTAAGACCACAAGTAGCTTTAGACCACTTACTGGCAGACCAGCACCTAGCGAACCTAAGCCAGTCTTTTTTTTTTTTTGCCAGAGAGAGAGAGCGAGTGCGCACAAGCAGGGAGAGTGGCAGGCAGAGGGAGGAGCAGACTCTCTGCTCAGCAGGGAGCCAGATGCAGGACTCGATCCCAGGACCTTGGGGTCATGACCTGAGCTGAAGGCAGACACTTAACCAACTGAGCCACCCAGGCATCCCTTACCCAAGCCAACTTGAGCTCAGCCACCAAGTCAATGCCTACACAGATAAGCCAAGAAGTATCTGACAGTCACCTCTGCTTCATTATAATGTTTAAGTCTCAGCCCTAGGCAGAGCACAAGCTTTGTTAATGTAACATATGATGCGCATAGAGGCATGTTTTTTAACTACACCTGTGCAACGTTAATGCCTGACTTTACATGTGATGACAAAGCTCCCCTTTTTACATATTCATTCTAAACCCTAAATAAAAAGAACCTGCTTACCCCTGCTGGATGTTGGGGTGGGGTGTGGGTCATGGCTTTGGAAATTATTCCCTATGATCTCCTCATTTGCTGCAAATAAAGATTACTTTGTATGACAACTCCATCTGGTGTAGTCTCTTTTGGTAACTCACCAAGAAAGAGACTCATGTTAGTCCAGTTACAATTGTATAAGAGTGAAGGAGAGAGAGGAGTCTAAGAAGATTCTAGAAGATTGAAATTTTTGAAAATAATTTCATCATCTTGAGGAGCAGGAAAAAGAGAAGATAGTGCAGATGATCTTGACTACATTGAATTTGGGATGTGTCTTAGCTCAGCCTACTATAACAGAATATCACAGACTGGGTGTCTTAAATGACAGAAAACTGTTTCTCATAGTTCTGGAGGGTGGGAAATCTAAGATCCAGGCACCAGCAGATCCTGTGTCTGGGTTAGGGCCTGCTTCCTGGTTTGCAGATGGCCATTGTTAAAAAGCAAAATTCAACTGAGTAAATCTGAAGATCAAATTCGTTTTATTCAATGATTCATGAATTGGGCAGCATCCTGTCTAGCAAACAGAAAGGAGTTCCGAGTAGCTATATAAAATGAATGGCTTTTATAGGCAAAAGGGAGCAGAAAAAGGAAGTGTCTAATAAGGAGTAAATTGTTTTAGGCAAGGCCGCTTTCCTTTGGGGAAAGGTGGGAAAGTCTATCAGACAGCTTATCTAGTGCTGATCAGGTAATTCCAGATTGACTGGTAAAAGGTCACATTCCTGGGAAAGGCTGAAACTACAGTTAGATTAGATATTAAGTCTTGGTTCATTGATGAGTGGCTCAGCACAAGTGACTCCATTTGGGCTTGTTGTGTTTTTTAACACGATTTTCTCATTGTATCCTCTATGTCAGACAGCAGAGAGTCAGAGAGCAAGCTCTCATGTCTCTTCTTGTAGGAGCACTGTGATATGACTGATAACAAGAATTATATATTTGGTCTTTATCACCATCCCTGGCAAAGAGCTCCTAAAGCCCTTGTAATTTTTTAAGTGAGAGAACCATGAAGGTGTCTTTTGCTATTCAAAACAATTTCTTTCAACCACACCTGAGTTTTTGTTAATGAAGTGACTTTTGGAAATCCCCTAAACGCAGGGGCTGGTTCTCAGGGGAACCAATTATATGATGAGAGGGTTGGAGCTTTAGCACCATCCCCCAATCTCCAGGGAGGGGAGAGGGGCTGGAGGTTGAATTAATCCCCAAAGGTCAATGATTTAACTAATCATGTCTAAATAATGAATTCTCCGTAAAAATTGCTAAAGTACAAAGTTCAGAGAGCTTCCTGGTTGGGGAACACAGGGAGGTGCTGGGAGGGATCCCCAGAGATGGCATGGAAGCTTTACTCCCCTTCCTACATACCTTACTCTATTCATCTCTTCCATTTGGCTATTCTTAAACTATATGCTTTTATAATAAACTAGTAATCTAGTAAATAAAATATTTTCTGAGTTCTGTGAGGCATTCTAATAAATTAATTGAATCTGAGAAGGGGGTCATGAGAAACTCTGATTTATACCCAGTCTGTCAGAAGCACAAATCTGGGATTTGTGACTGGCATTTGAAGTGAGGGCAGCCTTGTAAGACTGAACCTTTAGCCTGTGGGACCTGATGCTATCTCCAGGGAGAGAGTGTCAGAATTTAGTTAAATTGTAGGACACCCAGATGTCCACCAGAGAACTGGAGAATTGCCTGGTATAGGAAAAAACCCACACATCTCGTCATAGATGCATTCAGTGTGATTAGCAGAGAAGAAACACAGGATTTCAACATATGAATCACAGGGAGACAGAAATATTTGGTCCATAACAGGATATGTCAAAAATAGTATAAATGTTCACAAAAGGATTTGTACAAGAATATTCATAGTGCTTTAATCAGGTTATTCCCAAAGTAGAAATAACCCAAATGCTCATTAACAGGAAAATGTCTAAATATCCATGTTATTAAAAGAGATAACGTTCTTTAATTAAAATGAACAATGTTGATACAATATCCTTTCCTTGTTTAATGTTAGTTTTCTTTTTTAGAAAAGAGAATACAGGAATAAAAAGTAAAACAGTTGGGAATCAACAGGCTTTAAAAAAAGAGTTAACAGTCACAATATATTTGTATTGAGGTGATTTTCAAAAAGAAGAGATTGTCCCTGAGGAACACAGAGCTTGGAAGATTAGAAAAAGACCCGCAAGGGATAATCTTTCACTGAAATGAGTGGATTGCTGAGTGACACAGTGTGGACCAGGTTTCATTCTAAAACCTCTGATTATTTGAATGTAGATTTTGACCTATTATTTCATTTGAGCCATAGATACTCTAATCACTTGTAACCATTGCAAAATTATTACATTTCACACAATTTACTTCCTTTTTTTTTTTGGTAAGATTTTATTTATTTATTTAACAGAGAGAGAAAGCACATGAGCAGGGGAAGAGGCAAAGGGAGAATGAGACTCCCTACTGAGTAAGGAGCCAGACATGGGGCTTGATGCCAGGATCTCAGGACCGTGAGATCATAACCCGAGCGGAAGGCAGATGTCCAACTGACTGAGCCACCCAGGCTTCCCTCACACAATTTACTTTTAAAAATTCCAACAATGAAAGATTTTCTTTTATTGAAGCAGTATTGCACATACATGATGAAAAAATTCTAATAGTTCCAAAGTGTATATGATAACAAAAGTCCATTTTCCTCCGATTTCAGACCCTTTTCCTCCTTAGTTAGAGGCAACCACAGTAAAGAGTTTCTTGTGGATATTTCCAAAAATATTCTATGCTTATGCAAGCATACATAGGTGTATGTATATACACATATATCCATTGTTTACCCAAATATATTCTTTATTTTGATGTATCTGACAGATTGTGCCTTTTGGATCTACTCTGGTCTTTTTATGGTGGCATAGCTTTCTAATATATGAATGTGCCAATATATACATCTCATAGATAGTTTTATGTGTATATATATATATATGACTACATATTATATTTAACATGTTTCTTATTAATAAACATTTAGGTTACTGTCAAATTTTAAAAAATTACAAGTGCAGTTAGCATGTGTGCGTATATACATATTTCATACATATAACATAAGTATATAAATATCAGCGTAGGTATATGAGAGTTTATAGTATACACTGAAAGTGGAAGGGGTAGATCAAAGGGCATATAAATTTTTTTTAAAGATTTTATTTATTTATTTGACAGAGAGAGACACAGCGAGAGGGGGAACACAAGCAGGGGGAGTGGGAGAGGGAGAAGCAGGCTTCCCGCTGAGCAGGGAGCCCGATGTGGGGCTAAATCCCAGGACCCTGGGATCATGACCTGAGCTGAAGGCAGACTCTTAACGACTGAGCCACCCAGGTGCCCCAGGGCATAGGAATTTTATATTTAAAAAAATAATACCAAATTGCCCCCAAGGAGTTAGCCTAGCTTTGCTCCCACTGCTCATTTTCTCACATCAATGGATGTCATCACTGTATAATTACTTCCGCATTCTAATTTGTGAAAAATTATATCACTGCTTTAATTTGCGTTTTCTTAATTATTACTTAGGCTTATATGTTTTAAGTATATTTTTGGCCAGTTATATTTCCTTTTCCTTGACCAGTTTTCTTGTTTTTAATAGATTTTCAAGGCTCTTTCTATATTAGGGACTATTAATAATGATCCATTCAGTTGTAAAGGAGTAAACTGCCCCATAGAGGAGTGTGGGCCAGTGGAAGGAACTTTCCTGTCATCTCACCACAAGGGGACAGGTGAATAGAACAGGGTGACTGTAAAGTGGGAAGTCTCCTCCCAATAATTCTGAAAGGATCAGGATTTCTGTTTTACCAAAATGAGCCCATATTGGAATATAATTATTATAAACATGACCAGCTGCATGAATAACAATTAAATGGTCTATATTCCACTTAAAGGACAGCGGGACAATGCTACACAACATTCTTCGATTTACAGTAAAACATTAGACCTGGTTTCTAAAGTAACGAGTTAGCTGAGCTCTGTGGCATAATGCTCCTCCTAATCTTCGGTATTTGCTCCTGTATCTCCAGTTCTAAAATAGATTAGCAGAGATGGAATGTTTAAACATTTAGTAGATATATTTTGGAGTTTGAAATCAAATTGTATATTTGTTTCTGTTACAGCGTTTGATCCATCAGAAAGAACTGTTTTCCCAGGTTGGGATCATTGTTCCCAGGTCTGCAGAGCACCCTAAAGACCGAAGATTTAATTTTCTCTTAACAGGGGTGTTAAAAATGGAATTTGGTGTTCTTTGCTCAAATATGGACAAAGGGCTGAGAAGCTGAGCTACTAGCAACCCTTACAGAAGTCAGCAAGTATGCATGTGCCGCCCAAGGAACACAGAGAGGTTATGAATTGAATTCTCCTCTCGTCACGAGGAGCCAGGGCACAGCCAGCCCTGCGCCTCAGCAAGGAAAGACATTTCTTCTCCACTGTCATGTCTGCAATGACCTCCAGGTGGCCCCATTTCCTACACAGCTTCTGTGCTGTACCAAGAATGACCAGAGACCCCCAGTTATGCTCTCCAGACTCCAGGTGCTGCCTTCTATCTCCTTACCTCAGAGGCTTAGAGAAACTTATAATTTAGAGGCCACTTGCTAGATGAGTTCAGAGACTGAAATGTCAGCCAGTAATTGAGTCACAGGCTATTGGGAGCCAGATGCTTATAATCTACTATCTGATGGAGGTTTTATGCTTTACAGAGGCCTGATGTTTTAAAAGGTTAGTCTCCAGATAAAATCATCTGCTGATATTCATGCTGCCGTTTTATCCAAATACTGAAGAGGTGGAAAGTGCTCTAATTAAAAAAAAAATGTGCAGCATATTGAAACATAAATGATCTGCAAATAGACTGAATGAGGTAATGGATCAGAGAGGTTCTTAAGACGGGAAGAGGTGATTGGCACAATAAGAGCTAGCCAATGCTCTATACTGAATATGGGGTATCTGCTGACCCAGAAAGAGATGAGATTTTTGCTGCATTTCTGATGACTCAAGTAGGGGTAGCACCTCTAAGAATAGATTTAAGCTATGCATCTTTAGCAAGAATGTCACAGAAATGATTCAGTCTTCTCATAAACCCTATTAGGTGGCATACTGTTTTAACTTATTGTATTACTAATGATATTTACTTTGATCACTTGGTTAAAGTTGTATCTACCATGCTTCTCCAAGGTAACATTACGTTCTTCCCCCTTTGTAATTAGAAGGTATTTTGTGGGAAGATACTTTAAATCTATATAAACAGCTCTTTCCTTATTACTTTCAATTTACCCATGTATTTATTTGATCTTATTTAGTTTAATAGGTAATAATCTTACTATCAGTATGGATTTGGATACTCAAATTCTCCCAGAGCTGGCCAGAGGGAGTCCCTTCCAGCTTTTTTTTTTTTTGTCATTTTGATGTGGCCCATTCTTCTTTGAGTACTTCCTGTGTTTCTACCACAATAAAATATTCTAGGTTCATTTTGTATTTTCTCTTGCCCAATCTGAAATCAGCTATTATCCTAAGGTATCTTTTAATGGAGAATTATATTTAAACACCCTGATCTGGGTATTAAGTGTTCTCACTGATTTGGGGTGTTGCTACTCACAGTTCCTTTCAGTGGCCACATATAAATATAGATGCCTTTGCATTTACTTCTCTATATTTTAAAAATCAATTTTATTGAAGTTTATTTACATACAATAAAAGTAACCATTTTTTTAAGTATACAGTTAAATGAGTTTTGACAAATGTACACTGCCTTGTAACCACCCCCCTTGCCCCCAGTTAAGATATGGGACATTTCTGTCACCCAGAAAGTTTCTCTGTGCTTCTTTGTGGTCATTCCTCCAAAACCCACCACAGGCAGACACTAATTTGATTTCTATCACCATAAGCTGGTTTTATCTGTTCTAAAAGTTTATAACAGAATGATATTGTATATACTTTCCTTGTGTTTGACTTTATTTGCTCAGCACAATGTCAATGAGTTTCATTCATGTTATTACATGTACCGGTAGTCAGTGCCTTCTCATTGTTGAGTAATATTTCTCTGTATGAATAAACCATGATAGGTTTATGTCATCATCTGGTCATGAACATTTGGGTTGGTTGAATTTTTGCTATTGTAAATCAGGTTGTCAGTAATATATGTACAAGTGTTTTTGTGGACATATGTTTTCACTCCTCTTGGGTAAATACCTAAAAGTGGAAGTGCTGGTCATATGGAAAGTGTATGGTTAACTTCATGAGGAAGTGCCCGATTCTTCCAAATGGCTGTCCTCTTACTAGCAATGAATTTCAGTGGCTCTCTACTCTCTGACACTTGATAATGTTAATTTTTTAAATTTTAGCTATTCTACTTAGTATGTAGTGGTATTTCACTAGAGTTTGAATTTTTATTTTGTTGATGAATAATAATGTTGAGATTTTAAAATGTGTTTCCTGGTCATTATTGTATCTCCTGGTCATTAATGTATTTTCTTCTTTCATTTTCAAATATTCTGGACACTTTTTGGGGGGGTTGTTTGCTTTTTCTTATTGCAGTATAAAGGTTCTTTTAAATTCTTGATGCAAATTTTGTCAGACATATGTATTAAAAATATTTTCTTCCAATTTCAGGTGCCTCACCTTTCAGCTTTCTTAGTAGAGCCTTTTAAAAAGCAAAATTTAAAAGTTTTTTGTAGTTTAAGTAACCTTTTTTTTTTCTTATATGGTTGGTGACTTTTTGTGTCCTGAATAAGAAATCTTCTTCTAACTGTAGGTTACACAGTTTTTTTTCTATGTATTGAGTTTATTTTTGTGCCAACAAAAAGGACTTTTAGATTGTATCACATATTTGAACTTTCATGAAAGCACTAATAAGTATAGTGGATCAAGGAAGATGTCTTCTTCCATTGTAAACCATGGGAAAGGAACTTTGGGATTAAGCCATGTTGGGCTTCCTTAGTGTTCTGGGTGAAAATGTTTTGAGCAAATACATGTAGAAATCAAATTTTTGAGCGTTCCAAATTTGGTTTTATTGCAAAAGAAACATAGAAACAAAAACATGCTTAACTCAAAATCAGACTGATTTTATTCTTTTAATTGCTTTCTCAGTGACTTTATGGCTCAGAAGAGAAAATGTTAACTGTACTGGTCCATAAGCATATATCGTCAAGGAATGATTTCCTCCACTAAATAACTTTTTTTTTTCCTAATTTTTATGGGGAGGCAATGTATTTCCCCTATTTCCTTATGTTTGCTGCCTAAATGATGGTTATTAGCCTTGTTGTCATGAGTGTTCTTCTCAGGCCTGTTTCTGTGTATCATAAACCAGAGTTTCTCGATCTTGGCACTATTGACATTTTGGACTGCATAATTGTATTAGTTTGCTAGGGCTGCCATAACAAAATACCACAGACTGGGTGGCCCCTAACAAGATTTTTTATTTCACAGTTCGGGAGGCTAGAAGTCCAAGATCAAGGTGTTGGCAAGTTTGGTTTCTTCTGAGGCTTATGGATGGTTGTACGGTCTTTCCTCTGGGCAATTCCTAATCAGATTGGATTAGGGCCCACCCTAATGACCTCATTTTAACTTAATCACCTCTTTTTTTTTTAAAGATTTTATTTATTTATTTGAGAGAGAATGAGAGATAGAGAGCGCAAGAGGGAAGAGTGTCAGAGGGAGAAGCAGACTCCCTGCTGAGCAGGGAGCCCGATGTGGGACTCGATCCCGGGACTCCAGGATCATGACCTGAGCCGAAGGCAGTCGCTTAACCAACTGAGCCACCCAGGCGCCCTTAATCACCTCTTTTAAGGCCCTATCTCCAAAGTCACATTTTCAGTACTGAGGGTTTGGGTCCCAACATATGAATTCTGGGGGGACATGATTCAGCTCGTACCAACAATTCTTTTCTGTGGGGTCTGTCCTGTGCATTGTAGGATGTTTACCAGCATTCCTCACCTTTACCCATTAGATGCCAGTAACACTCCCCAGTTGTGACAACCAGTGTCTCCAAAAACTGACCGATGTCCCCCCTGGGGAAGGGGGGTCAGAAGAGGGGTTGAGAACTACTACTTTAAAAGAACTTAGAGATATTTTGTAATCTGTTTACTTTCTGTCCCACAGGTTTTACCACAATTACATAAAATTACTCAGTGGTTGAGATAATTCTGAACCCAGAAATTATTTGAACTTGAATCTAAAAACCACATCCTTTCTACTTCTTTATGTTCTCCTTACAACCTAAACATTCCAAAAAAATTTAAATGAATCTGAGAACATAAATTACTAGGTACTTATTAAATGCCATACGCAGTATCTCTCTATTTATCTATCATCCATCATCTATCACTATTTGCAATTCTAATCCAACCATACAGGATACTATTTTAGTTTTCTATCTTTCCATATTTTCACTGCCCTTTTTTTTTTTTTTTTTTTTGGCAGTGAGAAACCTCTCTTTATATGTATGGGGGCATTTCTCTATCTCTATCTACATGTATATCACAATTGACCCTGCATATGTGTCTAATCTCTCATTGCTATTGTCATTACTCATGTCCTATCCCTGATGTGCATGTCCTCCTTGGTCTGCTGGGCTCCAATATTCCTGGGCTGCTCCCTCACTGCTCCAGCATATGCCCTTTGCTGGGGTACCTCTGCATAGATGTCCTTCTCACCTTCCTTGGTGATAACCTGAGTTGAGCTGCCCTTCCGCCAGGATGACCTCATCATGCTTGGATTCTGACACCTCATGCTGAGCTACTCTTGCATGGATACCCTCCTCTACCCATCTCAAGCTATGACATTCTGCATTCAGCCCTCTTAACCTCCCCATGGAATCTGATCTCCTCTGTCAGCCCCATTCCCCTCCCCCCAATAATACATGGATGCCCTCCTAATCCTGCTTGGGCTCTAATAGCTCTTGTTGGCCTAATACCCTGTCTGGATGTCTCTACTGCCCTCTCAGACTGGGCTGCTCTGCTCCCCACCCTCTTATATGGATATCTACTTTGCTCAGCCCCATCTAATGAATTTGTGCTGATTTTTATGGTTTGTTTTTTTTTGGGGGGGGTGGTGAGGAAGAGAAGGGAAAGGAAAGGAAGGGAACAGAGACAAAAAAACTTTAAAGGGGCTAAATGGAATGAAAGAGTTGATCAGTAGAGAGCTTATTCAAGTCAAGATTCATTGTTTTTCTCCACATACTAGCCTTTTGATATTTTCCTAATAAGGAGCAAGCTTTTTGGTGAAAAATTAGTCAGTGAGCATCTGCTAAACATGGGTTGGGAAAGAAATTTGTGATTTTTTTCCCAAGCCATAGGGGTTTCTTCATTGTCTTAAGTGCCTTAAAACCATTTTTTTTTTTTTTGAGTTTTGGGATCATATAATAATAAAGATTCCTTACTAAAATGTCATAAGAATGACAACTCTCCAAGTATCTCTGGGCCCTGGGTGGAAGACTACCTTTTATATTAGACAGGGATTATACCCTGGCACCAAAAATCTGTTTAAATCTTGCAAATCAGATGTACTGATTCCTCTTCCAAGAACTGTCATTAATTCATTGTTTCATTGGACAAGCCCTGGACTTTGGTTTTTCTTTTGGTAGAATGAGACCAGCATTGGCCAAAACAAGCAAAGGTCAGTGCAATAAAAAAAATTTAAAAACAAGACATGCTGCACTTCTCAGGTGAAAACTTTTATGTAAGCACAAAGTATTGATTTATTTCTAGAATAGCTTTATCTTTATTAGAAACACCCCAGAGGGCAAAACATTTCATTGCTTTGGAAATTAAAGTACTGGCAAATATTGGCTTAAAAAATGTAACTAACTTGGCCATTTTGAAGACAATCATTTATGTCACTGACATTTGAAATATAATAATCATGCAAAAAATGAATGTTTTGATTATTTGTGATAGGAAAGTACAGAGGTTGGCTTCTTGGTCATGGAGTTTAAAAAAGTTAATAGGAATTTGTGGATGCTTGGAGACAGACAGATTGACCCAACCACCTCTGGAATACTTACGCTAGATATTTTTTTTTTCCATGACTATTTTATTCTCTCTTTCATCAAACAAAACATTGGGGTTTTTAAAGTTTAACTTTATGACCTGTAGCTTTTATTATAAACTATTAGTTTTGCTAGTAGGAAGTCGCTTGGCTAAGTTCTCTTTGTATTTTATTGATCTGAATGACTCTAGCTGAATTACTTTCAGATAAAGTTATCAATTTTTATAGTTGTCCTGGAAGGCCAAATGATTTTGTGGAAAGTGTACTGGACAAGGAGTCCTGAGAACTGGGTTCATGCTCCAGATCTGTGGAATCTTAGCTAAGTTCTTTTCCATCTTGGGCCTCAGTTTCATTTGTCAAGTAGGGGATATAGCTCTTGCATGTATCCACCTGATGTGGCTTTGTGTGACACTGAATAAGTGTGAGAGCAATTTTTGAAATCCTATGAAGCCGTACTATAGAAGACACTAAATTGTATTTAATTGTCTCTATGGTGATCTACATCTGTTGGGTGAATTTATCTTCATTTCCACATCTACTCCATTTTTTAACTACTCCTTTCCTGTCATCAGCGACATAGCTATTCCTCTAATTATATAGGCTGGAGATTTTGTAGATCAGTTCTATTTTACTGCTGCATTTTTCTGCCTTTTCCAATTCTTCATCAAGTCTCATTCTTTCTTCATGTTATAGCTCAGTTTTAACTCTTTTGCTCTATTATCATAACTATCAAGTTATGTTGAACTTTCTCTTCTTTAGTAGTAAGTCAGGACATAGGGTAGTAGAACCATTTTCAAGTTTATTTCTACTTTTATTACCCTACTAGGAGTCCTCCCTCACAAAAGAGCTCTTAACTAGCCACATTTTGACTAAATCTCCCCAGTGGAAAGCAGATTATGGCTTTTATGTCTGATACGTGGAATCCTGTTTTGGTGCAGGTATTCTGGGGATACTTAAACTTGCATAAAAGGGAAACATGGTATCCAGATGGTATGGCTACAGACTGTATATAAAAAAGATACAGGGAAAAACGTGGTACTCGTGGTTGGGGCAGGGGAGGTTTTCCAAAGGATTGAGATTATTCCATTCATGAACAGAGCATAAGGTTAGCGATTCTAGAAATGGGTGATATTTAAAAATCTGGAGTAGGAAACAGCACCTAGAAAATCTGTTATCAGAGAGCAGAAGCTCAAGGAGTGAGCAGGAGTTTAGGTCCAGGGAGAGAGACTGTGAGGCGCTGGTAATGTCTCTAGCTGAAGATGAGGGACTGAATATACAAGTTTATCAGGTTTTAAGAAACAACTAGATTAGAGGTGGGGTTAGGATGTTAAATCAAAAAGGAAATCAGGTTATCAGAATGTAGGGGAAATAATCTAGCATCTTCTCCGATTCAAAGTGAATAATGCTGAGTTCTGCCAGTTTGAGTCAAAGCTCATTAAATCATTTCTACTTAAAGTCAAGTTTGTCCTAGGGATTGAGATATTCCTGATGCTGACTCAGGTATGGAGGAAGGGTCCTCCCAGAGGCTGGGGATGAAGGCAAGGTTGGCTGAAAGCTGTCTTGTCAGGAAAAGGAAACTGACTTTGAAATAAAAAATATCTATTCTAGTTTAGTCTTACTGAATTTTTCTGTGAATCAGTTTCCTCATCTATAAAGTGGGGATGATATTGTCTATGTAATAAGATTATTGTAAGACTTAAGTAAGTTGTTATATAGTTTTGGTAATTATACTAGACTATATATTTATTGATATCTTCACTGATTTTAAAACTAGCATTTCTACTACTTTCAAGTCTGAGAAAAACAAAGGCTTGTAAAATTTTTTGAAACGATATGCAAGGCTGGCTTTGTTCCTTAGTTCAACTTTGGGAGTTCTTTGCCTTTGGGAGTCACTTTCTTAAACAACAATATTAGGGTATTTTTTTTTTTTTTTTTTTTAGAGCAAATGCTAACAAGCTGTTCTTTCATTCAACAAATATTTTTTGAACATCTATTATATGTAAGATACAGTTCTAAGCACTTGGGATATTTTATAAAAGAACCAAACAAAAATCTCTGTTATAACAGAACTTGCATTTTGGTGGGTGAAGTAGACTATAAACAGTGAACATAATACATATAATATATTCAAATGTGCTATGGAAAAAATAAAAAAGGAGAAATAGAGAACTGAAATTTTAAATGGAGTGTTTTAGGGTAGCCTCATTAAAAAGATGATATTGGAACACCCAGACCTGTGGAGGTGGGTAAGCCATGTGGATATTTAGAGGAAGAATGCTCCAGGCACAGGGAACAGCCTGTGCAAAGGCCTTGAAGTGGGAGCTTGCCTGCCATGTTCTAGGGCATGTATTAAAAAACTACAGCTCATGGGCCAAATCTGGCACCAGCTATTTTTGTTAATAAAATTTTATTGGAACACAGCCATACTCATTGTTTACATATGTATATATAGTTTCTTTTGTGCTACAACAACAGAGTTAAGTAGCTGCAACAGGAAACTTAAGCCTTTCAAGATCTTAATGATTTGAAAAACTTTACAAAACAAATTTGCCAACCCCTATTCTAGAGTCCAGTGCTGGAATGAAGTGAAGAAATAGTAAGTTCCTACTTTTTTCTTTTTTGTGAGAGAAGAGATTTTTTTAAAAATTTCATTTATTGGGCGCCTGGGTGGCTCAGTTGGTTAAGCAACTGCCTTCGGCTCAGGTCATGATCCTGGAGTCCCGGGATCGAGTCCCGCATCGGGCTCCCTGCTCAGCAGGGAGTCTGCTTCTCCCTCTGAGCCTCTTCCCTCTCATGCTTGCTATCTCTCATTCTCTCTCTCTAATAAATAAAATCTTTTAAAAAAAATAAAAAAAAAATAAAAAAAATAAAAATTTCATTTATTCACTATTTTTTTAATAGAAGTTCCTTTTTTACTTAGACTATATCTAGACAAAGCACATTGTTAATACATAGATCCAGTTTTCAAAAGACCAAATAAGGGACTCTACTGCATTTTATCATCTTTATTTCCCCTAACAGTAGCAATTATGTTTTTCTTTATTCTTTAAATTTTGTTCGTGAAAGAAAAATGCCCAGCCTTTTTGCAAAAAACAAAGGATGAACAGAAGTGCAATACCAGACTAAATCCAACAGGTGGCTGTATTTCTCAAAGTTTCAAAACCAGCCGGCTTGCCTGTTGCATGCAAATATACGTCTCAGTTTTAAGTTCCCTCACATTAATTCTGTGATTCCAGGATCATTAGTTTTATGACAAAGGGCTAAACAGAGGTGAAAAAGAGAGAGGTCATCACAGAACCAGAGATTATTTAATCGGCTTTATCCAGATCAGTGCTTCTATTGCTCATGCAACAAATTCATAACCAATATTTGTCTGTATCTTCAGTCTGGTTAGGCAGCCTCTGGTAAACTTTCAAATGACACAGGAAATATACAAAAGAGCTGAGACATTGAGTGGAGTCCTGGATGCGTCATATAGCAGCTAAATGAACTAGGAAGCTATTTATCCCTTGGAATAATTTAATGAATAAAAGACTTTAGTAATAATTTCTGCTTCATAGTGTCTTAGGAGACTCTATATAGGATGTTGACAAAAGTCCTTAATTTTTATTAAGAGGTTTTTTACTACATGTTATTATTACTATTCATCTTTCTTCTCTCTCAAATATTTTTCATGTTCTATTTTATTTTATTGGAAACTTTTATTCTATCAAATGCATAGATTTCATCTTCACTAGCTTTGAATGGTCTCTAAATGATTATGTTGACCTCATTGTTTAAAAGATTTTTAGTTCTTTTTTTTATTTTATTATGTTATGTTAGTCACCACACAATACATCATTAGTTTTTGATGTGGTGATCCACGATCCATTGTTTTCGTAGAACACCCAGGGCTCCATGCAGTACCTGCCCTCCTTAATACCCATCACCAGGCTAACCCATCCCCCCACCCCCCTCCCCTCTAGAACCCTCAGTTTGTTTCTCAGAGTCCATAGTCTCTCATGGTTCATCTCTCCCACCGATTCCCTTCCTTCACTTTTCCCTTCCTTCTCCTGATGTCCTCCATGCTATTCCTTATGTTCCACAAATAAGTGAAACCATTCTTTTTTGTTTTTAATTTTTATTTATTTGACAGAGAGAGACACAGCAAGAGAGGGAACACAAGCTGCGGGAGTGGGAGAGGGAGAAGCAGGCTTCCCGCGGAGCAGGGAGCCCGATGCGGGGCTCGATCCCAGGACCCTGGGATCATTACCTGAGTCGAAGGCAGACGCTTAATGACTGAGCCACCTAGGCCCCCCGACTTTTAGTTCATTCTTATTCCCTAAACACTGGCATAAGGACATCTGAAGCCATATCATTCCCAAATTATTTCCCAGATGTTTTTCCTTGAATGTTCCTGTATTTGTGTTTGTCTCCTACAATGCCATTTTCCAAAATGGAATCTAGTTTTACTTCAAACACAGTTTTAAAATCTTTTGTTCAGGTTAGCATGTTTGTTGTTGTTGTTGTTGTTGTTTTTAAATCAGAAGTGATCTTTCAAATCCTTATAAAATAGTGCTATCCTCAGGCCATTATTTTGAGAAGTCAATGCACAGAAAATGAAATTCAGCAATTTATAAACTATGTACAAGACACTTGAAAAATGTTTTAGCATATGAAACACTAACCCCAGGAAGGTTATAACCACATGTAAAATATAGTAAGAGGAGATAATCCACTATGCTATAAAGTGGAATAATCTTTTCTTTTTCTACTTACTTCATTACTAGATATCCACTTCCCATATCACTCTCTTTCTACAGAAAAACTAAAGAGCAGTTGGTGGACATGAAAAATGTTGGCAGGCTCTCTGTCCATTTCAGATACATGCCTATATCTCCATATTAGCCATGCCAGGTCACCATATAGGCCTCATGCTCCTCCATAGTTCTGTGCCTTAAGAATGCATCTTGAAATTGAATCCTACTATCCATCCTCTGCGGAAGAGATTTGTGCATTTTTTCGTCTTCAAATACTGTAGCCTGTTCTGATCATTTTATCTAACACAGAATTTGAAAAAGCACAAAGAGTAAAATAATCCAGAGCCTGTATGGATTAGGGGAGGTCAATGGAAAAGATTACAATTTCTTCTCCGTATTAAAAGATACTTGGCTGAGTTGGAATATAAATTTCTTTTTTTCTTTAGATTATGTTTATTTATTTATTTGTCAGAGAGAGAGAGAGAGCACAAGTAGGGGGAGGGCAGGCAGAGGGAGAAGCAGGCTCCCCACTGAGCAAGGAGCCCGATGTGGGACTTGATCCCGGGACCCTGGGACCATGACCTGAGCCGAAGGCAGACGCTTAACTGACTGAGCCACCCCGGCATCCTGGAATATAAATTTCTATCTTCATTGTGAATGATATGAGCACATGAGACTGTAATCATTCACTAAAGGTTTACTCAATAAAACTTGGAAAAGTTATGGTCATACATTAATTCAACAAACATTTGTTCAATGCTTTTTATAGGTCAGGCACTGTGGTACATGACGAGGATATAATGATAATCAAGACAGACATCTCTGTCCTCATGGAGTGCATTGGTTTTTTACAGCTCTGTAACAAATTACTACAAACTTTGTGGCTTAAAACAACATAGATTTATTATTTTACAGTTCTGTAAATCAGAAGTCCAACATGGGTCTCACTGGGCTAAAATCAACGTGATGGAAAAACTATATTCCTTTCTAGAATCTCTAGGATAGAATCCTTTCCTTGCCTTTTCCAGGGTCCAAAGACTGGGCTTATGGCCCCCTTCCTCTATCTTCAAAGCCAACAATGTGGCATCTCTCTTACCCTTCTAAAGGCTCTCTACTTTTAAGAATTCATGTGATTAGAAAGGGCCCACATGGAAAAATCCAAGGTAATCTCTTCATCTCAAGATTTGTACTCTTTTTCCTTGTTGTTGTTTCCATAGGCTCCATGCCCAGTGCAGAGCCCAGTGTGGGGCTTGAACTCACAACCCTGAAATCAAGACCTACGCTGAGATCAAGAGTCAGTCACTTAACTGACTGAGCCACCGAGGGGCCCCTCAAGGTCTGTACTCTTAATCACATTGGCAAAGTCCCTTTTGCCTTGTCAAGTAATACATTCACAGGTTCTGGGGATTGAGACATACACTCTTTGGGGGTCAGTATCTTGCCTATTACATGGAGCTTATAGTCTAGTGTATGAGTAGCAAACTCAAATTCCAATAGGGCAGGCAGGTGACTGAAATGAATGAGACTGGCAAATGAACTGAATTGTAATGAGATCGTGAATGAACTGAAATATTCATGCTGACTGTGAGCTCATGAAAATACTGGCTTCATGTTGCTAGATTTTTCTGTGTTTCAAGAAAAGTTAGAAAATCCGGATTATATGAAATCTACTGATTTTTAAAATGTGAACAACTGCCTTAGGTTGTTTCCCCAGAAGCAGATCCTGATTCAAAAATTTGTATATTCCCTCTAGGGAAACTGGGAAGGGACTGAGAAAATTAGGACAAGGAGGGGACATCCCAGCAAGGGTACAATTTCAGGCAAAGTCCTCCAGAATAACTCCAAAGGGGAACTCTGAAGCATGTCATATCTCATAGTTACCCCCATGCACAGCAAAGGATTTGAGGTTTTCATAATGGTGCACACCTCAGCCATTGGTTAAGAGATACCTGAGGGGCATGTAAATTGCCTGTTATTACTCAGATGATCATGAATCAGTGCCCATGTTATTTTCTTACTTGGCTTGATTTTTATATGGCCCTAGACATCAGGGTAACAACAACTGTTAAAAGTATCTGTGTGGCTTGTTGACAATCCTATTTCTAAATGCACTTCTGAATCTAGGAAAGAATGCAAGGAAGATTGTAATAGCATCTTTTAGGTCAGCAAAAGTCTTTATAGTTTAGCCAGTTGAGCTCATATGTTGTGTAAAGAGGGCATGAAAAGTAGAGCAGGCCAGTGTTGGTGAGAAAAAGTTATTCTGCTCTCTTTGATACTTTATTGGAAACCACCATCCATTGCCCAAGACTATATCTAACACTTGATGTTGCTACTCAAAAGAATGTCATCAGCACCTTTGCTACAGTTTCATGAAGTAATCTGGCTTCTTATGAAATGATTGGCTTTTTGTGTTTTTTTTTGTGGGGGAGGGGTCACAGATGCTAGTTTTTATTGATATGTTCTTCCAAAGTGCTAGAAGAACCCAGATGCATTAAAAATTTGTCATATGTTAATTAAGACATCCAGGTAAATTGGCCCCTTCTTCAGAGCTCAAAGAAAATAGGTTGATATTTTTAAAAATATTTAAGAACACTTGTGACTCTTTTGTCACTCTTTTCTGCAAGATTTTTGTAGGAATTTTGACAAGGAACAAATTTGGTGAACACATTTAGTTACAAGTTAACCTACTCATTTTTGGGTGTCTAGAAGGGGGTGGAAATGGCATTAGAAAGTAACAATAAGGCAGTTGAAAATTTGGGAAGCCAATATTTTAACTTTATTGTTTCCAGAGCTGAATGAAATTGAAAAATAGAGCAGTTGATTCTTTATCATGCCCAAGAGAACATGTGGTGTTAGTCTGAGAATAATCTCCTGAGTCTTATTAAAGAAAGATTATGAATGTGCATTGAAAGCTTTGGCTCAATTCTGATTGTCTACACTTAACCTGTTCATAATTATATCCTCACAATACTCTAGATGTTGCAACCACTATCAATTGCCCAACTAAACAATAGATTCCATATGGACACATTTGTCTTGTGGAGTTCAAATCACAATTTTTCATTAAAAAAATCTTTTAATTGCTTTAAAGCATCAACACCATGTACTGAAGGCTACCAATACACTAAAAGACCAGTTCAGAAAAAAAAAGAGTCAGAAAGATTTATATGTTAAATTCCTAGAAGTTTTCTATGAGGTCAATAATTTGGATTTGTTTTTATAGTGTTATTAAGTAAAATTGCATATATAATTTGCTAATATCTCTTATGTTTCATCTTTACACTGTCATGTGTGAGGTCTCAAATGTTATCAAACCTACAAATAATCATGGTAGAGACAGGGAGTTAACTTTGTCAAGTGTACATGGGTGTTGGTTATTTGTTCCAAAATGGTGATGGGGTAAAAGGATACCAGCCTTGGAAGTGGGAAGGCTTGGTTATGACTTTTACTAGCATGTGACAACACATGAGTGTCTTAGCCTTTAAATATCTATTTCCTCACCTCCAAAATGAGGAGTTTAGATTTAGACAACTTTTGAAGTCTTTTCCAATGCTGACATTCTGCTTCATTCTCTGTTCTTCCATTCAGACAGGCTAGAGACGGGTCAGAATGACATCACAGTCTCCTCCCTTGCTAAACTGATTTATCCTACACTTGTCTGGCCATTTCCCTTCTAATCTTAAAGTCCAAGCATAGGAAATACTAGCTAGTGTTCTGGAGTCACTAGACCCTATAAAGGGAGGCATGGGACTTTCTCCTAGCCACTTAAGCCATTTGTTCCCTCCACGAACATCATAAAAATTATCTTTGGTCTTTTTGTTTTGACTCATAAGCAATGAAGAAAATTGTGCTTAAGATATCAGCCAACTTTCTTTTGTCTGGCCACTTTCAACTGGTAGTCCTGGTAGGGGAACAGGAAGGAATTGACAAGCCAGCTAGTCTCTGGAAGACATGGGCTATGTGGTTTCTTCTACCTGCAGCATTTGGACCTTACAGGACAGACCCTGGGGAAGGTTCTCTACTGGGATCAGGGGTTAGGGTACACTTTTGTCTTTGGAAATAGGGACATTTTTCTTTTCTGAGTGAGCACTGGACTGCAGGGCTAGTTTAAACAGTTAAAAATTGTGTTTACAGTACTTACATGTTCTATTCATTTTTTTCCCCTTCTCTCTGGTTTTGTGTTTTCTTCCAGAATAATCGATAAGCTCTTTAAAAGCCTGACATTCCTTTTTGAGAAAGGAGTTATATAGCCTGTAGAGGAAGGGAAAGCAAAGGGAGAGGAGAGGAGAGAAAATGAGCCACTTCTACTTCCTTTCCAGGCTCTCTTCCTATCTTGAAGATTTATATTATGAATGGAATGGGGGAGGCATGGAAAGAGACCACATATTTCCCTTACAACCCTTATAAAAACATTATTTCTGTCCAAAGAGCCTTATATAGTCAGAGGGTACTGAGAGTTTAACCCAGAGAATCCTGGCCTTTACAGCCTTGGCTCTGCTTCTAAGCATGCTTCCCTTGGGGCCAGGTGTCTGAAAGCTATATGAGACTGTCAATACCACAAGACCAACACAGTTGCTCAGCCCCCTTTTCTTGTCCATTGCCCCATTCTAAGTACTTGCTAGGCTTAAAAAGGTAGTCAACTGAAATAAAATCATTCTCTATTTTAAGGTTGTTATGGGGACACCCACCCCAAGGTGTTGTAGGAAGACAGGAGAGACTTAGAGGGAAATAGCTTTCGTATCTCAGGTTTTCTCAACCTTGGCACTATTGACAGTTTGTGATGGATAATTCTTTGATTGATGGGGGGCAGTGGAAGTGTCCTGTATATTGTAGGAAATTAGCGGTATCTTTGGCCTTTACCTTCTAGATGTCAATAGCACTCCCTCTGCATTCCCCAAAGTTGTGACAACCAGAAATATTTCCAGACATTGCCAAATCTCACTAAGGGATATAATCTCCCTTGATTGAGACCACTCCTCTATCTTAAATAAACCTTGGTTTCATACTATTCTAGCACATTTGATAGAATGGTCTCTGCTATGTGGCAGCAAGTTGATCCATGTGAAATCAATTTGACAAAAGTCAATTTCACTAAATGCCCATTTACCAAAAGATCAAGTGTCAAATGAGTAATTCACCAAATTTATCACATTTACTCAATCCATAAATGTTATTTTAAGGAATATTCTTCTTGAACATATTAAGTA
Organism: Eumetopias jubatus; assembly: GCF_037043125.1. Lineage (NCBI taxonomy): Eukaryota > Metazoa > Chordata > Mammalia > Carnivora > Otariidae > Eumetopias > Eumetopias jubatus. The sequence continues at coordinate 46,276,012 of NW_028274807.1, forward strand.
AATTTTTAACAGTAATCACCATCATCAGCAACATCACCACAATAATAAGCATATTCCTAAGAAATATACACTCACATTCTTTGACTATATTTTAAAATAGTATCCTTAAACTTGTTTTTGGCAAATCAACAAAGCTGGAAACACAGCAAATTTGTTTTTCAGTGAATTGGTTTTCAGAAAATCCATGTCAGGGATGCCTGGGTGGCTCAGCTGGTTGCGTGTCAGCTGGTTGGGTGTCTGCCTTCCGCTCAGGTCATGGTCCCAGGGTCCTAGGATAGAGTCCTGCATCAGGCTCCTTGTTCAGCAGGGAGCCTGCTTCTCCCTCTGCTTGGGCTTGCTCTCTCTCTCTCCCTCTGACAAATAAATAAATAAAATCTTTAAAGAAAAAAAAAATCTATGTCACGGAACTAACTTGGAGTCCTAACTTATCTGTCCCCATGGCAGCGAAACTAGTAGCTATCTTGGAAGGGACCCTAGGACCATGTAGGTAACTCAGTAGACATGTTAAGAAAATATGTCTCTTGAAAAGGATGAAACAAAAGATATGCGGTGTCACTTCTCTTTGTGGCAAAAAAAAAAAAAAAAACCCAAAGTGTCTCATCTTGTGTTCATGTTTTATACATGGGTTCACAAAGGAAGTATATGGATCAGAGGCACTTTTTAGATAATATCATGGTTCCTGTGCTGTGCCTACATTAAAATAGTAATTTGCCCTTTAAGCTGAGGTAACAGATAGTACCTACCCAGAAGGAACTCTCCTTGCTGGGCCTCCTTAATTGACATAATATTTAAAATTTTCCCATATTACTTACAAGCACAGCATGTGTTTAGAAGTGGGCAAGAGAAGCAGTGCTATGGTACACCTATTGCATTCCAGTTAATGTATGGAGATTTTATTTGGGAAGTTTATGGGACCAGGAGACATGGAGTTGAAAAGATGTAGGGAAGGAAAAGAGAAATATTTTAAAACCCATCTTGCCCTGAAGTTCCCCTAAACTCCACAATTAGATTGACTCCTTTGGGTTAAGTAGTAAGATTGGAAGGAACAGATCAAGGAAACTATGGTCTCCAAAAGGCAGATATTATTTAGAAGGCAGGAGAGTTCTGGGGATGTCACTAAGATTTACATATCCTTTAAATTCAAGTACGGCAAACAATCAATCATGGAACACTACATCAAAAACTAATGATGTAATGTATGGTGATTAATGTAACATAATAGAATAAAAAAATCTATATTTAAATTGATATTAAAAAAAAATTCAAGTACGGCCTAAGGTGATCCTTCTACCCAGCTACCATCTTAGAGAGCACTTTCAGAGGGGTGATAGAGCACACAAGATATGGAGCATAACCCCAGCCCTAAACGATCTTTAGTTGAGTTACTGGAAGTCAGAGCTCTCAGCCAGCAGGCATGTGTGGTGGAGGTGGGAAGGGAGAGAATATTTCAAGAGTATTATACATAGTATTATACATCAGTTTTGGTCAAATCCTTCCTCATGATTATTTTTATTTCTTAAATTAGGGTGAGCCTGGTTGGCAAAACTTACAGAAGATGCTTTTGGATGTTTGTTGATTCCATCATTCACCAATACGTTACAACTTCAGAATTCCCATAGGAAATATGCTGTTGATTTCCCATCCATATCAGACATGACTGATACAGTACTTTTTTACTGATTTGCTTAGACTCAGCTTCAGAATCTTACTCATAGTCGTACTTTAGCAGCAGCAACCAAATTACAGTTGGCACATGAGTTAAATCTCATTTATCATCTCAGATGTTTACAGATTAAGAGATATACCTAATTATTACTATAGTATTATTACTAAGTTATCCTTTAAGAAATCTTGATTTTATAGTACCCACAAAATTTCTATCAAACCCAGATCCTTGTCTTTAGAATCCTCTATTTTGGCATATACTTTAAAGTACACTTGGCTGGACATTAAATGGCTTAGAAACTTTTCCCTGATATAGCACATTGCCTCATTCTTTCACAGTACTTTGAAAATCTCAAATCTTTTATTTGAAGGCAGAGAACTTTAAGCACTCAATAAATACTTGTTCATTTGACTTGATCCAAATTTTCACATCATCACCAATGATAAATTGTATTCAGATAGTACTGTTCTGTATAATTTGATCCTTATTTTAATGAGAGATTCTACTGTTTTGCCATTAGAAGGAGGTCAGGAAGCCTACCTTCCATCCAAAGAGGTAGAGCTGAATGCCACATGACTGTTCTTATGCAGCTTTAGAGTTGCTCGACCGTGCTACATTGCTTCATTTATGTTTGGCTTTACAAAGGCCAGGTTTTTAGGAACTTGGAAAAATAGACTTTATCCACTTCAATTACTTTTTAGTTTTTCATAATAAAATTTATAACTTTAGCCAAATAGATAAACTCACGGCTTCCTCATTGTTATATTCCATGTTTTCCTAAATGTCAGCTATATTTGCTTAGTTTTGGAATCTTTTTGAAAGGTCAATACCTTCTGTATTTTATATGCATATTCATTATATACACATGTATATGAAATATTTAAATGTTTACAGCTTCTGTGAGGTATGTTAGTGGTGTTCTCAGTGGGTTCAGTTCTGCTACTGCATCACTATCTTCCCATTTAGTTGTTTATTCAAGCAACAAATATTGAACCTCTACTGAGAGCCAGGAACTATGATAGGAACAATAGGAAAGATGATACTGGGAGATTGTGGCATTTTTCCTTTTGCTGGTAGATGCAAAACCAATGTCTGCATTCTTTCATTAGAATGGCCACAGGCTAGTGTTTATCTCTTAATTTAGGGACCTTCAAATCAGTTTTGTGTCTTCCATACCAAAAAAACAAAAACAAAAAACAACCTCCCCCACACCCCCACACCACCACACACATAAAACACCATTAGGGTAGCTTTAAATTCCATTACCTAGGTCATGTTATTGGTTTGTATTAGCATTAGGCTCATTATCAACTAAAATCTTTTTATATTCTCACATATAGAGCTGTTAAGTTACATTCCTTCTTTCCTGAACTTGTGCCATTCATATTCTTCTTATTCTATGTACAATTTCCTTCATTCTCATAAAACTTCATGTCAATATCAGACATATTTTTAAGCCCAGAGAGAATGTTTTAAATTATTGTACTGTAGATGTAACTCTCCAAAAATATTGGTTTCTAAAGATATAAGCATGCTTTTGTCATCATACAAATCACTGATAAACACATGGGCTAGGACAAGGCCAAACACAAGCCTTGAAGCACAGTATCTCTTCAGTCAGGCACAAATTCTTCTCACTCTGCCAAAACCTGGCTTACATTTCTTCATCTTATCTATAAGCTTATTTTGAAAGAGTTTGTCAAATGTCTCAATACATTCTCCCTTATCTACAAATTTTGTTCCTCCAAACTGTAAATGAAATTACTTTGTAATACCTTCAGCTTAGACCTGCACAGATAGGCCATTTCCAGTTCTTATGATAGGGCAAAATGTGGAAAGCATCTCTCTAAGATAAATTAGTGTGTCTGAGGCTGGGTTGGAGATGGAAAGACAGGAAAAAGGAACACAAGAGAGGAATCCATTGACACAATAAAAATGATAGTATTGAAAGTCCCAACTAAGATGTGGGGAGTAAATAAGGATGGGAGAAATACTATGCATATTGTAAGGAAGGATCAATAGAGCTTCTTGACTTTGAGGGAGATTCAAGGATGACTCTGGAGTCCTAAAATGAATAACTTTGGAGGGGCATCTAATATTCTAAGATATAGCATTTGGTATAGAACAGGAAGCATTAATTATTAATGTTAATTCCATTTGAAATAACAAGTATAAAATCATAGATTACTCTTTCATTCATAACAGATCACTTCACAACATTCTCCTTAACTTCCTCCCACTCCCTGCACTGCTAGCTCCTCAGATATCTAAAACAAGTCTATAACTCAAAATGTATGGTATTTGAAGGTTGGGCAAGAGGTTGAGGTTAGAGGTGGAAGAATGTTGGAAACCATACAGAAGGAGAAATAGAGGAGGACAGAAACAAAGATTAATTGGTCAGTGAGGTAGAAGAAACAAGAGTACAAGGCTGAATATGAGCCTTCACAGTCTAAAAAGGCCCATGGATATCAATCTAATGACAGCATAGTGAACTAATCAGTTCTATGAAGGTGTGCTGGGATCAATGCACTCAAGTTCGGGAGCTTTACCAGAGTGTAAGAAAGAAGGATGATGTCATTTAGAACATGCAACACTACTTAAAGAGGGGTGGCTTGGGAGGAGAATCTTAGCAGGTAACTCCAGCAGTCAGAGGGTAGCTATCATGAGGTAGGAGAACACTGAAGCGACAGAATTTGCCTGGGTCTGTCCTGAACACAGAAACAGATAGGCCATAAACACAATGCCTAATTCTTGAGCTTCAATATTTTTCTTGCCTACCAATGAGCAATTAGCATGCAACAGTATGTGAATCCAACCCAGGGTTAGAATGAAATGTTTCAATAAATTATGCCTCTACTCTCAAACAATGGTATCATAAATTTGCCAAGCTGATTTTGGAAGCCAAAATAGCCCACATAAATCAATTTTAACTGGGAAGGTTTAGATCTAATCTCAATTAATAATGAACTTCAAATGGGATGTTGTCTTTTCTCCAGCAGTTACCCAAATAAATATAGATCATTTATATTTTGACTTATCCCCATGGCTCTCACTGTTAGGATACTGGAATTATTGTCAATGGCAAAACACAAAAGGAGAAAGAAAAGAAGGGGACTGGGAAAATGAATTTAAGTCCAACTTTTTCTTACTAAACACTTCCCTTCTGTTTTATTATTATTTTCACAGAGCTATTAAATGTCATGTTTGGAGTAAATGTCATTAAAAATCCAGAGGCAAATTAGAAAAATAACATCTGAATTTAATAATAAAATATCTGCTTAGAACTGTACAAGCTGGTGAAAAGAGAATTCTCTACCTCATCACCCCTTCACATGTTCCCAACTCACATACCACCTCCAACGTTTCCTCTCCAAAAGGACATCCAGTGGTGCACTTAACCAATTAAAGACAACCGTCTCACTGGCTTAGAAATTTTTTAGCTGCTCAAGTTATGAAGTTATGAAAAAACACTTTATTTTTCCCGAAAATGTTCTCCTTAGGACATGATGTAAACCATCCCCCAAATTGGTGATTTGAGAAATTGCACATGATATTTAGCAGCTACATTTTTTTTCTAAATGTCAGCAACATGCCAGCCAATACTCAGATTATAGAATTGGTCTCTGATTTTAGAAACTTTTAAAAGGGAACATTTTTTGTTCCAAACCCACATCAACCTTTGGTGAGAAATGCTTTTAGGCTATTTTCAAGATATTACTGCAATGTTCAGATGTCCTGCTTAATGATAAAAGTCAGTTTATTATTGATAGTTCTTTAGAGATACTGATCTGATTGTACAGCACATTGTCATAGGTTTAGAAATATCTAAGATACTTGTTTTCTAGCTTGATCTACAAATTTATTTTAATAATGACTCTACCTAATTGTTTTAATTTCTTCCTCAGATGAAGGATTATCATGAACCTTTGTAGTGGGGAAAGGGACAAATATTCATTTAATACTTGTTTTTTTTCCAGATACCATAATTGACTTATATCTTAATATATTCACTTCATTTTTTGATAATAATATAATTTTTTGAGCATCTACTATATAATGATTCTTTGCTGAGAACATTCCACATATTGTCTCTAAATCTCTCAACAGCCCTGCATGATAGGTATCATTAATTCTCTCTCTCTCTTTTTTTTTAAAGATTTATTTTTTTTTTATTTATTTGAGACAGAGAGAATGAGAGAGAGAGAGAGAGCACATGAGAGGGGGGAGGGTCAGAGGGAGAAGCAGACTCTCTGCCTAGCAGGGAGCCTGATGCGGGACTCGATCCAGGGACTCCTGGATCATGACCTGAGCCAAAGGCAGTCGCTTAACCAACTGAGCCACCCAGGCGCCCTCTCTCTCTCTCTCTTTTTAAAAAGATTTATTTATTTTAGAGAGAGAGAGTACAAGCAGGGGCGGGCAGAGGGAGATGGGGGAAGAGATAGAGAGAGAAAGAGAGAGAAGCAGATTCCCTACTGAGCACAGAGCCCAATGTGGGCTCAATCTCACAACCCTGAGATCATGACTTGAGCTGAAATCAAGAGTTGGATGCTGAACAGATTGAGCCACCCAGGTCCTCCTTATTAATTCTCTTTTACAGTTGAAGCAGCTGAAAAATGGCAGACATAAAATTTGAGTTCAGACCTAGGGAATCCAAGCCTCATGCTTTAACTAGATCAAAATGGTATCTTCTATGGAAGGAATGATTACTTCACTTACACAGTTTTCTGTTCACACTCTTCCCTCAGTAACATCACCCATTAGACTACAATAAATGTAGTTTACTGCAGTAAATGTCATTTAAAATCTAGAAGCAAATTAGAAAAATAACATCTGTACTTAATAAGATTTCTGTTTAGAACTGTATAAATTGGTGGAAAGAAAATCTCTGTACCACCACATGCTCCCACAGACATCTCATGATAATGCACATATCCAGTGAAAGACATCTCACTGGCACCATAAGTGAGAGGGCATGTACATAGTTTGAAAGGTGTCCCCCCCACACACACACCAGTAGCCCCTCATGTAGCTGAGAATCACTGCTATCTAAATATCTAGATATCTGATTCTCTAGTTTAATCATGGACCTATATAAAAAGGGTCACCTGAAAGACATGTATGTACTTCCATAAAACTACTACTGTAAACATGATGCATTATGATTTAATGTTTCTTAAGAACCGTTTGGATGCATTGTTAAAGTTCAGTTCTGGGAAAATTTGTTTTTCCTAATGAAAGAAATAACAAAAATGTTGGTGAAGATGCAGAGAAAGGGGAACACTCTTACAGTGTTGGTGGGAATGCAAGCTGGTGCAGCCACTCTGGAAAACAGTATGGAGGTTCCTCAAAAAGTTGAAAATATAGCTACTCTATGACCTAGCGATTGCACTACTGGGTATTTACCCCAAAGATACAAATGTAGTAATCCGAAGGGGCACCTGCACCCCAATGTTCATAGCAGCAATGTCTACGATAGCCAAACTATGGAAAGAGCTCAGATGTCCATCGACAGATGAATGGACAAGGAAGATGTGGTGTATACACACACACACACACACACACACACACGCACGCACACACACACACACACGCACACACAGTGGAATGTTACACAGCCATCAAAAATGAAATATTGCCATTTGCAATGATGTGGGTGAAACTAGAGGATATTATGTTAAGTGAAATAAGTCAATCAGAGAAGACAATTATCATATGATTTCACTGATATGTGGAATTTAAGAAACAAAATAGAGGATCATAGGGGAAGAGAGAAAAAAATGAAACAAGAAGAAACCAGAGAAGAGAGACAAACCATAAGAAACTCTTAATCATAGGAAACAAACTGAGAGTTGCTGGAGGGAAGGGAGGTAGGGGGATGGGGTAACTGGGTGATAGACATTAAGGAGGGCAGGTGATGTAATGAGCACTGAGTATTATATAAGACCAATGAATCACAGACCTCTAACTCTGAAACCAATAATACATTATATGTTACTTAATTGAATTTAAATTTAAAAAAAGAATATTAATAACAAAATAACTCTGAAACAAATAGCATGAAGTGTGGTGAAGATCTCATCAGAGATAGAGAACAATCATGTTTATGTTTTGCTTTGTGCCTTGGCTCTCAGAAAATTCAGATTTATATTTTGCATTATATTATAGCACTTACCTTTATCCTAAATTGCCAGTAAAAAAGACTTATTTTTGATGGCTCCTATTATTTGATACATAATCTTTTGTTGTTAACTTAATGTTCTGTTTTATCTGTCTTTGATTTTAAGGTGTCTCAACTTTTTATATGAAAGGACTGTAAATAATACAATTAAAAATAAAAGTTTTTATTTGTTCCATTTAAGAATGCCTAAGTCTCTTTTTTCTGACACTGTTTTCATTAACACACAAACCTAATCATTCATATATTCTTTTGACTCTACTAAATAGAAAAGATTCTTTCCTTCTCTCTCTTTCTACCTGCCTCATTCTTTCTTTCTTTTTTTTTTAAAGAAGTACTTATTTATTTTAAAGAGCGAGCATGAGTGGGAGGGGCAGAGGGAGAGGGAGAGAGAATCCCAAGCAGACTCCGTGCTGAGTGTGGAGCCCAACGTGGGGCTCCATCCCACGACCCTGACATCATGACCTGAGCTGAAACCAAGAGTTAGACACATAACTGATTGCCACATCCAGGCACCCCTCCACCTGCCTCATTCTAATCCAAGCTTTCCTCACTGTTAAATTACTGAATGTTCCCCACATATTTTCCTCTCCATAGTCTCTTGCCAATTCTTCTCTTCCTCCTGCCCATAAATGTGCATTGGTTATTACTGTGTTCTAGTTGCTGTATACTTGTGATTTAATGATGAATAAGATAGACACCAAAGACAGACTTTAACTGAATACTATAAATCAGGTGAATACTGCAAAAGAAATGTTTGGGGGCTGCTCTGATCTAATGCAGTGTTTCTCACATTCAACAATATTGACATTTTGAACCAAGGAGTGCTATATTGTGTGCATTGTAGAATGTTTGGCAGCATCCCTGGCCTCTACACATTACATGCCAGTAGTACTCCCCAGTTGTGACAAGCAAGTGTCTCCTGACATTTCAAAATGTCCCCTAGTGGCAAAATTGCCCCCTACTTGAGCATCACTGCTCTATTCTAGTCTTTATGGGTTGGGGTGGTTTTGTGTGGAATGTTTACCTGTAAATAGGCCATTTGGATTGAGAACTGGAGGATGAGTATGGATCAGTAGGTATTAAAGTTGTGGCATGAAGTGGGTAGGAGGCTTTGAGAGAAGGGGGAGTCTCAGTGTTCTAGGAAGGAAGCCCCATACATCAAAGACCCTCAGATGGAAATGAACCTGGAAAATTCCAGGAACTGAAAGAAGCCCACCCAGTATGGACTAATACAGAATGTGCTTAGAGAGTGGCTACCACTAAGGTTAAGAGATGCACCCATCCAGCCAGTCTGTGTAGACCATGCTCAGAACTATGAAGAGTGAGAAACACTAAGTGGTTTTTAGCAGAAAAATGACAAGATATTGAATTCAACCAGGATAATGGTAGAAGTTGGGATGAGGGGGAAGACAGCCTACAACAGTATCTTCAGTGAATGAGGTTAGGTCCGGGCAGGTGTATTGACAGCAATGACAAGAGTAGCAGGGTATAGCTAATCAGCCAATGGTATAAGGCTTAAGAACATGTATATATGGTTCCTATCTATTTTAATAAGAGTCAATTTGAAAGAATCTCAGAAGGCCTTTGTAGGATAATACCAGCTACCCCTCCCAACCTTGCAACCCTTTTATAATGCTACACTCTAACTCATTCCTCCCCAGTCCTTCCAGAAACCTGGCAAACAAGTAAGACCTTTTATAGCCTATCTTTCAAACCTTGGTTGCAGTTTTGTTTACATGAGCTTTGCTCTGCCTGGACTGGTCTTACCATTTTCACAGTGTGCCTTGTTCTCTTCCCCCATTCATGTCCCTCTTCAAACCCTACCCATTTTAGAAGGCCTACCTCATACCCTGCCTCCTCTATGGCACTGTCCCAGACCACTGTGCCCACAAATGTTGCCTGCTCTTCTTAACTGACACTTAATTAAAAACTGCCTTGGGGCTTCTTTTGTACTGCTATCTTATATGTTAACTTTTCGGGGTTATGAATTTGTTGTTTCTAAAATTGAACTGCAAATTTCTTGACATCCAGAATGAGGCTCTGTGTTTCTTATACTCCAAAAGGCCTAATATAGGACTTGACACACAAAAGTCACTCAACTGAATTAATGCATTAAGATACATCTCTCTGGGAGAGATGCAGAGGAGCATTGGAGTCCTTGCTATGTGGCGTGTAGACTCAAGGTGTGAATCTGCCTGTGCATTTTTTTTTCTCCTTTGCACAAAGGCTCCGAGAAGGAATCTGACACACTATTTTGCTCATTTAAAGAGAACCCCTTGTCTGACAAAAGACAAGGGGTTCTCTTTAAATGTTTGGGATAGACACAGACTGGCAATTTCAAGTCTTCAGCTTTAGCAATAAGGAGGTGAGAACAGCTCTGGGCATGGATGGAGTGGTCAGGAATGCAGGGAAGGACCTGACTGAGCCAGATCACCCATGGGGGACTATAAGGAGATCGGAGCCAAGGGAAGAACAGGAGGGTGAGGAATGTCAAAAGGAGGTAACAGTTATTCAATCATTTGCCTCGAGTTTGTGTTCCGAAGTTCATATTTTGAACTGCTGCGAGGAACATTTCAGAAAGAGTAAGCAAACTTTCATTTATCAATGAACAGACTTTTACTTCTATGGTCACCGTTGGAAATACACCTTCTTCCCAAATTTGCATTTCCAGACCCTTAGCTGAAATAATACGTGTGAGAAAAAGAGAGTTTTGTCTTGGCAAAGAAAGGAAGAGTAGTGATGTGTACATGTTTGTCTGACCACTTTGAGCACTTTCAAACAAAAATGTAGCTTTTACTGTTTTGTAAAATGATAGCTTTCCTCCCCATTTGTACAGATGAGGGTAGAGCCATTTTCCCATCCTGTCATTGTTTGGTTGCTCTTTGGCAATTGACAGATTTTCCATCTCCCTCTGGGCTGGGGGTGGGGGCAGTAGAGCTCTAAACCAAGCACAAGCAACACTCTAACAAAGTCCTGACTAATGCCAAGCACCGTGGGAGGTTATTGCATTGTCTTTCCATATTACCTTTTTGTTATTCCAGCTCACGTTCATTTTCACCATTAATAATAACATTGATGTGTGGAGAGTCCTTCAGCAAGCCTGAAACCAAAAATTCACTTGTTTTAGACTAGGAGTTAGTTTTCTAGGTCTCACTGCCCCATTTGGGTTGATTTAACTTAGATTTGGATCTAAACCTATGGCCAGTTCAGAAATTCCTGCTCATTTGGAATAGGCTACCACAGTGTATTAACTATGTGTTTTATTTTCAGATGCTTTGACATCTTGGGGCCTTGCTGACCCTGAAGGGACTGCTCCTCCAGGGTTAGCTAATTCCTAGAGATTGCAAAACTTCCAGCATACCTTCCATATGCAAACCAACCAATCCAGAGCTCATACCACCTCCTTTATTGGGCTCCCACACTCTAGGGCCACTATCTGCTTGTCCTAGTTACCCAGGACCAGGTACCAGACAAACAGGGACAGCCCCTATTCCCCAGAGCCTGCTGTAATTATTTAAATTAGCCAGTCCTAAATCTGTTTAAACTGTTTTTGTTCCTTTTTTCAGAAACCACAAGAAGGCTCTTGTCTGTGTTTTCCCCTTACTCCTCTGCCTCCTGACTGATCCTATTGCTTCCCTGTGTGACCCCTCAAATGGTATGGCATACTCCTCCCCTTTCTCTTGGGATCTGAGTAACAACTATGTTTTCAAAGGTAATCATCTCCTAATCTGTTTTTGGCCTCATACACCTACATAATAATAAAACCTACATTTTGAAACATGCATTTACAAATATAGAATCAACTTTTGTCATAATCTTATAAATAATATGGCCATTGATAACAGCTGACTCCACTTTGGTGGGTCATATTAATCTTTCCTGAACCATAAATAATATTCCCAAACCTTCACTGTACAAGCTAGTCACGGAGTATCTGGATGAATGTTTTATTATAATACACAACAAGTTTATCTCACTACATAGATCACCTTAACATTATATTCTCTATAACTAGATTATGAGGTCTTTGAAGGAGGGAGCAATGGTGGTACTATTATTGTTTTTGTTTTCTTTTTACTAAAGGAGCATGCTACTTCTTTGGCATTTCTGGAGCACAGTGAAGTTAAACTAGTATATACTTTTGGCCAAACAGTGCTCACCCTCCACCTGAAAAATTTCTTTTCAATTCAGTGTCAGTTTTGAAAGGGATAGAGGTAAAGTGGTAAGAGAGGATAGAGATACATATTTAGTCAATGAGAAACCAGTTCAGTCATGTGGTCACTTAGATAACTTTTAAAACCATACACTACCATTTTATTATGTTAATCATAGAGTGGTAGGAACCTTGTAAGTCACTGAGATAAACTTCTTGTTAAATATCTTCATTTGTTTTTTATATTTAGAACGTATACATTCTAGTCTTCTCTATCTATCTAAAATAGAGTTCATATTACAGTTTAATCTCTCTTCCTATAATGGGACCTCATAACAGCCCCAAGAATACCCCAATTATTTCTGGGGGTCCCCAGAGGTTATCTCTCACCAAATCAGTATGTCAGCCATGGTTAACAGTGGCATATTGTTTTTCTCCTACTGTCCCACACCAGAACCATGTCTGATGTCGACAAAAGTCCCTAGAGCAGCCTCCTGGCTGGCTCTGCTGATAGAGTGCCCAAGATCAGCACTCCTATAGGGATGCCAAAGGTGCTATTCCCAGCTATGGGGTATTCCCCTGGGTGCTGGCCCTGAAGTGCCAGAACAAGGTTTCACTGAGAGGAAGAATCATCTCCACTCTGCTTCAATACTACTTACCTTTCCATAGGGCCCAGAGTGTCACAGCATTTCCTGTGGATAGTTTGGCTTTTGGGTTCATCACTCTAACCATAGTGGCTCATACCCAGTTCGAGGAGTCAGAGGGTGATAAATTTACCAGGCCACCTACTCGTTCGTCCTTCTCTCCCCTCAGCTCTAACCCAGCCCGCTCTCCACGAAGTACCATAATTTACTCCAGGTGCAACAAGCCCACCAAACAGTTTTAAAAACACTGGAGTCCACATATTTCAACTTCTCCATGGAGGCTTTGCTTTACCTTTGTGTGAGAGACGCCTTGAGATGGTTTCCCAGGGCAAAGGAAGATCTATACCAAAGGTGAATTCAAGTCCCCACCACTTGTAATGAGAAAAAAACTCAATGCTTTGAAATTATAGTTTTTCTTTCTTCTACTCTCAAATTTTCAGATATCTTAGGGCTGATTTAAAATTCAGGGCCAAGAACTTCTTTCTCTTCATTTGTCTTTGCAGTAAGGAAGCTTTCACTAATTTAGGAGTTTGCAACCCTGGATGCACATTAGAATCATCTTGTGGTGAGGGTGGCTATTAAAATATATTGGTAACTGGGGTCCACCCAAGACCAATTAAAATAAGATATGTGGGGGCAAGGCTCAGAAACTGAGAGTTTTTTTAAAGCTCCCCTGATGATGACATTCTACATCAGGATTAAGAACCACTGTTATTAAGCACATGACTTAGGGACAGGGAAATCAAATTTGAGAAGAGTACATCTCTTTTTCCTCCCATGTGAGAGTTCAGGAATCACTAACTTTTTCCTTGTTTGACAAGTAAAGGGCAACTTAATCTAATTATTACTAACTGCTATCCTCTGTTGTATGTGCTGATTCTTGAAAGGTTTGAACTTGTTAGATCAGCGCTGTGATTAATTTCTTCTAGGCACTTTGCTGCTATTAGGAGACATTGTCTCCAGGTGGGCTTTTTTGAACTATGTTGGTTTCCCATAGGTGTGGTTAATAAAGGAATCAAAACATTTATTTTCTTCTGGGTTCTCCTGAAAATAGCACTTTCCTCCAACTGGGCAAAGATATATACGCAAAAATAAATTGTATACACTTTTAGAGCATGGGTTAAATAAGTTTAAAACAAAAACCTAGATAGTTTGATTTTGTATTTACTAACCGTGAATTATTATTAAACATTGCTTAACATGGTTATGGCTTTCTCATGCTGGTGCAGAATTAGCTCACTCTGAATATCTTATCCAAAGTGGGTTTAAGTACCAATCTCACATGCTTTTGATAGCTCCAATAGGAGTCAAAACTTCTGGTCTTCTATTCAGACTTTAATTCTAACAACCATTTAATACTTTTATAGAAAAGGCATCTGTTTGGATTTTCAGTATCTTAGCACGTAATTCTTATCTGATTTCAGTTGGAGAGAGCAGAAAACCACAGAGAAGTGTTATATAGATTTTGACCCTGGTAAAGCTACTCATTGTTTCCTCTCTCATGGAAAACTGTCTTGCGTATCTCTTCTAGTTCTTGCTCCCTCTCATCTGGGATTTGCCATGTGTTTATGTGCCTTGGACTCTTATCAATCAGAAAAACCTAGAGGCATACATTTCTTGCTTAAAGCTTTAATTACCAAAGTCTCAGTTCACCAGGATAAGATAATTAAACAGAACATGTGGTCTAAGTACTTAAAAATATATTTAAACAATGATGTTGTTTCTCCGTGGCACAACAGAAATAAGACTCATTTTAAAAATCATGCTGAAAGCATAATGAAAGTTTCTTATATTCTCATACATAAAAAATATTTTCCAATATTGAGATTTCTTTTTTTCCATTCTTTGGAACATACTTGAAATATAATGCTTTCATTGATATGATCTAGAAATTAATTAGATGTTTATAAAAGTTTAATTGACAAAGAACATGTCAAGAATTTTCCATGTTATTGTATTATTAAGGATTGGTAAGTGTCCATATTGGTAATGGAATACTGTTCAGTACCTGCAGAAGAAAAGTATATCTTTCAAGACGGTATAAAAAGGCACCACCAAAATTACACGTGTAATGAAGATAAATATAAAAGTCTTGAAATAAGGAATTAATGTTACCCATTATCTTCCTTGGTTTTCCACTTAAGGTTTGTATAGTGTCTTTCACATAATGAACAAAAGGATGATGTTTTATCTTGTGAATTCATGTCTTAACTCATTAGAATACAATGATCATTTATGTATTACAAAAGTGGAAATGAAACAAAGACTGTGACTGACTACATAGTGTACATGAGACACCACTCATCTTTGCTTACATTTGTAATATTCAGTTGTCTCAGCTATTGATTTCCATAAAAAAAGATCAGATAGGTCACATGGTCAATATAATTGAGCATAAAATTACTGCTGTGAATATTATTTTAAGTTAGTGAATTGTCATAAGAATCTCTGCTTTTGAACAATTTCAGGGTGTAAATCACCTTGAACTTGCACCAAGAAGAGCAACCTCTTATATTTCTACCAAGTCTCTACCAGTCATCTACACAACCTCATCCCTTGTGACTGTCTTGTTTATTAGTCAAACATCCACACACACATCAGAATTGTTTTTGAGGGCATACTACATGCAAAGCTAGATGCTATATAGAGACAAAGATGAGTGAGCCACAGTTCCTCAACACAGTAAATTCCACTTTTAGCTGCAATATAAGGCAAAGTATGTCAAATAACAACAAGAAACATTAAAGTAAAGCTCATAGTGGTTCAAAGGAAGAAGAAATACCTGGCTTGGGAACTAAGGCAAACCTAAGAGGAGTAATATTTCATCTGCTCATGCCTTAAACAAATGCAGGGAATGAGCATAGTAAGATTCAAGAGGAAGTGGTGAGGGGAAAGGGAGAATGATAGATTTTCAACAAGTAGGGGGAAGATTTTCAAGGAAAACAAATGGTGCAAAGAAGTACTCCCAAGGGAACATTCATTGAAATGATACATAATTTTCTATAAATCAGGAATTAGAGATAAAGTTTTAAATTTTTTAAAATTCAGTTTATTTAAACTAAAAACACTCCAACATTTCAGCCATTTCTTCTACTTCCCTACTCCTCCCACCTCCCCACTTCTGGGAACCACCAATCTGTTCTCCATATTTGTGAGCTTGGATTGGTTGGTTGATTGATTGATTCCACATGTAAGACAGATCAAATGGTATTTGTCTTTGTTTGATTTATTTCACTTAGCATAATTCCCTCAAGATCCATCCATGCTGTGGCAATTGGCAAGATCTTATTATTTTTTATGCCTGACTAATATTCTATTATATATAATGTATTTTCTTTATCCATTCATTGATCATTGAACACTAAGGTTATTTCCATATCTTGGCTACTATGAATAATTTTGCAATGAACATGGTGGTGCACATATTTTTTCTGAATTAGTGTTTTCATTTACTTTGGATAAATACACAGAGGTGGAATTGCTGTATCATATTATGATTCTATTTTTAATTTCTTGAAAAACCTCCATACTGTTTTCCATGGTGCCTACAATTTACATTCCATCAACAGTGAATGAGGATTCCCTTTTCTCCCTATCTTTACCAAAGCCATTTTTACAGGTGTGATGTGATATCTCATTGTGTTTTTGATTTGTATTTCCCTGATGATCACTGATGTTAAGCATCTTTTCATGTGTTTGATGGCCATCTGTACGTCTTCTTTGGAAAAATGTCTATTCAGGTCCTCTGCCCATTTTTTTTTAAAGATTTATTTATTTATTTGAGAGAGAGAGAGAGAGAGAGAGAGAGCACAAGTGGGGAGAGGGGCAGAGAGGAAGAGAGAATATCAAGCAGACTCCCCGAAGAGCATGGAGTCTATTGCAAGGCTTGATTTTACAACCCTGAGATCAGGACCTTAGCTGAAATCAACAGTCAGATGCTCAACTGACTGAGCCACCCAGGTGCCCATCTCTGCCCAATTTTTAAACAAATTTTTTATTGTTGTTTTTGCTATTGAGCTGTATGAGTTCTTTATAGATTTTGGATATTAACCCCTTATCAAATATATGATTTGCAAATATTTTTTTCCCATTTAGTAGGTTGCCTTTTTATTTTGTTGATGGTTTCCTCTGCTGTACAGAAGCCTTTTTACTTTGATATAGTCCCATTTGTTTTGTTTGTTTGTTTGTTTGTTTCTGTTGCCTTTGCTTTTGGAGTCAAATCAAAAAAACATCACCCAGACCAATATCAAGAAGCTTACTACCTATGTTTTGTTCTGGGACTTTTGTGGTTTCAGGTATCATGTTCAAGTCTTTAATCCATTTTGAGTTTATTTTTGTATATGATGTAAGAAAGTGGTCTAGTTTCATTTTTGTTTTTTTGTTTGTTTGTTTGTTTGTTTGTTTCATATAGCCATTCAGTTTTCCCAACACCATTTATGGAGGAGACTGTTCTTTCCCCATTGTATATTCTTGACTCCTTTGTCATAAATTAATTGACCACATACGCATGAGTTTATTTCTGGGCTTTCTATTCTGTTTCATTGATCTATGTTATCTGTTTTTATGCCTGTACCATACTGCTTAACTTACTAAAAGACATTTAAACTTAGATTTGAATCAGGGAAAAGAATATTCCAAGTAATGGTAACAAAAGGCCCTAAGATAAGTATAGGCTTAACATGTTTGAGGTATGGTAAAAACATGACCATAGCTAAAGTAGTTGTCAAGGGGACAGTGGTAGAAGATGATATCAGAAAGGAAGTTGAGGATTTGCTCTTACAGGACTTGTAGGCCACATAAGGGTTTTAAACTTTATTTTAATTACATTGAGAAATCATTGGAGAAATTTAAGTAGCAATTTATGTGATTAGATACATATTTTAAGAAAGCATGATGGTTTCTAGGAAAAGAATCAATCTAAGAGGACCAAGAGTAGAAGCCAGAAATTCAGTGTGGAAGTTCTTGAAATATTCCATGTGACTGATGATGGTGACTTAGCCTATGGTGCTGATTGTTGAGATAGAGTAAGAGAGTCATTATTAGTTTTGAAGATAGAGTGAATAGAATTTGTTGGAGTAGTCATGGGTAGTCAGAAAAATCACAGGAATTAAGAATAACTCCTAGATTTGCTTTACACTTGAAAGGTGGGTGGGCAGGGATGCCATTTTCTGGGGTCATGAAGAGGTGGGAGGGATTGAAGAAGATGCCTATTTGACATTCAAAAGAGAGGTCAGTTAAGCAATTGGCTACACAAGTCAGGAGTCTCAAGAAGAGATTAGAATTGGAGATACAGATTTAGGAGTTTTAGGCACATTGTGGGATTACAGCCATGAGACCAGATAAGGTCACCTCAGGAGAAAGCATGACTAGAGAATGGTGCAAATGTACATCCTTAAAAAGTCTAATGAATTATCAGAGAGGGAGAAACCAACAAAGAATAAAGAGAAGGAAAGATTGCTCTAATCATTAATTATCACATTGAACTGCAATGCTGCAATGTTTTCAGAAGCTGTTGTAATATAAAAAGGAATTTTCATCTTTTTGTGTCTCTGCCAACTGACTTCAGACTGCTATACTTTTTGATTACTACTCCTCATCTAAGATGTGAGTTCTTTTTTAAAAAATTTTTTTAGAAGTTGGGGAGGGGCAGAGGGAGAGAGAGAATCTTTTTTTTTTTTTTTTTTAAAGATCTTATTTGACAGAGAGATAGAGAGAGAGCACAAGTAGGCAGAGAGGCAGGCAGAGGGAGAGAGAGAAGCAGGCTCTCTCCTGGGCAGGGAGCCCAATGTGGGGCTTGATCCCAGGATCCTGGGAACATGACCTTAGTCGAGGGCAGCCACATAACCAACTGAGCCACCCAGGTGCCCAGAGAGAGAGAGAATCTTAAGCAAGCTCCATGCCCAGAGCAGAGCCTGATGCAGGCTTCAGTCTCAGAACCCTGAGATCATGACCTGAGCCAAAATCAAGAATTGGACATTTAACTGACTGAGCTACCCAGGTGCTCCCAAAATGTGAGTTCTTAATTTGCTGTGTCTAATATGCAGTGTGTCAATAGATTAGATATCTTTTCTTGTGGAAGCAGAGTGACAAGTCTCATTAGACAAAAATGCCCACTCTCACCACTTCTATTCAACATTGTACAGTGAATTCTAGTGTAATAAGACAAGGAAACAAAAGAATTGTGTAAAAAAAATGCTATAAGCATTGGAAAGGAAGAAACAAAACTATTGTTATTTACAAATGATGTGATTGGCTAGGTAGAATATAGGACATAATCAATAAATTGTTAGGAGAGTTTAAAAGAGCAATTGGAAAGAAAAAAATACAAAGTGAATTGCAGTTTATGCAGCAGCACCAACTGAAAATATATTTAAAAAATAAAAATCATTTACAGTAGCAACAAAAAAGATATTTAGTAATAAATCTAACAAAAGATTTGTAAGACTTTTATAGAAAACAGTTCAAGACTTCAAATTATCAGTTTTCCCCAAATTAATCTATAGATCCCATGCAATTCTATTAAAAAACTCAACTGGGTGTTTTGAGGAACTTGATTAGCTCTTTCTAAAATATCTAAGAAATGGTGGATGCCCAAGATAGCTAAGTCATCCCAAAAGTAAGATAAGGTGGGGTGGCTCAGCCGGTTAAGTGTCTACCTTCAGCTCAGGTCATGATCCTGGGGTCCTAGGATCAAGCCCCACTGGCTCCCTGCTCAGCAGGGAGTCTGCTTCCCCCCCCCCTTGCTCCTCCCACCAGCTCATGCTCTCTGCCTTGCTCTGCTCTCTCTGTCTCTCAAATAAATAAATAAATAAATAAAATCTTTAAAAAAAAGAAGTAGAATAAGGCAAAGATTTATGCTACTAGATATTAATATGTATTATATACCTACTGGAATCAAGATAGTGAAATATTGGGGCACAGATAGACATACTGACCTGAACAGACCAGAGAACCCAGAAACAAATCTAGCACATAAAAAAATTGATATAGGATAGAGGTGACATATCTTCGGAATAATTATGAACTATTACATATGGAAAAAATGAAATTGGATTCTTACTTCACACAAAGCACAAAATTCCACTTGAGCAGGATTAAATGAGTTGAATGTGAAATGCAAAACTTTAAACTGTTTAGAGGAAGTATAAGAGAATATTTTATATTGGTATAGGGAAGGATTTCTCAAATGTGACACAGAACAACTATCCATAAAAAGAAAGTAGGGAATATTAAAATTAAGAACTTCTAGGCATCGTAAGGCACCATAATAAATACAGAAAAAAATATGGGCCACAAACATGGAAAACATGTTTGCAACATATAAAATGGATGAAAATATTAGTATACAGAATTAGGGTGGTGGCATCGCAAAACTTCAAGGCAGACAATCACATTCTATTCTGAGTTCATGGCAGCCCCTGCCTTTGAGAATGGGCTCTTTGGAATTGTGCAATATGGTATCATTGCCTAAAATATAAAGAGTGCATAAAAAGTAAAACAAACAACTAAATTGGGCAAGTTAAAAGACAAACATATTTCATGATAGAGCAAAAGCAAATAGCCTATACATGTTATAATAAGATGCCAATCCTTAGTATTAATTAGAAAAATGTAAATGAAGATCATAAAGAGATATTATTTTATACTACAATTGGCAAATTTAAGCTGACTAACAATACTGCTGGTAAGGATGCAGATGACTTAGAGTCAGAATTATACTGTATATGTCTGTTTATCAAAGGTCAGATGTTTGACTTTCAATCCTTTTCAAGAATGTGTTATATAGGAAAGTAGGAGTCCTCATAAAAAAATTTAAATAAAATCTTTCAGCTCTACATAACAATAAAAATGCCATCCTTTACAGGAAAATATGAAAAATCTCTTGAGTAAATAGGATCCTATAAATATATGGGTTTAACAAATAAAGACCTCTAAAAATACCTTTGAATTTCATTTTGAAGCAAAAGACATTATGTATATACCCCTCTCTTGAGCATGGAAATGGTTATTTTCCTAAAATTCTCCTGTGGAATCTTGTATAAGTAAATAACCCCCATTTTTTCTCTTATTGATGGTGTCTTAGTAATCCACGAGATACAGCTTCAGTGTAGAAATGATCTTCTAAACTTTCCAAAACTCTCCAAAAGGTGGCTGAGTAGCAGCCTGTTAAATTGAAGAAAGATATTCTCATTCAAGAGGAATTTCAATTTCATTAAAAAAAAGGGGGTCCTTCCTAAATAGTCTTGTGGTCTGAGCTTTTTGCTTGTGGTACGTGCTACTCTTAAAAGTGGCTCAGTTTTATTCCATGTAAAAAACAACTTTCCAAGAAAAATAATAAATACATTTCTAATTTTGTCCTTGTGGGATTATTCCATTGGAAAAAATTATGTGAAGCCTTGGGACAGGTATCCAAAAACAGCTAGAAGTCCAGAGCAGCAGGGAGGGCATTCAGCCTGAATGTTTTGTCTGCAGAATCTGAACTTTTAAAAATTTTATTCTTTCTAAGTTTTGTTTGAGACATCTTTGTTTTCTCCAGCCTTTCTTTGCAGACATTTATTTTTAAAATTTGGTTAAGGATTATTTTCATGGGCCTGCTCTGTAAAGTCTTGAGTAACAGAGAAAAATGCTTTTTACTTTTACTTATCTAGATATTTGCTCAATACTCCACTACAGTTGTTCTTAATCTTTATGGAGCTAAAGATTTCTTTAAGAATATTATAAAAGCTGTAATTCAACTGCCACAGAAAATTTTTTATAGGAACATGTAAGTTGAAGGGTATTGTAGTCCCTCAGATTAAGCATGTGTGTGTGTGTGTGTGTGTGTGTGTGTGTTTAAGAGACCATCCTTTCCCCATTTAGCATTTTTGGCTTCCTTTTCAAATGTTAGTTGACTGTATAAGCAGTGATTTATTTCTGGGCTCTCTATAATGTTCCATTGATCGGTCTGTGTGTCTACTTTTATGCCACTACCCTACTATGTGTGGTTGTTTTGTTTTTTGTTTTGTTTGTTTTTTTAACTATAGCTTTGTCACATAGTTTGCAAGGAAGTGTAATGTTCCAGTTTTGTTCTTCCTATTCAAGATTGCTTTGGCTATTTAGGATTTTGTGATTCCATACAAATTTTAGGATTCTTTTTTCTATTTATGGGAGAAGTATGATTGGAAGTTTTATGGGAACTGCAATGAATCTATAGATGGCTTTGGGTAGTATGGACATTTTAACAGTATTAATTCTTCTAATTCACGAGCATGGAATATCTTTCCATTTATTTGTGTCTTCTTCAATGTCTTGTAGCTTTCAGTGTGTAGATCTTTCATTTCTTTGGTTAAATTTGTTCTTAAGCATTTTATTGTTTTTGATGCTTGTAAATGGGACTGGTTTCTTAATTTCCCTTTCACACAGTTCATTGTTAGCATATAGAAACACAACTGATTTTTATATATTGATTTTGTATCATGCAACTTTACTAAATTTGTATATTCTAGCAGTTTTATGATGGAGTTCTTAGATTTTTCTATATATGCTATATGACATCTGCAAATAGAGACAATTTTACTTCTTCCTGATTTAGATGCCTTTTCTATTCATTCAGTCTTTCTTTTTTTCTTGTCTAATTGCTCTGGCTGAGACTATTAGTATTATGTTGAGTAAGAGGTGAGAGTGGTCATCCTTGTCTTGTTCCTGATCTTAGAGGGAAAGCTTTCAGCCTTTTGACATTTAGTATGATGTTAGCTATAGACTTGTAATATATGGCTTTCATTATGTTGAGATATGTTCTATATATATCCACTTTGCAGAGAATTGTTATCATGAAAGGTTGTTGAATTTTTTCAAATGCACTTTCTGTATTTATTGAGATGATTTTATGATTTTTATCTTCATTTTGTTAGTGCTGTGTATCATATTGACTGATTTGCAGATATTGAACCATCCTTGCATCCCTAGAGTAAACTGTCTTGATCATGATGTATAATCCCCTTAATGTATTGCTAAATTCAATTTACTAATATTTTGCTGAGAATTTTTGCATCTATGGTCATCAGGAATATTGGCCTGTAATTTTCTTTTCTAGTACTGTCTTTGTCTAATTTTGGTATCAGGATAACATTGGCCTTATAAATTAGTTTGGAAGTATTCCTTTATCTTCTATTTTTTAAAAAGAGTTTGACAAGATTGGTATTAAATCATCTATAAATGTTTGGTAAAATTCACCAGTGAAACCCTCTGGTCCTGGACTTTTCTTTTTTGGGGAGATTTTTGATTACTGATTTAATCCCCTTACTTATAAATGCTCTATTCAGATTTTCTATTTCTTCCTGATTCATATACATATACATAACCTTGGGAGGTTATGTATTTCTCAGAATTTATACATTTATTCTAGGTTGTCTAATTTGTTGGTATATAATTGTTCAAAGTAGTATCTTTTTTTTTTTAAAGATTTTATTTATTTATTTGAGAGAGAGAGAGAACGAGAGATAGAAAGCACGAGAGGGAAGAGGGTCAGAGGGAGAAGCAGACTCCCTGCTGAGCAGGAAGCCCGATGTGGGACTCGATCCCGGGACTCCAGGATCATGACCTGAGCCGAAGGCAGTCGCTTAACCAACTGAGCCACCCAGGCGCCCTCAAAGTAGTATCTTATGATTTCTTATATTTGTGTGATATCAGTTATAATGTTACCTCTTTCATTTCTAATTTTATTTAAATCCTCTCTTCTTTTTTCTTGGTAAGTTTATCTAAGGATTTTTTTTAATCCCCCTGAATTTTCTATTTTCATAGTTCTTTTAATTAACTGAGTAATTGTCATATAACATCACAGATCTTCTTTGACTTATGATAGGGTTACATCGTGATAAACTCATCAAAAGTTGAAAATATCATAAGTTAAAAATACATTCAATACACCTAACCACCCAACATCACAGCTTAGCCTAGTGTACTTTAAATGTGCTCAGAACATTTATATTAGCCCACAGCTGGGCAAAATTATCTAACACAAAGCCTATTTTATAATAAAGTATGTAATATATCATGTAATATATTGAATACTGAAAGTAAAAAACAAAATGGTTGAATGGGTAGAGAATGGTTGTAAGTGTATCAGTTGTTTGCCCTCATGATTGCATGCTGACTGAGAGCTGCAGTTCACCACCACTGCCCAGCATCATGAGACAGTATTGTACCACATATCACTAGCCTGAGAAAAGAACAAAATTCAAAATTTGAAGTACAGTATCTACTGAATATGTATTGCCTTCACACCATCATAAAATCAAAAAATCTTGAGACAAATTATTCTAAATTGAAAACTGTATATTAGTTTCAGGTGTAAAACATAGTGATTCAATATTTGTGTACACTGAAATGATAACAAGTCTAGTTACTATCTGTTACCATACATAGTTACAATTTTTTTCTTCTGGTAAGATCTTTTAAGATTTACTCTCTTAGCAACTTTCAAATATACAACACAGTATTATATATATAACTATAGTCACTATACATATATATAAAACTATCATCACCATTATGTACATTATATCCTGATGACTTATTTATTTTATAACTGTAAGTTGTACCTTTTGACCAACTTCACCAATCCCACCCCTGTCCCCTCTGACAACCACCAATATGTTCTATGTATTTATGAGCTTGGTTTTTGTTTTATATTGTTTTGTTTTAATTTGGGTTTGTTTTTTTTTTTTAGGTTCCACATATAAGTAAAATCATATCACATTTGTCTTTCTCTGTCTGACTCACTTCACGTAATATAATGCTCTCAAGCAAGATCCATCTATGTTGTCGCAAATGGCAATATTCCATTCTTTCTTATAACGGAGTAGTTTTCCAGTGTGTGTGTGTGTGTGTGTGTGTTTGTGTGTGTGTGTGTGTGTGTGTGTGTGTGAGTGATATTATATTCTTTATCTCTTCATCTATCCGTGGACACTCTGATTGTTTCCATATATTGGCTATTGTAAATAATGCTACGGTGAACATGGAAGTGCATATATCTTTTCAAATTAGCGTTTTTGTTTTTTCAGATAAATAGCTAGAAATGGAATTGCTTGATCACATGGTAGTTCTAGTTTTAATTTTTTGAGGTACCTCCATACTGTTTTCCATAATGGCTGCACTGATTTACATTCCCACCTATATTACAAACCCACAGTAATGTAAACAGTATGATATTAGCATAAAAACAGACATGTAGATGAATGAAATAGGATAGAGAGTCCAGAAATTAGCCTAAGAATGAATGGTCAATTCATCTGCAACAAAGTAGCTAAGAATATACAATGGGAAAAGAACTGTGACTTCCATAAGTGGTATTGAGAAAACCGGACAGCCACAAGCAAAAGAATGTAACTAGATTACTATCCTACACCATACACAAAAATTAACTCAAAATTGATTAAAGATTTGAATGCAAGACCTAAAACCATAAAACTCCTAGAAGAGAACATAGATGGTAAGCTCCTTGACATAAGTATTGGTGATGAATTTTTGGATCTGACTCCTAAAGCAAAGCCAACAAAAGCAAAAATAACCAACTGGGACTATATCAAACTAAAAAGCTTTTGCACAGCAAAAGAAATCATCAACAAAATGAAAAGGCAACCTGCATATATCCATTAAGGGGTTAATATCTAAAATATATAAAGAACTCATACAACTCAACAGGAAAAAAACAAATAATCTGATTTAAGAAATCCAGTGGAGGGGGTGCCTGGGCGGTGCAGTTGGTTAAACATCTGAGTCTTGGTTTCAGCTCAGGTCATGATCTCAGGTCGTGAAATTGAGCCTTGCATCGGGCTCCACACTCAGCACAGAGCCTGCTTGAGACTCTCTCTCTCTCCCTCTTCCCCTCCCCACTGCTCTCTCTCTCTCTCAAATAAACAAATCTTTTTAAAAAATTGGTGGAGAACCTGAATAGACACTTTTCCAAAGAAGATATACAGGTGACCAACAGATGCTCAATATTACTAATCATCAAGGAAATGCAAATCAAAACCATACCTCACAGCACCTCACATCTGTTAGAATGGCTAGTATCAAAGGACAAGAAATAACAAGTATTAGCCAGGATGTGGAGAAAAGGGAACCTTCAAGTCTAGCTAAAGTTTCATCTATTTTTTTTATCTTTCAAAAACCCAGCTTTTAGTTTCATTGATCTTTTCTATTTTCTTTTTAATCTCTACTTCATTTATGTCTAGTTTGTTATTTATTTCCTCCTACTGCCTTGAGGTGTTAAGTTAAGTTGCTTATTTGAGATCTTTCTTGTTTCTTGATGTAGGCATTTATCATTGTAAACTTCCTTCTTAGAATGCCTTTGGTTGCATCACATGTTTTGCTATGCTGTATTTCCAATTTCATTTGTCTCAATATTTTTTTATTTCTCTTTGGATTTCTCCTTTGACCTACATGTTGTTCAGTAACATGTTTGATCTCCACAAACTTGTGAATATTCAAGTTTTCTTCACGCAATTGCTTTCTAGTTTCATACCATGTTGTGGGAAAAGATGCTTTATATGATTTCATTCTTCCTAAACTTATTAAGTCTGCTTTGGGGGCCTAACATATGATCTGTCCTGGAGAATGTTAACATGTATCTAAGAAGAATGTGCATTCTGCTATTGAATGGAATGTTCTCAAAATGTCCATTAAGTCCATCTGGTCCAATATATAGTGTAAGTCCAAAGTTTCCTTATTGAATTTCTGTCTTGATGATTTATCCATTGTTGAAAGTGGAGTACTGAAGTCCCCTACACTATTGTATTGCTGTCTATTTATCCCTTCAGATTTGTTAATATTTACTTTATATATTCAGGTGCTCCTATATTCAGTGCATAAATATTTACAATGTTATGGCCTCTTGATGAGTTGATCCCTTTATAATTATATAATGACCTTCTCTGTCTCTTGTTATATACAGTCTTTGGCTTAAAATCTATTCTGTCTGATAGAAGTACAGCTACCTCTGCTTTCCATTCCTTCACTTTCAATCTACTTGTGTCTGCAAAATTGAGGTGAGTCTCACATAGGCAGCATACAGTTGGGTCTTATTTTTTTAATTCATCCAGCCACTCTAAATCTTTTGATTAGAGAATTTAGTACACTTATATTTAAAGTAATTATTGATAATTGTGGACTTACTATTGTCATTTAAATTAACTGGCTAATTGCTTTCTGATTATTTTTAATTTCTTTATTCCTTTCTTCCTCTCTTTCTTTTTCTGTGACTTGATAATTTCCTATAGTGGTATGCTTTGATTTATTTTTCTTTCTCTTTTGTGTATCCACTATAGGTTTTTGTTTTGGTTATCATGAGACTTACAAAAACCATATTTTATTTATAATAGACTATTTTAAATGGAAAATAACTTTGAACACATAGAAAAGCTGTACATTTTTATAGCCCCCTAACATTTTATGTTTTTGATGCCACAATTTACATCTTTTTGCATTGTGTATCCATCAACAAATTATTGCCATTATGATTATTTATTAAGACTTTTATTTTTTAACCATTATAGCAGAGTTATAAGTGATTTTCCTACCACCATGATACTATTAAACTATTCTGTTTATAGTATATTTACCATTACCACTAGAATTTACTTTCATATGTTTTCCTATTACTAATTATCATCCTTTTGCTTCAGCTTTAAGAAATCCCTTTAACATTTCTTGTAAAGCTGGTCTAGTGGTGATAAACTGTAGCTTTTCCTTGTCCTTGTCTGTAAAACTCTTTATATCTTCTTCAATTCTGAAGTACAATTATGCCAGAAAGAGTACTTGAGAATGGCAGTTTTTTTTTTCTTCTTTTAGCATTTTGAATACATCATGCCACTCTATTCTGGCCTGCAAAGATTCTGCTGAAAAAATCTGCATATAGTCTTTCAGGGGTTTCCCTGTATATAACAAGTTGTTTTTCTCTTGCTATTTTCAATATTATCTCCTTGTCTCTATTTTTTGGCTACTGAATTTTAATGTTTCTCTTGGTGTGGGTCTCTTTTGCTTCATGTTATTTTAAGATCCCTAGGCTTTCTTGATCTGGATCTCTGTTTTGCCAGGGTAGGGAAATTTTCAGTCATTATTACTTCATAAAAGCTCTCTGTCCCTTTTTCTCCTTCTGGGATTTCTATAATGCAAATATTGATTGCTTTATGGTATCCCATAAGTCCCTTAAGTTATCTTCACTCTTTTTCATTCTTTCTTCCTTTTGCTCCTCTGAATGAATGAATTCCACTGCCCTTTCTTCCAGCTCACTGATCCCTTCTTCCACTTGATGTGGTCTGCTGTTGAACACCTCTATTGAATTTTTTACCTTTGTTCTTGACAGAGTGGTCTCATGTAGGAGATAAACCTTGTCAGGTAGCCTGGCCCATGCTCTTGATTGTCTCACAAACTCTGTGCTTGTCCAAGCTGCCTCATTTATTTTTAGTGCCTTCATGTAGTTGAGAGTATGCCAAGACCCATCATGTCCCAAAGGGGAGAAGTCAAGTTCAGCACCTGGATGCAGGCCAGTTGGAAGATGTAGCATCAGGCAACAACTGGACGAGTGTGTAATAGTCCCCTTCCAGGAAGAAACTGGAAAGTGGATTTTTTTTCTATTCCCTCTGCTAAGCCTGTATTTCTGATGAGAAGAAAGTTGAGAGGTAGATTGTGTTTTTGTAGTGCTTTCATGGTTTCTGTATCATAATCTTTACAATCATATTTCATCCCTTCATCGTATTTACCCTTATTTTAGTATATATATAAGTTTTTCTTTCTTTAAAATATTGGGAGCCAGTTTCTTCTAACAGAACAAAATACACCAAAAATTGAGTGTGTGGCTCTGTTATATTCACCAGCCTGATCATATTCTTCCCTGCCCCCCTACCTTGTTTGGGGTCTCTTCTGATTTGTTTAGTGTATATTTTTCTGGGGTTATTGTTACCCTTTTAGCATTTTGTTCTCTCATTCATCTATTCTTCTCTGGACAAAATGACAAGATGGAAAAACTCACCTCAAAAAAACAAACAAACAAACAAAAAAGAAGAGGCAGTACCGACTTCCAGGGACCTAATCAATATGGACATTAGTAAGATGTCAGAACCAGATTTCAGAATGATGATTATAAAGATACTAGCTGGACTTGAGAAAAGCATAGATGATACTAGAGACTCCCTTTCTGGAGAAATAAAAATAAAAGTTGAAATCACAAAGGCTATTAATGAGGTGCAATGAAAAATGGGGGCTCTAACTGCTAGGATAAATGAGACAGAAGAGAGATGTAGTGATATAGAAGACCAAATGTTGGAGAATAAAGAAGCTGAGAAGAGATAAACAACTATTGGATCACAAGGGGAAAATTCGAGAGAGAAGTGATACCATAAGACAAAATAATATTAGAACCACTGGAATCCCAGAAGAAGAAGAAAGAGAGAGGGGAGCAGAAAGTATTTTGGAGAAAATTATAGCAGAGAACATCCCTAATTTGGGGAAGGAAGGAAACAGGCATCAAAATCCAGGAGGCACAGAGAACCCCCCTCAAAAGCAATAAAAGTAATTCAACACCTTGACATCTAATAGTAAAACTTACAAGTCTCAGAGACAAAGAGAAAATTCTGAAAGCAGCTTGGGACAAGAGGTCTGTAACCTACAATGATAGAAACATTAGATTGGCAGCCGACCTATCCACAGAGACCTGGCAGGCCAGAAAGAACTGGTGATATATTCAGAGCATTAAAAGAGAAAAATATGCAGCCAAGAATACTATATCCAGCTAGGCTGTCATTGAAAATAGAAGGAAAGATAAAAAGCTTCCAGGACAAACAAAAACTAAAAGGATTTGCAAACACCAAACCAGCCCTACAAGAAATATTGAAAGGGGTCCTCTAAGCAAAGAGAGAGTCTAAAATAACATAGACCAGAAAGGAATAGACACAATATACAGTAACAGTCATCTTATAGGCAATACAATGGCACTAAAGTCATATTTTTCAATAGTTACTTGAATGTAAATGGGCTAAACGCCCCAATCAAAAGACATAGGGTATCAGATTGGATAAAAAAACAAGACCCATCGATATGCTGTCCGCAAGAGACTCATTTTAGACACAAAGACACCTCCAGGTTGAAAATGAGGGTGTGGAAAACGATTTACCATGCTAATAGACATCAAAAGAAAGCTGGGGTGGCAATCCTTATACCAGACAAATTAGATTTGAAGACAAAGACTATTATAGGAGATGAAGAAAGACATTACATCATACTTAAAAGGTCTATCCAACAAGAAGATATAACAATTGCAAATATCTATGTCCCTAACATGGCAGCCGCCAATTATATCAGCCAATTAATAACAAAATCACAGAAACACATTGACAATAATACAATAATAGTAGGGGACTTTAACACCCTCCTCACTGAAATGGGCAGATCATCTAAGCAAAAGATCAACAAGGAAATAAAGGCTTTAAATGACACACACTGGACCAGATGGACTTCACAGATTTATTCAGATCATTCCATCCCAATGCAACAGAATACACATTGTTCTCTAGTGCCCATGGAACATTCTCCAGAATAGATCACATCCTAGGTCACAAATCAGGTCTCAACTGTTAAAAATCTTTGGGATGCAGCAAAGGCGGTCCTAAGAGGAAAAGTACATAGCAATACAAGCCTTTCTCAAGAAATAAGAAAGGTCTCAAATAAACAACCTAACCCTACACTTACAGGAGCTGGAGAAAGAACAGCAAATAAAACCTAAACGCAACCTGGGAAGAGAAATAATAAAGATCAGAGCAGAAATCAATGAAATAGAAACCAAAAGAACAGTAGAACAGATCAATGAAGCTAGCAGCTGGTTCTTTGAAAGAATTAATAAGATTGAGGAACCCCTGGCCAGACTTATCAAAAAGAAAAGAGAAATGACCCAAATAAAATCATGAATGAAAGAGGAGAGATCACAACCAACAACAAAGAAATACAAACAAGTATAAGAACATATTATGAGCAACTATATACCAGCAAATTAGATAATCTGGAAGAAATTGATGCATT
Organism: Eumetopias jubatus; assembly: GCF_037043125.1. NCBI lineage: Eukaryota > Metazoa > Chordata > Mammalia > Carnivora > Otariidae > Eumetopias > Eumetopias jubatus. The sequence goes on from NW_028274807.1 coordinate 46,306,704, forward strand.
TCCTCAGATGTATAAACTACCAAAACTGAACCAGGAAGAAATAGAAAACCTGAACAGACCCATAACCACTAAGGAAATTGAAGCAGTAATCAACAATCTCCTGACAAACAAGAGCCCAGGGCCAGATGGCTTCCCTGGGGAATTCTACCAAACATTTAAAGAAGAATTAATACCTATTCTTCTGAAACTGTTCCAAAAAATAGAAATGGAAGTAAAACTTCCAAACTCATTTTGTGAGGCATTCCTTACACCACACACAAAAATACACTCAAAATTGATGAAAGACCTCAATGTGAGCCTGGAATCCATCAAGGTCCTTGAGGAGAGCACAGACAGCAACCTCTTTGACCTCAGCCACAGTATTACCTTGATCCCAAAACCAGGCAAAGACCTCATCAAAAAGGAGAATTACAGACCAATATCCTTGATGAACATGGATGCAAAAATTCTCACCAAAATACTAGCCAATAGGATCCAACAGTAAATTAAAAGTATTATTCACCATGACCAAGTGGGATTTATTCCTGGGCTGCAAGGTTGGTTCAACATCCACAAATCAATCAATGTGATACACTACATTAATAAAAGAAAGAACAAGAACCATATGATCCTCTCAATAGATGCAGAAAAAACATTTGACAAAGTTCAGCATTCTTTCTTGATTAAAACTCTTCACCGTGTAGGGATAGAGGGCACATACCTCAATATCATAAAAGCCATCTATGAAAAACCCACAGCGAATATCATTCTCAATGCGGAAAAACTGAGAGCTTTTTCCCTAAGGTCAGGAACACGGCAAGGATGTCCACTATCACCACTGTTGTTTAACATAGTACTAGAAGTCCTAGCCTCAGCAATCAGACAACAAAAAGAAATAAAAGGTGTCCAAATCGGCAAATTAGAACTCAAATTCTCACTCTTTGCAGATGATATGATAGTTTATGAGGAAAACCCAAAATACTCCACCCCAAAACTGCTAGAACTCATACAGGAATTCAGTAAAGTGGCAGGATACAAAATCAGTGGCATTTCTATACACAAACAACAAAACAGAAGAAAGAGAAATTAAGGAGTCGATCCCATTTACAATTGCACCCAAAACCATAAGATACCTAGGAATAAATCTAACCAAAGAGGCAAAGAATGTGTACTCAGAAAACTATAGAACACTCATGAAAAAAATTGAGCAAGACAGAAAGAAATGGAAAAATGTTCCATGCTCATGGATTGGAAGAACAAATATTGTGAAAATTTCTATTCTACCTAGAGCAATCTACACATTTGATGCAATCCATATCAAAATACTACCAAGTTTTTTCAAAGAAATGGAACAAATAATCCTAAAATTTGTATGGAACCAGAAAAGACCCCGAATAGCCAGAGGAATGTTGAAAAAGAAAAGCAAAGCTGGTGGCATCACAATTCTGGACTTCAAGACACATAGATCAATGGATCAGAATAGAGAGCCCAGAAATGGACCCTCAACTCTATGGTCAACTAATCTTCGACAAAGCAGGAAAGAATGTCCAATGGAAAAAAGACAGTCTCTTCAACAAATGGTGTTGGGAAAATTGGACAGCCACATGCAGAAAAATGAAACTGGACCATATCCTTACATCACACACAAAAATAGACTCAAAATGGATGCAAGACCTCAATGTGAGACTGGAATCCATCAAGATCCTTGAGGAGAGCATAGGCAGCAACCTCTTTGACCTTATCCACAGCAACTTCTTCCTAGAAACATCACCAAAGGCAAGGGAAGCGAGGGCAAAAATGAACTACTGGGACTTGATCAAGATAAAACCTTTTGCACAGCAAAGGGAACAGTCAACAAAACCAAAAGATAACCGACAGAATGGGAGTAGATATTTGCAAATGACATATCAGATAAAGGGCTAGTATCCAAAATCTATAAAGAACTTATCAAAGTCAACACCCAAAGAACAAATAATCCAATCAAGATATGGGCAGAAGACATGAACAGACATTTCTGCAAACAAGACATCCAAATGGCCAATGGACACATGAAAAAGTGCTCAATATCACTCAGCATTAGGGAAATACCAATCAAAACCTCAATGAGATACCATCTCACACCAGTCAGAATGGCTAAAATTAACAAGTCAGGAAAGGGCAGATGTTGGCAAGGATGTGGAGAAAGGGGAACCCTCCTACACTGTTGATGGGAATGCAAGTTGGTGCATCCACTCTGGAAAACAGTATGGAGGTTCCTTAAAATGTTGAAAAGAGAGCTACTGTGTGACCCAGCAATTGCACTACTGGGTATTTACCCCAAAGATAAAAATGTAGTGATCTGAAGTGGTATATGCACCCCTATGTTTATAGCAGCAATGTCCACAATAGCCAAACTATGGAAAGAGCCTAGATGTCCATCAACAGATGAATGGATAAAGAAGATGTGGTATACACACACACACACACACACACACACACACACACACACACACACACACACAATGGAATATTATGCAGCCACCAAAAAATGAAATCTTGCCATTTGCAGTGACGTGGATGGAGCTAGAGGGTATGATGCTAAGCAAACTAAATCAATTAGAGAAAGACAATTATCATATGACCTCATTGATATGAGGAATTTGAGAAACAAGATAGAGGATCATAGGGGCAGGGAGGGAAAAATGAAACAAGATAAAACCAGAGAGGAGACAAACCATAAGAGACTCTTAATCTCAGGAAACAAACTGAGGGTTGCTGGGGATGGGGTGGCTGGGTGATGGACATTGGGGAGGGTATGTGCTATGCTGAGTGCTGTGAACTCAGGTCTGTACCCCTGAAACAAATAATACATTATATGTTATTTTAAAAAAAGTAGATAGATGCTTGTTAGGTAAAAAAACTATAGTATACATATGAAAAGGGACATGAAGATTACATCATGAAGTATAAATGCAACTCTTGCATATCAGAAGATAATAAAAGTAATTTGTAAGTCATGTAATCCAGTCCTTTCAGTTTGCAGATAAGTGAAACCTAGAGATGCAAAGACTAGTTAGTGGGAGACTTATTATCAAAACACCTCTTCTGATTTCCTCTTTGGTACCTTTTTCTCCTGTAGAATACTGTGAATTGTAAGAATAAAATTATGGAGCATTCACCTATTTTTAATTGGATACATTTGAAAATTCTAAAAATAAAACTCATTGTAGTATCAGGTAAAATCTGATGAAATCTGTTTATCCTGAACACTGTTTCATCAAGATGACTGGTTGGAGATAAAAAATGTGTGTTTTTTTTTTTTTTTTATGTGGAGGGAGGAGGACCAGACTTAGGAATATTTAGATGACTTATAACAGCACAGGATACCCTAAGCTTAACTTCTGAATACCAAGAAAAGAATGTTAGAGAGCTACACATGCAGATCTTTAGTCTTTTTTTTTTTTTTTTTTGCAATGTAGTGTCTAAATTAGCAGACTATATGATGGCATAGAGAGAAAGCTTAAGTAATTAGAAAGATTTGCTTCTCTTACTGGAACTGTGGCTATCTTTGGATTCTCCTTCTTTCTGGTAACTGAAGTTAAACCACAGGGATCAACCATTGGTAATTGGGGAAGTAGTTGATGTGGTGATAGTAGATACAGTGAGTGCTTCACAGCATATTAGAGGTGAGGCTAGATCCTTCCTGGGCTAACTGGCTAAATAGAAGTGGGTTTGCAGATTTTCCTCACCCTTCAAATATAACTGTCTACCTCTACTGGCCGGTAACATCATCTGAAATTCTCAGAGCATACACTTTTCATGTTAGTGGTCATATTGTTTTCTTAATCTACCAATGTCTGCCCATTCTACACCAATAGTCTGCTTTTCTATAAGTGCCTTATTTAACTGAACTAATCTCCTCCTTTCACTTAGGATGTAAGTAGACCAGGTACAATTTGTCCCTCTCAAAAAAAAAAATGAGTTAGATAAATAAATTCAGTAAAGGTGTAGTTTACAAAATTAATATATTGAAATCTTTTACATTTCTATACACTAGCAACAAAGTATCAAAAAGAAAAATTCAGACAACAATACTATTTACAACTATAACAAAATAATAAAATACTTAGGAGTAAATTTAACCAAAACGGTGAAAGACCTGTACTCTGAAAACTATAAAACCCTGATGAAAGAAATTAAAGATGACATAAACAAATACAAAGATATATATACCATGCTCAGGGATTGGAAGAATTAATATCGTTAAAATGTCCAAACTACCCAAAGAAATCCAAGATTCAATGCAATCCCCATCAAAATATCTATAACATTTTTCACAGAACTAGAATAATCTTAAAATTTGTATGGAATCACAAAAGCCCTGAATAGCTAAAGCAATCTTGAGAATGAAGAACAAAACTGGAGTTATCATACTTCCAGACTTCAAACTATATTGCAAAGCTATAGTAATAAAAACAGTATGGTACTGGCACATAAACAGACACAAAGATCAATAGAACAGAATAAAAAACCCCAAAATAAACACACAGGCATATGGTAAATTAATCTATAACAAGGGAAGCAAGAATGTACAATGGGGAAAAGATAGTCTCTTCAATAAATGGTATTGGGAAAACTGGAGAGTTACATGCAAAAGAATGAAACTGAATCACTTTTTTACACCATATGCAAAAATAAAATGGCTTAAATACTTAAATGTAAAACCTGAAACCATAAAACTCTTAAAAGAAAATATAGGCAGTGAACTTTTGGACACTGGTCTTAGCAATATTATTTTGGATCTGTCTTCTCAGGCAAGGGCTACAAAAACAAAATAAGCAATTGAGACTATATCAAGCTAAAAAACTTATGTACAGTAAAGGAAACTACAAAATGAAAAGACAATCTAGGGACACCTGGGTGGCTCAGTCAGTTAAGCGGCTGCCTTCGGTTTGGGTCATGATCCCAGGGTCCTGGGATCAAGTCCCACAATGGGCTCCTTGCTCGGCGGGGAGCCTGCTTCTCCCTCTGCCTGTCTCTCCCCCTGCTTGTGTTCTGTCTCTCTCTCTCTTTCTGACAAATAAATAAATAAATAAAATCTTAAAAAAATAAAACAAATTTAAAAAAAAGAAAAGACAATCTACTAAATGGGAGAATATATTTGCAAATGATATATCTAATAAAGTGTTAATATCCAAAATATATGAAGAACTCATATAACTCAACACCAAAGAAACAAATAACCTGATTAAAAAGTGAGCAGAGAATCTGAATAGACATTTTCCCAAAGATATACAGATGGCCAACAGACACATGAAAAGATGCCGAACATAACTAATCATGAGGGAAATGCAAATCAAAACTACTACGAGATATCACCTCACACCTGTCAGAATAGCTGTTATCAAAAAGACAAAATTAACAAGTGTTGGCAAGAATATGGAGAAAAGGGAAACCTCATGCACTGTTAGTGGGAATGCAAATTGGTGTAGCCACTAGGAAAAACAGTATGGAGGTTCCTCAAAAAATTAAAAATACAAATACCATATGACCCAGCAATTCTACTTTTGCATATTTATCCAAATAAAGGGAAACACTAATTTGAAAAAATATATGCACCCTTATGTTTACTGCAGCATTATTTACAACAGCCAAGATATGGAAACCACCTAAATAGATGAATAAAGAAGATGTGTAATGGAATGTTACTCAGCCATAAAAAAGAATGAAATCTTGCCATTTGTAACAATATAGATGAACCTAGAGGGTATTAGACTAGATGAAATAAATCAGAGAAAGACAAATACCATACGATTTGTTATATGTAGAATCTAAAAACAAACAAACAAACAAATCAAAACTGAAACAGACTCATAAATACAGAGAACAAATTGGTGGTTGCCAGAAGGGAAGAGGTGGATGGGAAAAATAGGTGAAGGGGATTAAGAGGTACATGCTTCCAGTTATAAAATAAATAAGTCACAGGGATGTAAAGTACAGCATGGGGAATAGAATCAGCTTTTTATGGTGACAGATGGTAACTAGACTTACTGTGATGATCATTTTATAATGTATATGATTGTTGAATTACTGTGTTGTATACCTGAAACTAATGTAATATTGAAGTCAACTATACTTCAACAACAACAAGAGAATATACAGATTATACAACACTAAAAACAAACAAACAAATGATAATTAGACAAATGGCAGCCTGGTGAAGTGAAAAGGAGAAAGAAAAACAAAACAAAATTCTAAATTATTTATGATTTTATCATTTGGCTATATTCTTTGCTGTCAAAAGACTTTTTGGTCAACCATTTGCTCATCATTTTCAGAGATCATGGATTCATACTTGATTGCTTTTTACTCAACTTTGAGAAATTTAAATGCAAATATCTGGCCATAGTCATAGAGAAAAGTTGGTATTTCAGTTGAAAAAAACTTAAATTCCTAAGTAACTTGCATCTCAAGATATATTCCCCCTTTTCTCTTTTCTCATCTCATCCCCCTCTCACTATTCCTTATACAAGAAATGAGGTCCTGTAGATTAAAAAATATACATATGAGGAGGTGCATTGGGTAGAAAAAAATACAGATGAGAAAACAATCCTATTCCATTTATTAGCTTGAAGTAGGTTTATATAAATCCATCTCCACATTCTAGGTAAGTCTTTCAGGTTTGGTGTATACCCCCTTATTAAATAAATTAGATGTATTTAGTTTGTCTCAGTTTACATTAAGTGCCTGGCAAGATCAATTATATTTATCTTAATTTTTTTAAAGATTTATTTATTTGAGGGAGGGCGAATGAGAGAGAGAAAGAGAACATATGAGCAGGAGGAGGGGCAAAGGGAGAGAGAGAATCTCAAGCAGACGCCCCACTGAGCATAGAGCTCAACTGGGGATTGGATCCCACAACCCCAAGATCATGACCTGAGCTGAAACCAAGAGTCAGAAGCTCATCTGACTGAACCACCCAGGTGCCCTACATTTATCTAAATTTTTATGAAAAAAAAAAAAGACATGGTGATAGTCTCTGTAGATTAATGCTATGATAAATTAATTAATTTCATCTCTTATATCTAGTAGAAAGATTATGGTGTTTTCAATCTTGGGATAAACCACAAAGTTTAACCCAAAATATTTAGGCAAAGTGTAATAAATTAAAACAGCCTGATGGAACAGTCTAGTTCTTTCATAAAATAATTCTAGAAGTGACCTGATGGCAAAGATCATAACTAGGAGAGGTTTTGAAGGTCTAATTAAAGTAAAAACAACTGTAGAATTTAGGTGAAAATTTGGTGTGGATTGGATTATAAAGCATTTTAATATTTTGGTTAAGACTCAGTATTTACTTGGGAAACTAGTAAAAAAAAGTGGGGAACTTGACTGTATTTGCAATAATTTACTTTTTGGGAAAAAAACACTGAAGCTAGCAAGACCAATTATTGACATCTATGTTACTTGCTATTGGCTACATAGGTCTCTATTCTTATTTTTTTCTATTTGTTTAAAATATTTTGTTGTTAAAATTTTTAAGAGTGGGAGTGTTGTTACCATCTTTCTTAACTTATAGAGATGCAGACTGAAATATATTGGAATGAAATGACATATCTGGGATTCTTTAAAATACTTCAGCATTAATAAGAAAATAAAAAGGTTAGTATAAACAGAACAAGTGTGGCACAATCTTACTATATGTTACATATAGATGATAGGTTTACACATACATATTTTTAAATGAAGGATGATACATTATCTTAAAGCTTTTGGGACAAGGATACTTTGATGAACACAAAAAAGAATGAAAGATTAACTAAGGAGATTAATTGGCATATATTCTTTTGCACTGATTCTGAGTTTCTAAAAGTTTCCATTATTTTGCTTATGTCATTCAAAAAATTCAGCTGGCTCATTTTTGATGAGCACAGAATAAGAGTAGTTACGAGTTAGGTTCCTGGGAAATTCTAGCTCTGCCTGTATAATGCCTATTAGTTGGCTGGATAGCTCTTTAAGCATTCTTTAGTCATCTCCCCCAACTCTGTATCAACTGCCAGTTCCCTCCAAATGAGAACTGTAACTATGAGGGACACCTTAAAGCTGTGTTCTAGGGGTAAAAATGAGTAAGAACAGGAGTTAATGGGAGTTAAGTCAGGAATATTCTGAAGCATGCATCTGAAATTGAAAGGATAGAGCAACATTCTCAGCAGGATGGAGTCCTGGGACTGGTGAACATTTACCACATCAACATCTATGACTAATAAATAGGTCAAATTATTTATCAGAGCTCATCTTAAATAACCATTCTTTTTTGATTATGTGCTATTTGCTTGTTTCCTCCCGTAAGCACACTTCACATAAGAAGTCACTGTAATGCAAAGTTAGTTTAGTTCTTGGAATTTTTGTTAAGAAAATATTTGCACATAAAATGAAAAGACCCTGTTATTTGGAAATTAGCACACATCTTTTATCCTGCCCGAAAGGCATGATAAATCCTTTATTGTGTTTCCTTAATTTTTCCTATGTCCTGTATATTTTGGACTTGACAGCATTGCATTGCATCCTGTGTTGGTGTTTCTGTTTTGGTTAACCAGACTAAGTTCAGCATTCAGGGCTTTTAGCGCCCATCCCAATGCATGTTAAATCAATTATGGAGGCACAGGGTAGCAGTGAAAGCATTTCTACCCAAAAGGCCCTGCTAAAGCAGTTAGATTCAATTAGGTAAATATTCTGTCTTTGGGATTAGAGTTTTATATTCTAAGCCAAAGCTCAATTACCTTTGTTCTCCCCTATACCCACACATACGTTTTGCCACTGAGGCTGTGTCCCTGCCATGCTGTCTAGCCCTGAAAAGACACAGGGATTCACAGACCTCCATCTGAGAAGTTGATTACATTGACCAGCTGGGTTTAGAAGAATTCTGAAGGCTTCTTTTTTGGGGGCAGGAGAATGTAGGAGAAGGCGTTTTTTGTTGGTTAATACAGGAGAGATTTGGGTTTTGGGTTTTTGTTTTTGTTTTTGTTTTCATACCAGGGTTGGGTTGCTGAGCCAGAAGTTGAATTAGAACTGGCACGTCTCTGTAGCTTCATTTGCTTTTCTTCCGGTCATGGGACAAGCTGGCACCAAAGCCTTGTTTTTGAAACCTTGAAATCCAGGCCTTAGATAGTCAGAGCCAGTAGCGTGGGTTGAAATTGCTTGGTTTGAATTTCCATAGAATTGTGGGGATCCAAATAGAAAAGTTGAATGAGAGTTTGTCTCAGCAGCCAGTAGAATATCTTCTTTGGGCAGACTTGGTAAGGGACTCAGGTATTGTCTTACAAGATGTTTAAAAGTTAAACTTCTACCAGTCCTTTCTCTACTGTGTATAGCATCCTGTTTATCAGAGAAAAGAATAGATGTGTAAAGGCCAAAAAGAAAAAGTGTGGGCTGTCACATTTTGAAGCAGAGTTTGTGGATATTTCGCAGAAGGAATAAAGAATATTGGGGCAGAAATTTGGAACATTGGGAGAAAAGGGGATGAAGAAAGCTTTTAGAGACATTTTTGCTGTATATTATGAGTGGAATTCTCTTTGGAAACACTTTGAGAAACTTAAGTAAACATTTAAATTGCTTTTAAGTGCCCCCCAACCTTTATTTTTAAAGTTAGACTCCTTTAAAAATGGAGTGCTCAAGCACTTACATAGATTAAAAGTGATAGTAGTTTGGACTTGTTATCGAGCGAGTTGCACAGTTCACCTAATATTCTAGCTTTATATTCAGGAAGAGTTTTAAATCTCTCCTTTCATTAATTTTTCTTCAATATTAGATTTTGAATTTGGAAATCTCTCCAGTCCAAGGCGATGCAACAGGAAATTTATCTTTCTTCATTAGTTTTTATCCAATATTAGATTTTTTAATTGGAAATATTTTTAACTTTAGGCAGTATATTATTAATAGAGGGGTCAGGACATGTAATGCTCACTGTAACTGAAGTCCAGTGGACTACGTATACACAAAAATAAAAATCAGGTATGAGTGTAAAGACACAACCATGAGACTCCTTGTACTCTTTTTCTTTTTCTTTCCTCGACAATACTATATGTTAGAAATATTTAAAAAATAGTCACAGACTATGAAATGTGGAAGGAAGAAATGCATAGAAAAGACTGCTACCACATCTGTCATGTGGAAATGATAATTAGCTAGACTGTTCAAAATGCCTTGAGTCAAGCTTGACTGGAAGAATTAAATGGGAATGCAGTTGATATGCTTTTAAAGATTCCTTTCTAGATAAATGACTCAGGGTTCTTTATTTATAGTTTGGTCCAGGTATAAATTTGAGAGGAGGAAAACAGACAGATTTTGGTATTTTATATGGATTATTATTTATTTATTTATGGATGTGGACAGACTTATCTAGCCTACATAGAAGCACAGACATTGCAATTTAGAAGTGTGATAAAGGCCCATTTTTTTTCCCTAAAAAAACAAACAAACAAAAAAAACAAGCAAAAAATTCTCTCAGTTTATCTACTGAACATTAAAATCAGATTGAAAAGCTTTTCATGACTGGTGATCTTGATGTGAAAAGTGAAGCTTTTGTTTAGTGCCCCTCAGCCTATATCCTCTTTATCATTATCTCTTATGAAGTATATTTGAAGACACATGGGCCAAAAGAGACAACTGATAGTACTGTGAGCCATGGACCAATTATACCTCACATAATTTAACAAGGATTGGTAATAACAAAACTTCCAAATTAGGGAAGCTTAATGCCACATACTATATCATGCCAGATTTGAGCAACATGAATGTTTGCAATCCCACATCTGTACCTAATTTCATTAAACTTCTCTGGTTATTCAAGTTTGACTCAGTGTACGTTCTAGTTCTCCTTCTGTGTAAAGCACAGAATTGTTGATTTACTCCAGTCTGGCTGTTTAGGTAGTAGCTTTTGGAAGAAAAGAGTTTAACCAGGCATTAGAGAATGTTATTATTTTATTTGGGTAAGAGTTAAAGATATCACTTTAAGTATGATTAAAATGTTTTTAATCAATACATTCTAAAACTATGATGTTTAAAGGTGGAATGAAGAAAGAAAGCTTCTGTTTATTTAGGCATTAATGTAGTCTTGCTTTCCACAGCAGTCCTTAGAGAGGAAATGGGAAAGTAGTGGAAGTCACATTAATCATACTTAGAATGAGTCTCAGGCTAGACCTAATTTAATTTCTGCACTTGATAGATAATATCATGGCTACTCTAGTCAACTTTCAGGTGAATTGAAACTTTAATGAATTTCAGAATCAAAATATTTCTGAGAAGTATTAAGGCCAAAAATAAAAACTGTCCTATTGAACTGAAGAAAATACAGCCAATGAATCCTAACTTCCAGGAACTGAGGGATGTTCAAGTTCAAGACGGGCCTTATCCCCAATTCCAGAAAAGACTATGCTTCAGTTCTTACCAAAAGGTGAGTGTCTGCCTAACTCTAAAAAACTCCTCCTTGTATAGGAAAGAATTCTAGCCTGGGTAGCTCAGTGGGTTAAGCATCTGCCTTCAGCTCAGGTCATGATCCCAGGGTCCTGGGATTGAGCCCCACATCACATTGGGCTCCCTGCTCAGTGGGGAGCCTGCTTCTTCCTCTTCTTCCATCTGCTGCTCCCCCTGTTTATGCACTTCCTCTTTCTCTCTGTCAAATAAATAAATAAAATCTTCAAAAAAATAAAGGAAAAAATTCTATTTTGTTCTTCAATTAATAAAAATTATAAGGGTTTTCCCTTTCAAAATCTGAATCCCTCCTACTTTAGCAGAGTTCACTGTTAGGTGGTTATCCAACTTGGTATGATTCTGAGACAGAACATAAATAAGAACATAGGATATCCTAACATATAATAAATGCACCAACAAAATTGAATTGAGAGGAACATTTTTCAGTTTTTGAACTCTTTTCTCCTCTCAAGTGACAGGTCATTTTTCTTGAAAGTGTGTCAGAAATAAAGGAACTGACGCACTGACTAGTCACTGCCACCTTGCCTTTGAGATAGCTGAGGATCAAATGAGCCATTGGATGAAAAAGTGCCTGAGAATCCTAAAGTTATATTTCTATATGAGATATCATTTCCATGGCTCAGACCCTGATAAGCTGTATTATGTTAGGTCAGTCATTAAGACTCATTAGGTCTTGGTGGCTTCATAAGAAAATAAAGAAGTTGGATTAAATAATATTTAAGACTACTTTTGGCTCTAATATTTTATGATTTCAAGATGCTTGCTTTTTAGTTAATTCAAGTCTGTTCTAAAAAAAAAAGATGATTATCTCAAAGGTAAATATTCCTGAAATTGTGTCTGAAAGCTATGGGTTTGGGAATATTGGTTCAGTAAGAACTTATTTCTTTTTTAAAGTAATTCCTGTTCTTTTGTAACCTGGGTTACTTGGGGTGGACCTTAGAGTCTTGTACACCTTCCTATTTCAACAGTGAGCCAAACTTTTTTGGTGAAGAAGTCCCAATTATACACCAAACATAATCACAAGGATCTGGCAAAATATATTGCCCACAGTGTCCAGAATTTTCACATTCTGTGCTGGTTTAGGAGATTGGTTTTTGTTAAGTATTTTCCAACATTGCTCTTAATTGAACCCTGAAGGCTTTTCTTGGCAATTGATTTGAGCTTTCAGTAAGTCTGAGAAGGCCGCTGGATGTGGGCAGAAGCAGTGCACAGTTAGGATGCTTGATCTTTCTCAAAGCTCTGCTTGGGCAAACAAGAGACCATCTCCTGTTGCTTGATTGGTGCCAGGCAGGATTTTCCAAGATAGAGATTGCTGGTGCATAGGGTTTAGAACAAACCCACAATGGCTGCCAGGGAATATGGTTTTGAGACTGGAAGTTATGTATTCACATCTCCCTACTCCTCTTGGAGTCACATCTCTTGCTCCCTAGAGGGCAAACGGAGTTGGCTACCAAAACTAAGCAAATTAGTGATTGATGGTATTTTCCCTCTATTGAAGTTCATTAGTATTTATCAAACCATCTGCACATTGATGGTTTGAAAGTTCTTCAAAGATCTGAATGGTGACAAAATTTATGTTTTGTTTTGTGCTTTTCTCTAATGAAGCCAGAAGTAGCTTTTCAAAAATGAAAATAAGTTAATGGGAAGGTAAACAAATATTACTTTGTATATTTGCTTACATAAAGGCAAAGTGTGGCACTAATGAATTTGTATTGTGTTACTGGCTAAAAATTGATACAGCCTAGAGTATAGTAAAAGACAAAATGTCCTCAGAACATTTTACTGTCATGAAGGATGTGTGATGTCTGGTAAAATGATTTCATATTGCATCAGCAGGAATCTTGCCATTAACAAATGAATAAGTTTTCACAGAGTGAGAGAAGCATATTGGAGGTGATCTTTGGGCTCTCTATCACAAATATGTTGGTCTATGTCCCACCAGGTAACATGACTGTCCATACAATCATTTCCTAGGTAAGGCTTCTAGTATGTGTAAATTGTAGTCACCAGGGCCAAAGTCTGCTTGTTCTCTGTGACCCAGTGCTGGCTGCAATACAAAATAGGTAAAACATTTGGAAGAAAAAAAATCCCCAAATATATATAGGTGATAATAAAATTTATTTTATTTTTAACTTCTATAAAAATAACACATTCATATAAAATCAAAAATTAGAAGAGCAGAAAAAAAGCATGCATATTTCTATCACCCATTGAAAACCAATAGTGACAGTTTATGTAATCTTTTTTGCTATGCATTTTCAATCATGATTGTGATGATATTGTACATGAAATTTTAAGTCTTTTCTCATTAATTTTCCCCAGCTTCATTGAGATGTAATTGACATAAAACATTGTATAAATTTACATTGTATGTGATCATTTGAAATACATGTATATTATGCCATTTATTTTAATTCAAGCATTTGTTTATGTTACATAACCTCTTCATAATCATAGTTGAATTTTAAATAATGGCTACATAACCCTTTGTAATATGGATATATTATAGATTATTCAACATTTATTTATTGATACTTTAACTGTTTCTGAATTCTCAATGGTACCGATTACAAAAACATCTTTGTTGTTTAAATATATTTCCTAAAAATTTCTTTTTTTCCCTTATGAGAGATATCTAGATTGTCATTCATTCTCCAAGTTTTCATTGAGCAATAGAACTTTAAAGAACCTCAGAAATTATCTCAGCTATCCTGCTCACTTTATAAATGAAATATATAAATGGCAGAATGCTATAAAAATTTTAAGAACATATTTTTCTTTCCTTTCTTGCTTGGTTTCTCTTTAAGGTGATTATATCTGTGCCATAAAGGAAGCAGAGGTGGGAAGTTAGTTACTCTCTGCAGTTATATAAAGAACATCTCTCAGGTGATTGTCCTTAGCAACCCATTCAGGATGAAAACCATGCTGGAGACTGCTGGTATATCTAGTAAGTACTGTTCTGAGCCCATTTGCATGTTAGCACTCCCACCCTCTAGGCCTTGAGATTCTTTGCACTTTTGTTTCTTTCCCACTGGGCATGATCTTCCCTTAGTTTCTGCCACCTTGCCTCTTGGAACAATTGATTGCCCCTGTGTGATAAGCTACTGAGCAGGAACAAAGATCTGGTGTCCCTAATCCTAATTCAATGATGAAGCTTTATGGGCAAGTTGGGAATATTACTCTGGTATTGATTTGTCTACCTGGAAAAACCCATTTTTGAAAGTTTAAATCCAATTTGTTGTTGTTGTATGTTTGTTTTCAATTTTAAAGTGACTTTCTTCTGTCTTCAGTTTTCATTATCGTCTTGATTGCAATAAAGAACTCTCCAAACTGAGAATTTTGGTGAACACTGGGAGCTCTTGTTTTTCTCCATTGCTCTCCCTCCTTTGTTTCCTTTTATGTCAACATTTCCATTTGTTCTTCCTCTCTGAAGAATTTTTTTTTACTCAACCTATTACTGATTATATGGTAGAAAATTGCTGCTCCACTTTTCCCCCCCCTAAACCTTTGGGTAATAGAGAAAAAAAATTTAGAAAATGGGAAAATTCTTAATTTGAATTGGAGCCAGATGGCTTGCCTTTGAATCCAAACTCTGGTACTTGTCAGATGTACAATCTTGGGCCAGTTACTTAAGCAGTCTGTGCCTCAGTTTCCTTATCTGTAAGACTGGCCTATTGCTGTAACTTCCCTCATAGAACTGTTCGAAGATTAAATAAGACATTACAGGTAAATCATAATAATCACATATAAATGTTTGTTGTTTTTTATTGCACCTATAAGAAACAAATTAGCCCATTGATTCCAAATTTAAAGTGCAAGTATACCCTGAAAGTTTGAAGCTGATCAGTCAGTTGAATTATTTTAAACAATGTACTTAAATTTTAAAAGCCTACATGCCAGCTATGAAGATAAGGACCTTCCTTATAGTATCTCATCCAAACCTCAAAACAAGCTTATAGTATGGTTAAATTATCTTTAGTGTACTGATGATGAAAATGAGTCTTACAGAGGTTCCATACCTTGTCTAACATCATTCACATAGCTAGGGAGTGCCAGAATGGATTTCTAACCAGTCTGGGCTACATCTCTGCTCAAAAACTAGCATATGGCAGTTAGATGAGAGGAAAAATAATTTTTACTGGGGTATGAGAAGGAAGGTGGAATTAAAAGGCAGAAATTCTAGAAAATGAAATTATGAATACCATGGATTTCTAAGAGTTGAGAAATGGGTGCTGAAAATGCCAAGAACAAAATGCCCACATTGCAGTTGTGACTGGTAACTAATGTTGCCTACATGTTGCATGGCACCAAAGTCATCTTTCCCATAAGCCTCATGGTGTGGGGATTATGTTTAATGTTACTGGGCTGTTTAAAAGGACAAATGATATTAAATTATTATAATAATAATTTAATAGGAATAATAATAATATAATAATAATAATTTAACAGGAAATTTAAAAATATTATAGATAAACATTATATAAAGGTAAATGTTATTTTTTCTAATAATCTTTAAATAGGTTTTAATCTTTTAAGACAGACTAGATCAGAGGAGCTAAGATGGCAGAGTAGTAGGAGGACCCTAAGCTTGCCTGGTCCCTTGAACTCAGCTAGATAAATATCAAATCATTCTGAATACCCAAGAAATTCACCCAAGGAATGACAGAACAAACTGTACAAGTAGAGGGAGAGAAGAGGCCACATAATGGAAGGTAGAAGGTGTGGAAATGTGATTTGGGGGAGAAATAGATCACAGGTACTGTGGAGAAAAGGAAGCCCTGGTCATGGAGAGAGGAGAAAGAGAAAGAGAGAGAGAGAGGAGTGCGTAAGGGATTGCACAAGGAAAACACTTCCCTAAAGCCATTGGCTGGGAATATGAGAGGGGCTGAAATGCATGAGGTTTTACAATGAGTGGAGCTCAAAGACTGGAATTTTAGAGGTCTGTGGTATGGCCAATGTGGAGCCCTGTGGGTGCTGCAGTGCTCCTATGAAGAAGGAGGGCAGAGTCCAGGAGCAGACAGCATGATTTGAGGATCCCCTGGGATGCACTGGGAGAGACTGTTCCCCTTTCTTGGAGTGCATCTGGGAAAGGTGGCATTGCCTCTCCAGGACAAAATAGCTTGGTGGGCACCATTTCCCCTCCCTGCTCCTGAGCATAAACTAACTTCAGTGAGCAGCACAGCACCAATGCTGGTGGTCTAAATCACTTACACCAAACCCTGCCGCTCTGCACTCTGTGGTGCTGCTTTTCTTGGGTAAGTGTGCCTGAGAACCAGTGCTGTGGGCCCCTCCCCCAGAAGACCAGCATCACATCCAGCTTTAGTGGAAATATCATCAAGTCTCTTTTGTCTCTTTTAACAAGCAGACCAGAGCACACATAGTTAAAACTCACCATACTCTGGCCAAGGTCCAAGCACACCCCATGACAGTCAAGGAGAAACTCTTCTGAGAACTGACCTGAGGGAAAGAATAGCCAAAACACAGCAGCAGAGTACATACAGCATACAGCAGAAACATTTCCTGAAGTGCCAGGCCCTGGACAATATATGACTTATTCTTTATAAAGCCATTATTCTCAGGAGTAGGAAACATAACAAGCTTTCTTAACACAGACAAGGCAGAGACCTAGACAAATGCCAAGACGAAGAAATTCAACCCAAAAGAAAGAACAAGAAAAGGTCATAGCCAGAGATCTAATTGAAACAGATATAAGTAATATGTGTGATCCAGAATTTAAAGCAACAATCATAAGGATACTATCTGGGCTTGAGAAAAGCATAGAAGACACCTGGGAATCCCTTACCACATAGACAAAAGACCTAAAAACTAGTCAGGCTGAAATAAAAGTCGCTATAACTGAGATGTGAAACCAACTGGATGTAATGACCACAAGGATGGAAAAAAATAGAGGAATGAATAAGTGATACAGAAGATAAAATTACGGATAATAATGAAGCCGAAAAGAAAAGGGAAAGAAAAATACTGGATCATGAATGTAGACTTAGGGAACTTAGCAACTCCATAAAGCATAATAATACTCATATCATAGGAGTCTCAGAAGAAGAGAGGGAAAGGAGGCAGGAGGTTTATTTGAGGAAATTATAGCTGAAAATTCCCTAGTCTTGGGATGGAAATAAAGATCCAAATCCAGGAAACGCAGAGAACTCCCATCAAAGTCAACAAAAGCAGGCCAACATCAAGATATGTCATATTTAAATTTGCAAAATCCAGAGATAAAGAAAAAATCCTGAAAGCAGCAAGACAAAAGAAGTTCCTAACTTACAAGGGAAGACAAATAAGGTTAGCAGCAGATCTTGCCACAGAAACTTGGCGGGCCAGAAGGGAGTGGTATGATATATTCAATGTGCTGAATGGGAAAAATATGCAGCCAAGAATACTCTATCCAGCAAGGCTGTCATTCAGAATAGAAGGCGAGATAAAGAGTTTCCCAGAAAAACAAAAACTAAAAGAGTTTGTGATCACTAAACCAGCCCTGCAAGAAATATTAAAGGGGACTCTGAGTGGGAGAGAAAAGCCAAAAGAAGCCAAAAGCAATAAAAAATGGAAAGGAACAGAGAAAATCTACAGAAACAATGACTTAACAAGTAATACAAGGCACTAAATTAATACCTATCAATAATCACTCTAAAAGTAATGGACTAAACACTCCAGTTAAAAGCCATAGGGTGTTCAGAATGAATAAAAAAACAAGACCCATATGCTGCCTACAAGAGATTAACTTTAGACTTAACACTAGTAGACTGAAAGTGAGGGGATAGAGAACAATTTATCATGTAAATTGACATGAAAAATTGCTAGAGTAGCAATACTTATATCAGATATACTAGATTTTAAACCAAAGATTGTAACAAGAGATGAAGAAGGGCACTGCATCATAAAAAGGGGGATCTATCCAACAAGAAGATCTAAGAATTGTAAGTATTTATGCCCCCAACTTGGGAGCATCAGAATACATAAAGCAATTAATAGCAAACATAACATTGATAATAACACAGTAATAGTAGGGGACTAACACCCGGCTTACAGAAATGCACAGACCATCTAAGCAGAAAATCAACAGGGAAACAATGACTTTAAATGACACATTGGACCAGATGGACTTAACAAATATATTTAGAACATTCCATCCTAAAACAGCAGAACACACATTCTTTTTGAGTGCACATGGGACATTCTCCAGAATAGATCACATAATGGGTCACAAATCAGCCCTCAACAAGTACAAAAAGATTGAGATCATACCATGCATATTTCCTGACCACAATGCTGTGAAACTTGAAGTCAACAATAAAAAATTTGGAAAGACCACAAATACATGCAGGTTAAAGAATATCCTACTAAACAATGAATAGGTCAACCAAGAAATTAAAGAACAAATTTAAAAATACATGGAAATAAACATTAATGAAAACACGATGGTCCAAAACCTTTGGGATGCAGCAAAAGCAGTCATAAGAGGGAAGGATATAGCAATACAGGCTTTCCTCAAGAAGCAAAAAATATCTCAAGTATGCAACCTAACCTTACATTTAAAGGAAATAGAAAAAGAAAAACAAATGAAGCCTAAAGCCGGCAGAAGAAGGGAAATAATAAAGATTAGAACAGAAATAAATGATATAGAAACAACAACAACAGCAACAGCAACAAAACACTAGAACAGATCAATGAAACCAGGAGCTGGTTCTTGGAAGAAATTAATAAAATTGATAAACTCCTAGCCAAGTGGGATTTATTCCTGGGCTGCAAGGGTGCTTTAATATTCACAAATCAATCAACATGATATACCACATTAATAAGAGATGACATAAGAAATGACAAGAACCATATGATCCTGTCAAAGGATGCAGAAAAAGCATCGGATAAAATACAGCATCCATTCTTGATAAACATCCTCAACAAAGTAGGGACGGAGGAATATAACTCAACATCATAAAGGCCACATATGAAAAACCCACAGCTAATATCATCCTCAGTGAGGAAAAACTGGGAGGTTTTCCTCTTTGGTCAGGAACAAGACACTCTCACCATTACTATTTAACAAAGTACTAGAAGTCTTAGCCTCAGCAATCGGACAACAAAAAGAAATAAAAGGCATCCAAAATTGTCAAGGAAGAAGGCAAACTTTCACTATTTGCAGATAACATGATACTCTAGGTAGAAAACCCAAAAGACTTCATTAGCATAGCTAGAACTAATACATGAATTCAGGAAAGTTGCAGGATATAAAATCAATGTGTAGAAATCTGTTGCATTTCAATATACTAATAATGAAGTGGCAGAAAGAGAAATCAAGGAATTGGTACCATTTACAACTGCACCAAAAACCATAAAATACCTAGGAATAAACCTAACCAAAGAGGTAAAAGATATGTACTCTGAAAACTATAGAACACTTCTGAAAGAAATTGAAGAAGACAAAGAAATGGAAAAACATTCCATGCTCATGGATTGGAAGAACAAATATTGTTAAAATGTCTATAGTACACCAAGCAATCTACACATTTAATGCAATCCCTATCAAAATACCACCAGCATTTTTTACAGAGCATGTACAATCCTAAAATTTGCATTAAACCTCAAAAGACCAAATAGCCCAAGCAATCATGAAAAAGAAAAACAAAACTGGAGGCATCACAATTCCAGACTTAAAGCTATATTACAAAGCTGTAGTCATCAAGACAGTACAGTACTGGCACAAAAACAGACACATAGATCAATGGAACAGAATGGAAAACCCTTTAGTGGACCCACAACTATATGGTCAACTAATCTTCAACAAAGCAGGAAAAAATATCCAATGGAAAAAAGACAGTCTCTTCAACAAACGGTGTTGGGAAAACTGGACAGCAACATGCAGAAGAATGAAACTGGATCACTTATACCATAGACAAAAATAAATTCAAAATTGATGAAAGACCTAAATATGAGACAGGAAACCATCAAAATCCTAGAGGAACAAAAGCAGCAAGCTCTCTGACATCAGTCATGGCAACTTATTACTAGTTATGTCTCCAAAGGCAAGGGAAACAAAGGCAAAAATGAACTATTGGGATTTCATCAAGATAAAAAGCTACTGCACAGCAAAGAAAACAATCAACAAAACTAAAAGGCAGCCTATGGGATAGTAGAAGATATTTGGAAACAACATATCTGATAAAGGTCTTCACAGGCAACATGATGACAACTAATTCATATCTTTCAATAATCACTCTCAACGTGAATGGCCTAAATGCTCCCATAAAATGGCACGGGGTTTCAGATCGGATAAAAAGACAGGACCCATCCATATGCTGTCTACAAGAGACTCATTTTGAACCTAAAAATACATCCAGACTGAAAGTGAAGGGATGGAGATCCATCTTCCATGCCAGTGGACCTCAAAAGAAAGCCGGGGTAGCAATTCTTATATCAGAAAAATTAGATTTTAAACTAAAGACTGTAGTTAGAGACAAAGAAGGACACTATATCATTCTTAAAGGGTCTATCCAACAAGAAGATCTAACAATTGTAAATATCTATGCCCCCAACATGGGAACAGCCATCTACATAAGCCAGCTGTTAACCAAAATAAAGAGTCATATTGATAACAATACATTAATTGTAGGAGACCTCAGTACTCTACTCTCAGCAATAGACAGATCATCTAAGCAGAAAAGCAACAAAGAAACAAGAGCTTTGAATGACACACTGGACCAGATGGACCTCATAGATATATACAGAACATTCCACCCTAAAACAACAGAATACACATTCTTCTCGGGCGCACATGTAACTTTCTCCAGAATAGACCACATACCGGGTCACAAATCAGGTCTCAACTGATACCAAAAGACTGAGATTATTCCCTGCATATTCTCAGACCACAATGCTTTAAAACTGGAGCTCAATCACAAGAAAAAATTTGGCAGAAATTCAAACACTTGGCAGCTAAAGACCACTCTGCTCAAGAATGTTTGGGTCAACCAGGAAATCAAAGAAGAACTTAAACAATTCATGGAAACCAATGAGAATGAAAACACATCGGTCCAAAACCTATGGGATACTGCAAAGTCAGTCCTAAGTGGAAAATACATAGCCATCCAAGCCTCACTCAAAAAAATAGAAAAATCCCGAATTCACCAACTAACTCTACACCTTAAAGAACTAGAGAAAAAGCAACAAACGATGCCTAAGCCACACATTAGAAGAGAAATAATTAAGATTAGAGCAGAGATAATGAGCTGGAAACCAGAAACACAGTAGATCAGATCAACAAAACTAGAAGCTGGTTCTTTGAAAGAATTAATAAGATCGATAAACCACTGGTCAGGCTTATCCAAAAGAAAAGAGAAAGGACCCAAATTAATAAAATTATGAATGAAAGGGGAGAGATCACGACTAACACCAAGGAAATAGAAACAATTATTAGGAATTATTATCAACAATTATATGCCAATAAATTATGCAATCTGGAAGAAATGGAGGCCTTCCTGGAAACCTATAAACTGCCAAGACTGAAACAGGAAGAAATTGACAACCTGAATAGGCCAATAACCAGTAATGAAATTGAAGTAATGACCAAAAATCTTCCAAAAAACGAGTCCAGGGCCTGATGGATTCCCTGGGGAATTCCACCAAACATTCAAAGAAGAAATAATACCTATTCTCCTGAAGCTGTTTCAAAAAAATAGAAACAGAAGGAAAGCTTCCAGACTCATTTTATGAGGCCAGCATTACCTTAATCCCCAAACCAGGCAAAGACCCCATCAAAAAGGAGAATTTCAGACCAATATCCCTGATGAATATGGATTCCAAAATCCTCAACAAATTCCTAGTTAATAGGATCCAACAATGCATTAAAAGGATCATCCACCACGACCAAGTGGGATTTATCCCCGGGATGCAAGGGTGGTTCAACATTCGCAAATCAATCAATGTGATAGAACACATTAATAAGAGGAGAGAGAACCATATGGTCCTCTCAATTGATGCAGAAACAGCATTTGACAAAATACAGCATCCTTTCCTGATTAAAACTCTTCAGAGCTTAGGGATAGAGGGAACATTCCTCAAGTTCATAAAATCCATCTATGAAAAACCCACAACAAATATCCTCAATGAGGAAAAGCTGAGAGCCTTTCCCTTAAGATCAGATACACGTCAAGGATGCCCACTCTTGCCACTATTTTTCAACATAGTACTAGAAGTCCTAGCAACAGCAATCAGACAACAAAAAGAAATAAAAGGTATTCAAATTGGCAAAGAAGAAGTCAAACTCTCTCTTTTTGCAGATGACATGATACTTTATGTGGAAAACCCAAAAGACTCCATCCCCAAATTACTAGAACTCATACAGCAATTCAGTAATGTGGCAGGATACAAAATCAATGCACAGAAATCAGTTGCTTTCTTATACACTAACAATGCAACTGTAGAAAGAGAAATTAGAGAAAAATGATTCCGTTTACAATAGCACCAAAAACCAAAAGATACCTCGGAATAAACCTAATCAAAGAGGTAAAGGATCTATACTCTAGGAACTACAGAACGCTCATGAAAGAAAGCGAAGAAGACACAAAAAGATGGAAAAACATTCCATGCTCATGGATCGGAAGAATAAACATTGTTAAAACGTCTATGCTACCCAGAGCAATCTATACCTTCAATGCCATTCCAATCAAAATCCAATGACATTTTTCAACGTGCTGGAACAAACAATCCTAAAATTTGTATGGAATCAGAAAAGACCCCAAATCACCAAGGAAATGTTGAAAAAGAAAAACAAAGCTGGGGGCATCACGTTGCCCGATTTCAAGCTATATTACAAAGCAGTGATCACCAAGACAGGATGGTACTGGCACAGAAACAGACATATAGACCAATGGAACAGAATAGAGAGCCCAGATATGGACCCTCAACTCTATGGTCAAATAATCTTTGACAAAGCAGGAAAAAATATGCAATGGAAAAAAGACAGTCTCTTCAATAAATGGTGTTGGGAAAATTGGACAGCCACATGCAGAAGAATGAAACTCGACCATTCTCTAACACCATACACAAAAATAATCTCACAATGGATGAAAGACCTCAATGTGAGACAGGAATCCATCAAAATCCTAGAGGAGAACATAGGCAGTAACCTCTTTGACATTGGCCACAGCAACATCTTTCAAAATACATCTCCAAAACCTAGTGAAACAAAAGCAAAAATGAACTTTTGAGACTTCATCAAGATAAAAACCTCCTGCATGGCAAAGGAAACAGTCAACAAAACAAAGAGGCAATCCACAGAATGGGAGAAGGTATTTGCAAATGACACTACTGATTAAGGGTTGGTATCCAAGATCTACAAAGAACTTCTCAAACTCAACACCCAACAAACAAATAATCAAGTCAAAAAGTGGGCAGAAGACATGAAAAGACACTTCTCTGAAGACATACAAATGGCCAACAGACACATGAAAAAGTGTTCATCATCATTAGCCATCAGGGAAATTCAAATCAAAACCACATTGAGACACCACCTTACACCAGTTAGAATGGCAAAAATTGACAAGGCAAGAAACAACAAATGTTGGAGAGGTTGTGGAGAAAGGGGAACCCTCTTACACTGTTGGTGGGAATGCAAGTTGGTACAGCCACTTTCAGAAAACAATGTGGAGGTGCCCCAAAAATTAAAAATAGAGCTACCCTATGACCCAGCAATTGCACTACTGGGTATTTACCCCAAAGACACAGATGTAGTGAAAAGAAGAGCCATATGCATCCCAATGTTCATAGCAGCAATGTCCACAATAGCCAAACTATGGAAAGAGCTGAGATGCCCTTCAATAGATGAATGGATAAAGAAGATGTGGTCCATATATACAATGGAATATTACTCAGCCATCAGAAAGGATGAATACCCAACTTTTACATCCACATGGATGGGACTGGAGGGGATGATGCTAAGTGAAATAAGTCAAGCAGAGAAAGTCAATTACCATGTGGTTTCACTTATTTGTGGAACATAAGGAATAGCATGGAGGACAGCAGGAGAAGGAAGGGAAAAGGAAGGGGAGGGAATCGGAGGGAGAGATGAACCATGAGAGACTATGGACTCTGAGAAACAAATAGGGTTTAGAGGGGAGGGGGGTGGGGGGATGGGTTAGCCTGGTGATGGGTATTAAGGAGGGCACATACTGCATGGAGCACTGGGTGTTATGTGAAAACAATGGATCATGGATCACCACATCAAAAACTAATCATGTATCATATGGTGACTAACAACATAATAAAACAAAACAAACAAAATAACAAAAAAAACATATCTGATAAAGTGTTCGTATCAAAAAACCTATAAAGAATTCATAAAATGCAACATCCAAAATCTGAATAATTCAGTTAAGAAATGGGCAGAAGACATGAATAGACTTTCCAAAGAAGACCTCCAGATGGCTAAGAGACACAAGGAAAGATGTCCAACATCTCTCAACATCAGGGAAATACAAATCAAAACTACAATGAGGTATCACTTCACAACTGTCAGAATGGCTAAAATTAACAACACAAGAAACAACAGATGTTGGGGAGAATGTGGAGAACAGGGAATCCTCTTACACTGCTGGTGAGAATGCAAACCGGTGCAGCCATTCTGTAAAATAGCATGGAGTTTCCTTAAAATGTTAAAAATAGAACTACCCCATGAAGCAGCAAATACACTACTGGTAATTTACTCCGAGAATACAAAAATACAGATTCAAAGAGACACATGCTCCTTGATGTTTATAGCAGCATTATCAACAGTAGCCAGATTATGAAGAGAGTCCAAATGTCCATTGACTGATGAATGGATAAAGAAGATGTGGGGTGTGTGTGTGTGTGTGTGTGTGTGTGTGTATGTGTGTGTGACACACACAATGGAATATTACTCCATCATCAAAGGGAGTGAAATCTTGCCATTTGCAATGACATGGATGGAGCTAGAGTGTATCATGCTCAGTGAAATAAGTCAGTCAGAAAAGGACAAATACCATATGATTTCACTCATATGTGGAATTTAATAAGTGAAACAGATGAACATAGGGGGAAAAAAAGAGAGGCAAACCCTAAAAGGGTCTTAACTATAGAGAACAAACAGGAGGGGGAGGTGAGTAGGGGGATGGGTTAAATGGGTGATGGGTATTAAGGAGGGCACTTGTGATGACCACTAGATTTGTATGTAAGTGATGAATCACTAAATTCTATGCCTGAAACTAATATTGCACTATATATTAACTAACCAGAATTTAAATAAAAGCTTGAAAGAAAAAAAAAACCTTTAAGAAAGACTAGCATTTCCTCCTCAGTTAAGCTGAATAATTTCTGTTTTTAAGCAGATCCATTTTTATATGATCTGGTATTTTTCTAATTTACTTCAAAGAAATTGACAATCTAGGTATATTCTTTAGAAACTAGGGGCAATACTTCCTAATATTGCTTTTGTCTCTTTGTGGACAAGAACTTGGACAATTTTTTCCATCTTGTTCCTGTCCCTCATGGTTGTTCTTGTTGCTCTCTGCACATCTCCGTCATCCTCTGAATAGGGATTTAGGTAAAGATAGGATGGCAGCTGTACCAGAATTTGGTCTGTAGATCAAAACTTTGATCAGTCCATATTTACTGGTATATCAAATGAACTAAGGGTAAGTCCTAAAAATGATGTAAGGTGTTTCTATGGCCATGGATCCTGCATATGTATTTTCAAAGTAAGAATTAATGTTAAATTGATATATTGCCCAGGGTTTAAAGGGTTTTGCTTGTTTGTTTTCCCTTAATAATTAGACTAGGTCATTGGCTCCTCACTTAAAGGCCCTTGACTCCTTCCCTCCCAGATATTCAAGAAGAATAAGGAGTGTATGTTATCGACAGTGTATTTAAAAAAATTCAGAGCAGCACCTGGGTGGCGCAGTTGGTTGATCGTCCCACTTTTGGTTTCAGCTCAAGTCATGATCTCTGGGTTGTGGTATGGAGTCTTGCATCGGGCTCTGCACTCAGCATGGAGTCTGCCTCAGATTTTCTCTCCCTCTCCTTCCCACTCACTCATACTCTCAAAAACAAAAAATCTTTAAAAAAATTTTTCAGAAATAATATATTCATCAAAGGCTAACTGAAAATTCAAGTTTCTTTGTTTTATGTTATCAAGAGTTGTGTTAGTATTGGTTCCTAATCAGTAGCTCTGACTAGAAGTTTTGTTTTATATGCTAAAGTTGCAAAAGTAATTATTAATACATGAAGTTCATTACATGGATTCAACTACCACCTATGATCTTATCACCACAAACCCTGTATTTTTCAGGTCAATCTCTCTCAACTCAATTTTTCAGTAAGATTCAAAAATTAAATATCTAACTACTTGACAAATATCAACTACCACATGTTTTACTGTTGCTTTAAACTGAACTCATATCTCTCCTTGTTTTCCCTGACTCTTCTTCTGGTTTCTATTTTCATTAAGCCATCACCCTCTGCACCTTTCCTAAGTAAGGCATTATAAAATCACTCAGTTTCTTCATCTCTCTCCAAAAGTAGCCATTTAATTGTTATTTCATTTTACTTCTGAAATATTGCTCGTCTATGTGTTTCCCTCTCCATGTCCTAGGGCACACCCTTGGTCTAGTACTTGACTCACAGTTGGTAGTGTTGTAAAAATGTCCTAAATTGTGTCTGACTCTCTTCTCCTTTGCAAAGTGCACCCAACCCATGGCCACCAGAGATCTGCTCATGTTATTTCTGTTTCTAAAATCTGTCTGTATTACCCAGAGAAAAAGTCAAAACTCCTTAGCAAGCATACAACTCCTTTTAATATATGGCTTCAGTCTAACAAACTGCCTCATCAACTACTATTTCTCATGCACATCTTGTATTCTAATCATTCACTGAAACATCCATGCCCACTTTTACTTCTTTGTCCATTTCCTTAGCCAACACTTCTCCTCCCTACCTAATCTGTCTTGTTAGTTTCTACTAATTTCTTTAAAGCCCAGCTCATTGCCACCAATCTTTTAGTTTATCTTTCAGGTATAATTAGTCATTCTTTTTCATTGTACCTCCACTGTATCATTTTCTTCCATGTACCATGGAAGAAATTTTATTTCTTTTATTATCCATTTGTTTATATATTATCCATTTGTTATTTTATTTTATTATCCATTTTATTATCCATTTGTTTATATATTAATTCATCTATACAAATATTTATTGTTTTCTATGTACTCTAGTAGCTGATGATATAGCAGATACTAATGCCAAGTCCTTACCTTATGAATTTTTCATACAGTCTAGTATGAAATAAATAATAAATAAAGACAGAACTAATATGAAGCAGCTGCCAGGAATAGACACAAAGCAGTTTGAGAGGCTAGAAGGTGACAGAGGTTGGGAAGAGTGGCTATATTAAGGAAGGTCTTTCTAGGTCTTTCAAGGAAGTGATAGTTGAGTAGAGACCCGAATTAAGTGCTGGAATCATGCTGGTAAACTTCCAATGAATTGGGTGGGGGCTAACATAAAATCTAAGTTTGAGACATGGGCATTTAGATGAACAGAGGCACCATTTACTGCAATGAAGATTAAAGGGGCAAGGAGAGGAGAACATGCTTATTATTCACTTATTTATTTAGAGATTTATATCTCTCATTAGTTTATGAGTTTCTTGATGACTGGTGCCATGTCTTCTTTGACTTTGGACTAAAAAATGGGAAAAATATTTAGAAATCAGGAGGACTGTTGGAGGTGGGGAGTGCTCATAAAAGGTTACTGAGTGGCAAAAATGTTAGAGACCAATTTACTACATTATTTCTACAATCTACTTCCAGGTCTATTATTGTATGCATCTAAGTCTTAAAATTTTAAGATGGGCAATTACCCAGTAGTTGAAAATCAAATACTTATTACCAAAAGACATTCAGAATAATATTCTCCATATACAATGTACCCCACATTCTTCTCTAGAAACTTTCAACTTAAAATAGCATCTTAAATATGAAGCAGAATAAAAATAAAATAGTAAACAAAAAATGTTAGCTGAAATAAAGTTAATAATAGAGAAGTCCTGAAGTAAAACTTTAAATTCAATGTCATCTTTCTCATGAAGTCTTTTTTGCTTACTCATGTGATCTTTCCCTTTTCCAAACATCCATTACACTTACAGATTTCTTATCATATATTAAGGAGGTAGCATAGTGCTGTAGAAACAGAGGGAATGGGAAGATAGGCTTTGGCCCCACTTCTGTCACTTGTTAAGTTGGAAACCAATTTAAGCCCTCTGAACCCCATTTTCATTGACTGTGAAATGGAAGTAACCAAATAGGCTCTGCTCATCTCATAGGGTTATGGTCACTCTTAGCCAAGTGGCTTCATGAACTTACAAGCTCTATGTAAACTGCAAAGCTTCATTCACACAGTTATCCCTTTTATTTATGAAAAATTTGCCTTTTTCCAGGCACTACAAGGGCCTCAAAGATCAAAAAGACACTGTCAATATTCCCTGAGAGCATAACCTCTAGTAGGAAAGATATGAGCATACCCAAGGAAGAAGAGAGATGCACAGCAAGATGCAGGAGGCATGATTATTAATGTCATCTGTAGTGTAGTGCTTGGCATACTCCTTCATTTCCCAAAGAAGTAATAAATTCCTAAATGGTAGAGACCATGTCTTGTATAATCTTCTTAGATTCCCATTACTGGCAGAAGTTAGGAGCTCAATAAAGATTAGTTATATGAATAAGTCCAAATAGGGAAGCTGGGCTGAGGAGCCATATCGTTACATATATAAACACTCTATAAATCTCTCAGTCCATATCTACAGTTCCCTTGCTCTGTTCTCTGTCTTCCTGTTTTGGACTTTGGAATGTCCACTTTATGGAACTAAATTAGTTTTCTTGGTCTGTACTCCTTATCCCTGGGATCAGAATTATTCTCCCATAAATATTTCTAAAGACATTCCTGAAAGATATGCACACCTCGATTTTCCTAAAAAAAGTATATTTCCCATAAATGTTTTGGCAAAGTTAGTTCAACTTGAAGTTTGTAGAAAAGCTGGTTCTGGGTTATAGTTCTTTTTATTTGCTGATCTTAAGTATATCTTACATATTATAGATATTTTAGTAATTGTTTACACTAAAATTCCCTAGCACCCAGCATAGTCATCAACAAGCATACTCCCAGGTACATCCTGACACCTCCAGTTTAAACTGGTTAACTGTAGTGGGGTTGTTATAGATGCAGGAAAGAGCTGCAAAATGACATACTTTCCCTGGAAACTTGTTTTATGTGGTCTTAAGCCAAACTTGCTATCTCTTCTGAATATACACTTTTGTGCAATGATGTCTTTCCAAAGTGCCTCCCAGATACATTGTGCCAATTTTTAAGTATGACTCAGCATGAGTATTTAACTTGCCTGAATCCACAGGAACACATGGTATACGACAGATTATAAAATACAAAAAGTGACTATTTGATCATTCGTCGTGTGACATGATTTTTCATCTCCCTTTAAGTGGATATATCATCTAATAAGTGTAATTAGCTGCATGTTTTCAGTTCATGTGAATTTTGTTGTTATATCATGCTGATCTGACCACAAGAAACATGATGTATTGGGAAATCTCCCCTCTCAGAAGTCAGGAAGCCAGAATGCTGGTTCCATCTTTGCCACTGATTAACACAGTAACCTTGGATAAACCACTTCACCTTTTGAAATCAACTATTCTTACCAGTTAATGGAGAAAACTGGACTGAGCTCATGATGGTACTTTCCAGTTGGAACATTATTTAGTGCCCATCACTTTTAGTATTAGATAGTGAAGGAAGAACAATGTGTTTTGAGAAAGTTCTGAATGGCAGAAGGCAGAATACTCAGTGACGTAAGTAAAAAGAGCATTTATATGCATCAGAAGCAAAGTATAGGACTAGAAATTTCAATATATAGAATAACAGGTGAACAAGAAGAAAAAAACAGGTCAGCCTAATTTTCTAATAAGGTTATTTAATGCATCTTATTAAGACCAGACCTCTTCAAGTCCTATTGAAAGGTGACCAGATTGGCTCCTTTACTTCAAATATCAGTGTACCCTGCCCATTAGTCTATATGAGCAGACTAGAGAAATTTGAGAATGATTGGAGTCTAAGACAAGAGAGCTGGAATTTTTCCTTCCCCTTCATGGAGGAGATAGAATAGTGCTTCTTTTTGGTCCCCAAATCAAGGGATCCAAAAGATTCACTTCTAGAGACTAGAAAAGTAAGTCATTATGGGAGTCTGGCATCTCATTATTTGGTGGGATGTACGCCGAGGCAGAAGATTTGCTGAAAGCCCTTAGTATTGAATGAAGCAGAGGAAAGGGAATTGGAGAGACATAGATTGGAGGGATGGGGAAAGGACTGAGGGAGCAGACAACAGTGGAGGAAGGGTACAACTCACTCCCACTATTTGTCAATGCAAGATGGTTCAACACCTGTTGATCAAAGGTCTTCCAGCAAGGGCAATACAGAGGCAAGATCATTATGGAAAGAAACTGAGAGATTCAAAACTTCAAGCTGGAACACATCTCCCATGCAAAACTGTGCAGTTAGAAGTCCCCATAAGGGTCCTTTAAAGAACCCACTTATATGGCCATTAGGGAACCATTAAATCAAGATGATGTCACAAGGAAGACTACTCTAGCAAGAGACAGGTCAGAAACATTTGCTTATGATCTTCCATTTCTCCTCCCAACATGCCAAAAGACAAAGTTATCCAGAAAGCGGACAAGATGGTGTTATAAGGAGCACCCCATGCCCCTTGCTCATTTTGTATTCTTTAAGTCAAAGCTAAACTTGGCCCAAGGGAAGGGAGAATATGAGGTTAAAGTTTGAAATGATTAAATTTGACTGAACTCTTTGACTGAAAATAACTGGAAAACTGAAAGTGATTATGGCAACTGAAATTTCACAAGAGATAAGAAATGGAGATTCTTCCTGGCATAGTGAAAGCAGCAATAGCATGATAGAAAACCATTTCACTTTTGTGTCCAAGTTTAGAATGTTTAACAATCTGGCGGACATATGGCAGGTTATTCTAATGACTTTGTCCAGAATCTCAAGTGTGAAACTGAACTTGTTGCAGATGATGATATATGTCATTATTGAGTGGATAATATGACTACTTTTAGCTTAGCTTCTAGGATTTGTGGAAACTCATGAAATACGAGCTCCATCAAAGAAGTAAGGATGCTGGCTTATTGTTCCAAATTATATGCAGAAAATATTTGTACATTTTTTGGGAGACAATTCCCCATGAACATTTTCATATTTTTGCATAGCTTGGGATTTGTGATTTCATAGCAAACCTGCTGAAAAATAGAAATTGTGCAATGCTCCAGAGAGATTCAGAGACTTATCTCCCCAGAGCCATTTGCTCACATCCAGGGTAGAGCCTTCCCTCTATTCCCCAGAGAAAATTTGGTTACATTCCAGAGTGAAGTTCTCTCTGGAGAGCAGGATAGAGGTACAGATGTGGCAGCTATTCTATATAAACTCTGAGTCATAATTTCAGGGTTCCACTCCTCTGATGCAAATCCCACTGCATGCCCAGGTGAATAATGGTCTTCATCCTGGTGCCCTGTGGGGAACTGGAGCTAAGATGCTCTGTGTTAGTAATCTCTTCTATAATCCAGAGATCTTATATTTATTGTCAGTGTATGTAACATATTTTATATATGTATGTATACATATAGACATACATACACACATATATACATATACACATATATAGATAAACACACATTGAGATATACTACATATATATGCAGTATATGTCAGTTTTGCAAACAACAGGATGAAGTTGTTGAACATTATAATGTTGAACTGGTATAAATTATTTTTATTATGGTATTAATTTTTAGAAATTATTTTAGAAATACTGATAGTTTATTTGCAGAATACAATTATTTGATTTTGTATTTCTGAGAAAGAACATTAATACTATCAGAAAAATACGCTTTAATGACCTATTGTTCAGACATAAATTTCCTGAGTATTGACTGGATTCAGACATAAATTTCCTGAGTATTGACTGGATTCCAGAGTTAAGGCCAAAACTAGGTGTGCATTTTGAATTCTGACCCAGCTGGGTGTATCTGCAAGGGTCAGTGGAACAAATTGTGTTTTTATAAAGATCTTGTGACGTTTCTGACAGCAACCTTGGTTGGATTAGCTGGGCAGTGGAAGTCAAGGGCCACATTCCTTCCTCTCCTGGCAAATGAAGCATGGGAAGAGAGAGTTGGGGCTTGATATGATAAGAATTAATGAGGGATGATTTTGAGTACAGAACATCACAGTACCACTTAATTTGTATTCCTGCCTTGCCCCAGGAAAATTAACCCAGGACTTCAGTGAGAAGGAGACAAAAATGAACTAGTTGATCTAATCACATGAAAGATTTTTATCCCTTGGTGAGGGAGACCACAATGAGGGATGATGCTGAGGTAGAAGCAATAACACAAACTAGCATATTTTGTGATAAAGTTAAAGATAGTTCCAGAAACACTTACTCATCTCCTACTGTGCACAAAGTACTATGCTAAGAATCGGGTCTTAAACGATGAGCAAGGTATAGTCCTTATGAATAAGAGGTTGAATAAGACGTGTGGGATTTCAATGTAAAGTAGAAAGTGCAGGGACAGAGGAGTAAAGACACAGAAATGGGAAACAATATGATGTCCAAGGAGAATGACAATAGTTTAAGAAAAGCAGAGCAGTGATTTTCAACCATGGCTGCATAGTAGAATTGTATCATGAATGTTAAAAAATAGCCCATGCCCAGACCCTACCTGAGACCAATAAAATCTGCATTTCTGGAGAGGGAGCCCAGGCAGTGGTAATTTTTTAAGCTTCTCAGGTGATTTTTGTTGCATTCCACTAGAAACCCACCGTCATGGTAATCAACTGTGAAACAAGACTTCCTGAGAGGTGATGCATTTTGTCCATCTGTAAAACAGGGCCAATAACATCTACTTAGTTCATCAGGTTGTTATAAAGACATTTGAATGTAATAATGTATTTGAAAATGTTTTGTAAGCTACAAATCCCTGTAAAAATGCATGATAATATTAGCTCTCCTGTCTGACTGAGAGCCCTTTGAGTGTAGAGAATTATTAATATTTATTAATATTAATCTTTATATGAATCTTATTAATCTTTGCATCTCCACACTTCCCAGTGTAGGATCTGTCAGGGAGTAGATGTCCAATACATTTATTCCATGGGTGAACAAACAAATAAATCAACAATGCAAATAAGCACACACTGAACTTTTGAAACAGTATCAAAACAGAAAAAAAATGATTAAAGCAAAAGTATATCCTTACAGTTTATATTCAAAGGGAAAGTTTAGAAAGGCACATGAGCTTGTGGAGTGATTCAAATTAAGATGACTTATTGCAACTTTCAAACAAAATGTGAATGAACTCTAAAAATATGTTTAGAAACATGTCCCTGATTTTGAGTGTTCCACCTGAGAATCCAGCTTGTGTGTAGACAATTTAAACAACAGGATATTTCCAGAAAAAAGTCAATATTTGAAATCAGAATATAGTGGACTTCTTGGAAAGAAATCATATTTTCTTTGGAGTCTCCCACTTTTATTTTTTATATGGTCTGACTTTGAACAAAATCGTATGTGGTGTGTTTGTGTGTAAAAATGATGTGTGGATTTAGACCTTATAAAGATGTTCAGATAAAATAAATCTATAACCTAAAAGTGATTAGCAAATTTTAAATTTAAGAAAGAAAGTTGCTTGCTTATTTAATGTCTGAAGAAAGGGAAAGAACTATAAATGCATTGTATTTGCACTCTGTCCTTTGTGATTTTCAGAGCAATATTATAAAATATATCCTCATTGGTGTCAAGGAAAAGCTAATCTTGTGTTTTTACTGCAGTTTGACTTTCTCACTGGCTAGACACTAATTCACCTTCATTCTGCCTTTGATATGCCCCATTAATCAGCTTCCTTTCCCAGGAAGAGACTAATGTATGCCTCTATCCAATGCTAGAGAAGTCCATGTGGGCAAGAAAGGGAGATTATATTGAGGGGAAAAATTGGAACAGAAATAGCACTCCCAGAGAGTGCCATCTATAACAGTAAGTTTTTCACAGTTAAGAATCAATGTGATATCAATATCTAATTAGAACTCTGTTCTAGGAACACAGGATAATTCATACATAGCTTCAGAAGTTTGACACTGACATGGTGATAAGATTATTTTGAATGGTATCATGTCCAAGAAGATCCATTTGAAAATAAGAAAGTGTGATGAGCAGACAGAAAGTAGGAGAGTAGATTCAAGTTAACAGACCAGGGTACAGAGCAGCACTTCTGGCAGTCTCTGGTCTAGGTTAGGGAGATGTCAATATGGAAAAAACTCAAGGCCTCAAGGATAATAAGCAGCAAGTAGGAGGCCTGCCCTCAACACAAGGATGTTCAGAAGGACTGCCACCTGACAACTTCACTAAATTTCCTCTACGTATGCCTAAAGACAGTAGTCAAGACCATTTTTCAGAAGATACTATTTAATGGGGTAAGAAGTTTTGCTATAGTGCTATGTTAGAGTTTGTTAGTCCATGCAGACAAATCTGCAGATGGTTAGCAGCTCATATGTCAAGCTGGATTGAAACTAAACTGGATGGGAATTAACATGTTGTCCCTTAGCCTTGTTCATATTCTCTTCATCTCTTATTAGTATTATTATAATGGTCCTGTTCCCCTGCCTATACTCCACCTCCACAATAACCTTCCTAAAATAGAAATTTAATAGCACACCTCTTAATATCACTGTTTAAAAAACCTTCAGTATGTCCCATTACCATGAGGTCAATCCAAAAAAATCTTAGTATTATGCATAAGCTACTTGCCCCCATTTTTTTTCTAGCTTTTTCTCTGGCTACTTTCCCCACCTCCCTTTTTCCAATCACATAAAACTACCCACTGCCCACTGCCCACTGCCCACTGTCCATTCCATGCTTTTTCAGGCCTCCATTCCCTGGCTCTTCCTGTTTTCTGTATCTGGAATACTCCAACCTCTAAACTACTGAAATTCCACACATCCATCAAGGACAGGTTTATCTCTGGGTAGTTTTGCACAAACTTCCAAGCTAAGCTTTCTTTGAATAGTTTGTTCACCTTCTCTTTTTGACCTTTCTACATAACCTACAAATTTGAATTGCATATTTATGTTTGTCTCCTCCATAAATATGTGAGCTCATCAGAGGCAGGCAATCTCTGAATTGTCTTGTTATCCCCAGTTCTCAGCTCTTAGCATAATGCTCAGTACACAGTGTACCCTTACATTTCTTTTTGTAGAATGCATGGATGAATATTCATCATCTGGGATTAGATTTGATTCAATACAATAGAAAATTCAAAATCTATGACTCAAATGTAAAGAAATGTAATTTTTTTGCATTTCTCATGTAAAGAAAATCCAGAGACAGGTAGTCCAGGTATGGTGGCTTCATGCTGGCATTCATGTTACAAGAGTCTACTAAAATTCTGCTACCCATCTGCAATGGACTCAGTTGTGTCCCCCTGCACTTCAAATTAATGTTAAAGCTCTAAGCACTGATGTGTCTGTATTTAGATATAGGGCCTATAAGGAGGTAATTAAAGTTAACTGAGGTCATACAAATAGGGCCCTCATAGAATAGGATTAATATCTTTATAAGAAGAAATACCAGAGCACTCCTCCCTCTCTCCACTCTCTCCACTCCTGGGGTTCCATGCACACAAAGATAGGTCATGTGAGAACACAGCAAGATGGCTGTTGCCTACAAGAGAGGCCTCAACAGAAACTGACCATGCTGACACCCTGATTTTGGACTTTCCAGGCTCCCAAACTGTGAGAATATAAATATCTGTTGTTTAAATTACCCAGTCTATGGTATTGGTATTTGTTATGGCAGCTCTATTTAACTGAGACACTAACTCTCTGGATTTGCTTCTGGTATAACATGGCTGCTGAAGCACTGGTGATTATGTCTGGTGAGTTCTAGATAATGGGAAGGAAAAAGGGGAAAAGGAAAAAGGGCAAGAAATTTTCTCTCCTAGCTAAGTCAGTGCTCCTTTAAATTTCCTAAACAACCACTAGGTACTTCTGACATCCTTGGCTTCAAGGGAGGCTAGAAAATGTAATTTTTAAGCTGAGAACATTGCTCCTTTGAGTAAAATCAGGGATCTGTTTGTGAGGAAGATGCAAAAAATGGATATTAGGTTGTTACTTAGCAGTCCCTGCCACATGGTCTATCTTGACAGTTTTGGCTTTTGGAAAGAGAGTTTGTGTCCTCACTGAATGAGGTGGCCACCTGGATTACACTAAATTTGTAAAATGAGTTGTCATTTGGATACCAGAGCCAAGGACATAGACAATAAAAATGCTTAAATACAAGATATTTTAAATACATTTGATGAAAGGGTTGGGCAACACAATATTTCACTATTCCTAGAAGAGGTGTTGATAGGATATTTTCTTTTTCTCCCAGCAAGGAGAATCTCAAGTAGATATTCAAATATGAAAATCCATCTTGGACCTATTACTTCAGAAAGTTTGATTTTACTATACTCATCAGATTTCATCTACCAAAGCCAGTAGAAGAAAGGAAATAATAAGATCAGGGTAGATAAGAATGAAATAGAGACCAGAAAAAAAATAAAAAAGAACCATGAAAGAGCTGTTTTTTTTTTAAAGATAAATAAAATTGACAAATTCTTAGTTACATGAAGGAGAAAACTCAAATAAGAGAAGACTCAAATAAAATAGAATCAGAAAGAGGAAACTGCTACTACAGAAATACATAGGATTATGAGATCATTATGAATAATTACGTTCCAAGAAATTGTATAACCTAGAAGAAATGGACAAATTTCTAGAAATATACAGCCTACCAATACTGAATCAGGAAGAAATGAAAAATCTGAATAGATATATAACAAGTAAAGAAACCAAAACAGTAATCAAAAACCTTCCAATACAGAAAACCCCAGGACCAGATAGTTTCACTAGCAAATTATACCAAACATTTAACAAAGAAATGCCAATCTTTTTCAAACACTTCTAAAGAACTGAAGAGGAGGAAATATTTCCAGCATCACCCTGATACCAAAGCCAGATAAGGACACTACAGGAAAACAAAAGTAGAGATCAATATCCCTGATGAATATAGATACAGAAATTATCAGCAGAATACTAGCAAACCAAATTAAAGAACACATTAAAAGCACAATATACCATGATTAGGTAGGATTTATCCCTGGAATACAAGGATGATTCAATCCATGAAAATTGATGAATGTGATATACCACATGAATAGAATGAATGATACAAATCATATGATCATCTCAATAGAAAGCAGAAAAAAACATTTGACAAAATAAAACATCCTATCATGATAAAAACACTCAACAGATTGTTTCTCAAAAAACGTTTCTCAAGATGATAAGACCATATATGACAAACCCACAGCTAACATTATACTCAATGGAGAAAAACTGAAAGCTTTTCTTCTAAGATCACGTACAAAACAATGGCAACCACTCTCACCACTCTTTTAATTTAAATTCAGTTAATTAACATACAGTGTATTATTAGTTTCAGAGGTAGAGCTCAGTGATTCATCAGTCTTATTACTACCCAGTCCTAATTACATCACCTGCACTCCATAATGTCCAATACCTAGTTACCCCATCCCCTCACCCCCTCCTCCAGCAACCATCTGTTTGCTTCCTATGATTAAGAGTATCTAATGGTTTGTCTCCCACTCTGATTTCATCTTGTTTTATTTTCCCTCCCTTCCCCTATGATCCTGTTTTGTTTCTTAAATTCCACATATCAATGAGATCATATGATAATTATCTTTCTCTGATTGACTTATTTCACTTAGCATAATACCTTCTAGTTCCAACCACGTTGTTGCAAATGGCAAGATTTTTTTTTGATGACTGAGTAGTAGTCCATTTTATATATATATACCACTTCTTCCTTATCCATTCGTCTGCTGATGGACATCTGGGCTCTTTCCATAGTTTGGCTATTGTAGACATTGCTGTTATAAACATGGGGTACACGTGCCCCTTTGGATCATTACAGTTGTATCCTTGGGGTAAATACCTAGTAGTGCAATGGCTGGGTCCTAGGGTAGCTCTATTTTTAACCTTTTGAAGAACCTCCATACTGTTTTCCAGAGTGGCTGCACCAGCTTGCATTCCCACCAACAGTGTAAGAGGGTTCCCCTTTCTCCACATCCTCACCAACATATGTCCTTTCCTGACATGTTAATTTTAGCCATCCTGACTGGTGAGAAGTGGTGTCTCATTGTGGTTGATTTGTATTTCCCTAATGCCAAATGATGTTGAGTATTTTTTCATGTGTCTGTTGGCCATCCGTATGTCTTCTTTGGAGAAATGCCTGTTCATGTCTTCTGCCCATATCTTGATTGGTTTATTTGTTCTTTGGGTGTTGACTTTGACAAGTTCTTTACAGATTTTGGATGCTAGCCCTTTATCTGATAAGACATTTGCAAATATCTTCTCCCATTCTGTCTGCTGTCTTTTGGTTTTCTCAACTGTTTCCTTTGCTGTGCCAAAGCTTTTTATCTTGATGAAGTCCCAATAGTTCATTTTTGCCCCTGCTTCCCTTGCCTTTGAAGATATGTCTAGCCAGAAGTTGCTCTGCTGAGGTCACAGAGGCTGCTACCTGTGTTCTCGTCTAGGATTTTGATGGATTCCTGTCTCACGTTTAGGTCTTTCATCCATTTTGAGTCTGTTTTTATGTATGGTGTAAGAAAATGGTCCAGTTTTGTTCTTCTGCATGTGGCTGTCCAATTTTCCCAACACCATTTGTTGAAGAGACTGTCTTTTTTCCATTGGATATTCTTTCCTGCTTTGTTGAAGATTAGTTAACCATAGAGTAGTGGGTCCATTTCTGGGTTCTCTTTTCTGTTCAATAATCTATGTGTCTGTTTTTGTGCCAGTACCATACTGTCTTGATGATGACAGCTTTGTAATAGAGCTTGAAGTCCGGAATTGTGATGCCACCAGCTTTGCTTTTCTTTTTCAACATTTCTTTCTGTATTGTCTTTTCTGGTTCCATACAAATTTTAGGATTATTTGTTCCATTTCTTTGAAAAAAGTGGATGGTATTTTGATAGGGATTGCATTGAATGTGTAGATTGCTCTAGGGAGCATTGACAACTTCACAATATTTGTTCTTCTAATCCATGAGCATGGAATGTTTTTCCATCTCTTTGTATCTTCCTCAATTTCTTTCATGAGTGTTCTATAGTTTTCTGAGTATAGATCCCTTGCCTCTTTGGTTAGATTTTTTCCTAGGTGTCTTACAGTTTTGGGTGCAATTGTACATGGATTGACTCCTTAATTTCTTTCTTCTGTCTCATTGTTAGTGTATAGAAATGCAATTGGTTTCCGTGCATTGATTTTATATCCTGCCACATTGCTGAGTTCCTGTATGAGGTCTAGCAAATTTGGGGTGGAGTCTTTTAGAATTTTCCACATAGAGTATCATGTCATCTGTGAAGAGTGAGAGTTTGACTTCTTTGCTGATTCAGATGCCTTTTATTTCTCTTTGTTATGTGATTGCTGAGGTTAGGACTTCTAGTACTATGTTGAGTAGCAGTGGTGAGAGTGGACATCCCTGTCGTGTTCCTGACCTTAGGAGAAAAGCTCTCAGTTCTTCCCTGTTGAGAATGATATTCACTATGGGCTTTTTGTATATGGCTTTTATGATATTGAGGTATGTTCCCTCTATCCCTACACTGAAGAGTTTTAACCAAGAAAGGATGCTGTACTCTGTCAAGTGCTTTTACTTTTTTCTTTTAAAGATTTTTAGTTATTTGTTGACAGAGAGAGAGCACAAGCAGGGGGAGTGGCAGGCAGAGGGAGAGGGAGAAGCAGTCTCCCCACTGAGCAGGGAGCCTAATGCGGGGCTCGATCCCAGGACCCTGGGATCATGACCTGAGCCGAAGGCAGATGCTTAACTGGCTGAGCCACCCAGGTGCCCCTCAAGTGCTTTTTCTGTATCTATTGAGAGGATCATTTGATTCTTGTCCTTTCTTTTATTAATGTAGTGTATCACATTGATTTGCAGATGTCGAACCACCCTTGCAGCCCAGGAATAAATCCCACTTGGTCGTGGTGAATAGTCCTTTTAATGTACTATTGGATCCTATTGGCTACTATCTTGGTGAGAATTTTGGCATCCATTGTTCATCAGGGATTTGGTCTGTAATTCTCCTTTTTGGTGGGGTCTTCTTGTCTGGTTTTGGGATCAAGGTAATGCTGGCCTCGTAGAAAGAGTTTGGAAGTTTTCCTTCCATTTCTATTTTTTGAAACAGCTTCAGAAGAACAGGTATTAATTCTTCTTTAAATGTTTGGTTGAATTCCCGTGGGAAGCCATCCAGCCCTGGACTCTTGTTTGTTGGGAGATTTTTGAATACTGCTTCAATTTCCTTGCTGGTTATGGTTTTTTCAGGTATTCTATTTCTTCCTGTTTCAGTTTTGTTTTCAAGTGTAATACACCTCTAGGAGTGCATCTATTTCTTCCAGATTGCCTAATTGGTTGGCATATAGTTGCTCATAGTATGTTCTTATAATGGTTTGTATTTCTTCAGGGTTGGTTGTGATCTCTCCTTTTTCATTCATGATTTTATTTGGGTCCTTTCTCTTTTCTTTTTGATAAGTCTGGCCAGGGGTTTATTGATCTTATTAATTCTTTCAAAGAACCAGAATTTAGTGCTAATGCATTACCTGTAAGGTCACTGTTTCTGTATATTGTCTCTGTTCCTTTCTGGCCTATGTTACTTCTGGGCTCTCTCTTCACTTATAGGTTCCACTTTAGTATTTCTTGGAAGGCTCGTTTAGTGATCACAAATTCTTTTAGTTT
This sequence comes from Eumetopias jubatus, assembly GCF_037043125.1. Taxonomy (NCBI): domain Eukaryota; kingdom Metazoa; phylum Chordata; class Mammalia; order Carnivora; family Otariidae; genus Eumetopias; species Eumetopias jubatus. The sequence continues at coordinate 46,348,096 of NW_028274807.1, forward strand.
CTGTTTGTTCTGGAAGCTTTTTATCTCTGTTATTTGGAATGACAGCCTTTTGGATAAAGTATTCTTGGCTGCCTGTTTTTGTCATATAGCACCCTGAATGTATCATGCCAGTCCTTTCTGGCCTGCCCATCTCTGTGGATAGGTCTGATGCCAGTCTACTGTTTCTCCCCTTGTAGGTTAGGGACCTCTTGTCCCTAGTTGATTCAGGATTTTCTCTTTGTCTCTGAAATTCTCAAGCTTCACTATTATGGTTTGAGGTGTTGACCTATTTTTACTGATATTGAGGGGGGTTCTCTGTACCCTCACCACTCTTATTCAATATAGTGCTGGAAGTCCTAGCTACAGCAATGAGGCAAGAAAAAAATGAAAGGTATCCAAATTGGAAAGGAGGAAGTAAAATTGCAGATGATATGATCTTATACATAATAAATCCCCAAGACATAACCAAAAAACAAATTTGATAAAGTTGCAGGACATAAAATCATTGTACAGAAACCAGTTGCATTTCTATACATTAACAAAGGAACATCTGAAAAAGAAATAAAGGAAACTATCTCATTCACAATAGTAGCAAAAACAATAATACACACAGGAATAAATTTAACAAAAAATTTCTTTCTGAAAAATTTCTACACGAAAAACTATAATACTTTGTTGAAAGAAATCAAAGAAGACACACACAGAAAGGAAAGATACCCCATGTTCTTGGTGAAGAAGAATTAATATTGTTAAAAAATCCATACTGTCCAAAGCCATATACAGATTCAAGAGAATCTCTATCAATATTCCATGGCTTTTCCCCCCCACAGAAATAGAAAAAAACAATCCTGAAATTTGTATGGAATTACAAACAAAACAGAACAAAACAAAACAAACAAAACAAACAACCCATATAGCCAAGCAATCCTTAGAAATAAGAACAAAGTCAGAGACATCATACTTATTGATTCCAAACTACACTACAAAGCTATAGTAATTAAAACAATATGGCACTGGTACAAAAATAAACACATAGACCAATAGAACAAAATAGAGAGCCCAGAATTAAACCCCCACATATATGGTCAACTCAATTTCTTTCATGAGTGTTCTACACAATTGCATTGTATTCAACAAGAATTGGAATATTACTCAGCATTGTATTCAACAAGAGTCCCAATGGGGAAAGGACAGTCTCTTCAATAAATGGTGATGGGAATACTGAAGAACCACATGCAGAAAAATGAACTTGGACCCTTATCTTATACCACTCACAAAAATGGATCAAAAGTTTAAGCATAAGACCTAAAGCCATAAAATTCCTGGAATAAAATGTAGGCAAGAAGTCCCTTAAAATTGGTCTTGGCAATGATTTTTTTTTTGCATATGACACCAAAAGCACAACAACAAAAGCAACAATCAACCAGTGGGACTACAAACTTAAATGCATCTTCACAGCCAAAAAAAAAAAAAAAAAAAATCAGCAAAAGGTAACCCACAGAATGGGAGAAAATATTTGCAAACCATATATCCTATAAGGGGTTAATATCCAAATTATATAAAATATCATACAACTAGGTAACAAAAAAATAAACAATCCAACTTAAAAATGGGCAGAGGAATTAAAAAGACATTTTTCCAAAGTTGACATACAGGAGAAGATATTTGCAAATGACCTAACTGATAAAGGGTTAGTATCCAAAATCTAAAGAACTTATCAATCTAAACACCCAAAAAACAAATAACCCAGTTAAGAAATGGGCAGAAGACATGAAGAGACATTTTTCCAAAGACGACATCCAGATGGTTAATAGACACATGAACACATGCTCGACATCTCTCATCATCAGGGAAATACTTATCAAAATCACGATAAGATATCTTGCACTTGTCAGAATGGCTAAAATTAACAACACAAGAAATAATAGGTGTTGGTGAGGATTTGGAGGAAGGGGAACACTCTTGTAAGGTTGATGGGAATGCAAACTGGTGCAGCAACTTTGGATAACAGTATGGAGATTCCTGAAAAAACTAAAAAGAGCTACCCTATGATCCAGCATTTACACTGTTAGGTATTTACCCAAAGGATACAAAAATACAGATTTGAAAGGGTATATGCACCCTGATTTTTATAGCAACATTATCAACAATAGCCAACCTATGGAGAGAGCCGAAATGTCCATCAAGTGATGAATGGATAAAGAAGATGTGATATATATCTACAGTGGAATATTATTCAGCCATCAAAAAGAATAAAATCTTGCCATTTGCAATGACGTGGATGGAGCTAGAATGTATTATGCAAAATAAGTTAGTCAAAGACAAATACCATATGATTTCATTCATATGTGGAATTCAAGAAACAAAAGAGATGAACATATTGGAAGGGGGGGAAGAAAGGAGAGAGGGAAATAAACCATGAGAGACTCCTAATGATAGAGAACTCAGGGTTGATGGAGGGAGGGAGGATGGGAGATGGGTTAGATGGGTGGTGGGTATTAAAGAGGGCACTTGTGATGAGCACTGGGTATTGTATGTAAGTGATGAAGCACTGAATTCTTCTGAAACCAATATTGCTCTATATGTTAACTAACCAAAATTTAAATAAATATTAAAAAAAACAAAGTAGGCGTACAAATGACAAACATATACGTGAAAAGATGTTCAGCAGCACTAATCATTAGGGAGCTGAAAATTAAAACTATAATGAGATAATGACCTCACACCTGTTTTATGTCTATCATCAAGAAACTTAGGTTACAAGTTGTCACTTTCTGTTTCCAGTTGCTCAGAGGTTCAGAGGGGTTTCCCCTTGTGTGTTCTGGTCCTTAGGCTACCTTGAGTGGTTTGGGTTCCTGACAGCCATTGATCCCAGGTGAAGGCAGAAATTAAGGGAAGAAAGCATTATGAGGAGATTTTGGTTAGTAGGTAAGGACAGCAAGGTTAAGGATGCAGTCTGAAATTTATCCATCCATTTGGTGAAGAAATAAGGGATTGGCCTTGCTAAGGGTATATTCTAAGTATTGTGGTAGTTGAGAGAATGAAATGGAAGCAACCTGGCTTTTCAGGAGAGAAGGAAGGGACAGACTTTTAAAGGGAAATTTCCTGGGAGCAAAGGGCCAGTAAAAGAGTCTTTGCTAAAATAATGGTCCGCAAAGTGGAGGGTATGGGATGCTGTGTACAAAAGTGCAAAATGATTCACTAGGATAGAGGAAGAAATTTTAGAACTTTTAAATATTTTTTCTCACTTCAAATTATTTGTATGTAGTTTTATAGTGTACATAATATATTATAAAAATGGCAAAGTTTTATAACTTATAAATAAGTATGTATACATTGTGGGTATATGGTCAATAATTTTATTGATGGGGTACATGATCAAAAAAGATTGAGGACATAGCACTAAAGTATTAAAGAAGCAGGATGTTTATCTTCCTAAAAGCCAATTTGTAATAGACATCGTAGGGGTAGCGACAAGAAGGCAAATGTTTTGGCAAAGTAAAAATAAAATAGTATGGGGCACCTGGGTGGCTCAGTCAGTTGAGCGCCTGACTCTTGATTTCAGCTCAGGTCATGGTCTCAGGGTTGTGAGATTGAGCCCCGAGGCAGACTTAGTCTGCCTGGGATTCTCTCTTTGCCTCTCCCCGCCACCCAAAATAAATAAAATCTTAAAAAAAAAATAGTAGAAACAGATTCATCCTAATTACAGAGAAATTTTACATTTTTATCCTTTTGGCTTTGTGCTTTCTTGAAATCCTTACTTCTTTCTTAATGAGGTGAGCTTTATGAAATTGGGAATAGAGTAAAACTCAAGTATTTTTTATTTCATTACTTTTCCAGACCAAAGACTCTTGGTTATCAATGACTGATCAGAGCATACCAAAAAATATCAGGTAGAAAATAAAACATTTCTATAAAGCAAGAGCCAAAAGAATCTACTTTGCTTTTTTTTTTTTTTTTTTTAACTCAGTGGTTTTCAGGTATCCTAATGGCTTATTGCTAACCAGTCATGGAAAAAATAAAGAACGGCTTTCAGATTGCTAAAGCTAAGGCAATTGCTCTTTTTTTCCCTTTACATTTGAGGTGGAAAAATAACACAGGAGACAAAAAAAAAAGTCTTGTTTCAAACATTGAAAAGCCTTGGTCTTGCTACAATAATTAAGATGCAAAAATCGATCAGTTCAATAGCAACAGATTCATCTTCATATGTTGTATATCTTTAGACCTCTAGAAAACAGAATTTACAGTTCATACGAAAGGGCAGAGTTTTGTCTTTTGTTTCTCAAATGGGGTGAGAGTAGAAGTATTTAATAAAAAAGTAAGGAGACAGAGAATATTTTTGGCATGATGCATGTATAAGAAGTGTAAATTATTAGGAAGGGAAGGCCCATCCAATAGATGCTCCTTGATGGAAGTAAAGCCAAAATCCTGGGAAAGGGGTGGGCTAGGGAGAAATGATCAAGAGCATGGGGATGAAACTAAAGAGTAAGTGGGAATCACAAAGGAAAACCAGAGCCTGGGTAAACTGCAGTTGATCATCCAAAGTAGATAATAAATGAATTAAGGTTGAGACATCGGGAAAGGTTAAGAAGAAATTTTGCATTTATATCATCTTTTAGAATCTGTGTGTATGAACAACCACATAACATGAATTTTTTTCTGGTTAGAAATCTCCTAGAGGCTCTGTGACTCAGGAGATTTTCTGTTAATGGACTGCCAAATTGCCATCCGGTTGCAGTATTTGCCTATGACGAAGTTTCAGAGTTAAAACTGGCAGATTCTGTCAACCAGAGGATGTCAGCCTTTACAGAAATGATTACTATCTCCAGAAATTTCCCTAAGTCAATGTCCGACCTTTTCAGAAAGATGTAATCAAATCTAACCCCCAAACCTATGATTGGGTTTGTGCTGCCAGCATCATATTCACATTGTACTTAGTTGTAATGGAAATTTGAATTCTTTATTTCCTTACTGTATTATTGTAAAATTTATTTATGGTGTTGATTTAGATTTCAGTTAGCTTTGCCCTGTTTTGGCACATCTATAGGCCTCCGCATGATAGTTTTCCAAATACTATCTTTCCTAGGCAAAGTCTAGATTAGGGGCTAAGTGACAACTAGAAGTATGAAACAGAAGCAACTTATGACAAACCTATAGCTCATTCTTTATCTATTTGTAAGTTTATAGTTTGCCACACACTCCTCTGAGCATTTTTTAAGTGATAAAATTAGAATATATGTAAGATAGTGTGATGGTTAATTTTATGTGTAAATTTGGCTAGACCATGGTACTCAGTTGTTTGGCCAAATGTCAGTTTAGATGTTGCAAAAATTTGAGATGTGATTAACATTTAAATCAGTAAGTAGACTTTGAATAGATTACCTTCCATCACATGGGTGGGCCTCCTCAGTCAGTTGAAGGCTTTAAGAGAAAAGACTGAGGTCCCTGGAAGACGAAGAAATTCTGCTTCCAGATTACCTTTGCACTTAAGACTGCAACATCAACTTTTGCTGGAATTTCTAAGGGCCAGTCTGCCCTGCAAATTTTAAACTTTCCAGTGCCCATAATAGTGTGAACAAATTCCTTAAAAATCTTTTATCTCTCAATATCATTTATATATATATAATTTAATATATAAAAATATAATATAGAAATATAAACAGGAGAAAACTCAACTCAATAGATTTTTTTTTTCTCAAATTAGTTCAATAAATTATGTTGGCATTTACAAAAAAGATTTTATTTATTTGAGAGAGAGAGAGGGAGAAAGCATGAGCTGGGGGAAGGAGCAGAGGGAGAGGGAGCTAAGCAAGGAGCCCGATCGGGGGCTCAACCCCAGGATCATGACCTGAGCCAAAGGCAGACGCTTGACCAACTGAGCCACCCAGGGCCCCCCAGCATTATTTTGAGAATGAATAAAACCTTGTAAACACATGTATTCATACCAATTTTTTTCTTACCAAGTACATAGTGGGAAATGAAACATGGGAAGAAATGTATGTGCCCAGGGACTATGCATTTCACCAAGCACACCAATGAGAATAGTGGAGATATGCTGACTTCATTTTTCACTGTTCTACTGATCATTACCCCCTTGATTCTGTTAGCTCCAACACCTGCTAGCTGAGAGAAGACAATGCTAGGCCTGAAGTAAAGTCCTAAGAATGCTAGCCTTACTTCACCCAAAACATCCTGTGTGGAAGTCCAGTCCAAGCATTTCAATAGCTGTGGTTATTCCACCGTTAAAAATTGAACTGAGATTTTGAAGATTATTAGAAGTTTTCCAGATGCTGAGTATATACATGCATCCTATCTGAAAATCTGTCTGCTTAGATCCTCAAAGGTTTACCCCATAAAAATGATTATTTTGTTTTGGTTGCTGGCCAATGTAAGCAATTCTAAGAGGTTCCAGTCATTTTTTTCCTTGATGTGCTGTTATTAATAAGTTAGAAATGTCTGTCTGTCAGCAAACAGATTTTATGACTCATCTTTTAACTTTAAGACATCTATACAGTTAGACTGGAATTATGAAATGCCAAAAGGTTGGGTAAGTTCAAGTGCTTCATTTAAATCTTTGGCTCCTCAGATAGCCCCTGAATTACAAATTCATCCCTATGGGAACGTTTCCCTTTTTAGGATTGTCCTTTACTCTTGCCTTGAAAAACTGAACTAATCTGGCTGGCTGGTCTGATGCTCTTTGAGGGTCATATTGAACAACTGTATCAAAAATGCCTACATTTTTATATTTTCCAATTCTGATGTAGCTGTAAAAGCAGAGCTAGAAAGACAAATACTAGCTAGCTTTTAGACATGAACTGTGTCTAATTATGGAATAAACTACAGTTTAAAGAGAAACTTATTCCAGGTACAGTGGGATAAGCCATGGAAATCCTCAGATCAACTGCAGATATTTCTTTCTCCATTTATTCTTTATTACACAGATGTTCCATGTTGTCCAGGGATCGTGGGAAGAAGCCTGGAGTTTGAGTGCACTGGGATATAACAATAAAATGTGTAAATGTGATGCATATTTAATCATAGTAATGTCTTAGGCAATTTAATTGGAATGAATTGCGTATCTTACTAAAAGGTACAATTATTCCATCAATTTCAGCTATCCTAGGTTTCTCACAAAGTTCCTTCATATTCCTATCAGAAAGGAGTCTTACTTTTTGTAGAGCCAAGATAAGAATATAGTCTCTGCTTCATTTTGGTCAGGATGAAGCTAGATCAACAAAACCAGGAGGGTGAGTTTAAGTTGTCAAAAGAAAAAGACGCAGATAAAAAAAATACCTCAGACTAAACATTTACACATTGTCTATCTGGACTTGACTTTGACTGGTGCTTTTAAATCTCTGGTGATACATGACAGACAGTAGAATAAGTTGTTCTGAAGACTGCCAGTCTCTCATCCAGGGGCGTAGGTGGCCACAGGCATTTGACCATCATTGTCAAGATTCAGAAAGTCTGAATAAACATCAACATTTTCATAAGGAAGCTGAGGAATTCCAGATGCACTAGCCCAGTGAGAGCAATACTCTGAAAAGGAAATCGTGGCAGACATTCCCACCCCTCTTAGACAGACAGTCACATTTCCTATTTGGGGGCACCCCTAACCCCCAAATGTGGGAATTGAACAAATATCACTTTTGCAACCTAGTCCAGTGAAGGCATATTTTGATTCCAGAAATTTAGCAAGCTGACCAAAGGAGTCTACCTCTGAAAATTCCTGGCTACTTCCCCGCAACATGAGACAAAAATGACAAGAAATATTTTTTTCTCTCATGAGAGAGAATCCTGTTGAGATTTAAACTCATTTTAGGCAGGGTCTGCCTTCTAGAATTTTAGACAAGACCAAGTCAGGTAAAAAAGATTGTGTATAGCAAAATCAAACAAAAAAGAAATGCCACTGAACATTTTTGAGTATTGTTATATAAGGTGTTTTAAGGGAAAGTGATTAATTATATTTTTATAAGAAATAGAGGCCAGAATCATTTTCAAATGTATTCTTTCTTCTAGGTTTACTATTGCTCCTCTATTCAAACCCATTACATGAGGAAATGTCTTATTTAAATGTGGTAGAGGGTAATTTAGCTCAAGTTAATATTGGAAATAGAAGTTATTCTCTCTGGACGCTATGGCTCTACTGCTCTTCTGCTAGTTGTCAGGTGTATTTCTGAACTGTATTTCCATGTGTTCTGTTTCCACTATAGATGGATGCTTCCCTATATGGAGGATGCCACACTGTTATATCCTGTTCCAACACGTTTTAGGGGCCACTCACCATCCCTTAAAAAATAGTGACAATTTATGTTTTCAGATTTTTTAGGAAGAAATATTCAAATGGTTACATTTGAACTCAAATTCAGAAAAATCAGTTTTAGCAAATGAGTTGTGAGTCATTTATGTGAAAAGTATTTCCCTCACTCATTCATTTAATATTTATTGAGTAGCCTAGTACATTTACATGTCTTTTGAGACTTAATTCCTACTTATGGAGTGAAAAGTTTTTCTTTCCAAGAATTTTCAGGCATCTGAAAGTAGATAGAGAAATCTAAAAATGAAGCAGAAATAGACCTAAACTTGTGCAAGAGCTGAAAATGCAATGTCCTAACCCAAATTAATGTTTCCTTTGATTGGCACATGGGCGAAAAGAAGATGCTAAGAAAAGAGTTTGTTATTCCTGAAAACTTGCCTGTTTCATTTAAATCAGGATTAGATTTTACAAACGATAGAACTGCTAACCTGATTATATTCTAGCCTAAACAGCCATCCTGGACGCAGTTTCCTTTTCTCCTTTTGATGTCTGTACCTGGTGAGGCTATCAATTAATCCCCCACAATGTAATTGAAATGTAGACTTGTGGCAGAAGAGAAATTAGAATAAAAGAGGTTAATAAAATTCTAGGAGTACTCCTTATGACTCAAAATTTATGATCTACACATTGAGTAGTTTAGACTAGAGTCACCGGAAAAATAAATTAGGAGCAGTTGAAGAGTTCAGTAGACTCTGGCTGTTGGTTTTGCTTGCTCCCCTCCGCAATGACAGGAGTATAACCTATTAATTTCAGTGGAATCCTTGCTAGCTCTGCACCATAGGAAAGAGCCAGCCATTATATTGAAAGTGGGGACCTTGTACACTTGGATTGAACAAATTCAGGACTGCCAACCATTGTCAGTTAGTAGCTGAACTGCAGAGATCTTGGCTCAGAGGGTTTAAAAATATGCTCTGGCTGGTTCGCAAAGAATTAACTTGCTCTTAGAGTACTTTGAAAAAACACTGAGTCACAGAATAAGGCCAAGTGTGTGTTTGGCACAGGTTTATCAACTATATTCATTTGTACATTTTCATGGTGCCTATCAGTATGTCTAAGCTTTTATACAGAAACATAATACCCTTGAATGGAAGTGAGTGGAAGAGAATCCCTTTGCTCTGTAAGCTGAGGCTATGAAATGCATGTAGGGGACAGGGGTTGGCCAAGCTTGTAGAATGTGCATTGTTTATTTACCATCTATATACTCCACATGTAAGAGTCATCCATTTCTAAACTGATCAGTAGCAAGGCAAGGAAGTTTGCTTCACTGCACATAGAACAAAAATATATATAAAATAGAACCTTCCCTGGGACAGCAGCATAGTGTAGTGTAGAGAGCTAAACTTGGTCTTGCCCAGTTCCACAAACACACCATGTAACCATGGTCAAGGCACAATCACTCTGGGTCTCCTTCTTCTTGGTTTTGCAAATAAGGGGGGTTTGACTCTCTTTAAGATATATGGCGCTCCATTAGTTTTTGTTGTTGTTGTTTTTCAACTTCATAATTCTTGATCTTTAAGGAATAAGAAGAAAACAGAAAGGGTGCAAATATGACTAATAATGAGACAATTTCCCAGATTTTGTTCTTTTCCAAGTGCCATGTCTATGAAGCTTTCTTCATCAGCTCTAGAAGCTCTCTTTGTTCAAGTTCAGTATTCCCATAATTAGGTCAGGATCCAAAAAAAAAAAAAAAAAAGCCACAAACTAGCTAGATTCTATAGTCCTAATGATTCAGTGGCTTATGAGGCCAGATCAAAGTTGCTGCAGAAATAGCTAGTTTCATAAGCATTTTGGCATGATAAACTTCAGAGACCGTGTTTTGAATAAGCAGGCTTTAGACACCAAACAAAGTCTAGGGACAGAGATTCTTATTCAATTCAAGGACCTTAACCTCTTTTCAGTCTCTGTGAGAAAAGGCCTCTGGTCTGGGCCAGCTTCATAGCTGCACAGGCCACTTAGTCTTTCTTGCTCCCACTTCCCCATTTATAAGATGAGGTGCTGTGGGCTTACTGTTCTGATTATTTCATCAGTTACAGAATATTTAGGCCCTAGGATAGAACAAAATAGTCAACTCTTCCTTAACTGTGTACTCTTTGCAAAACTAATTAAATGTATTAACTTGTATTATGATGTACAACAAGCTGACAGTATTTTTTACTTGTATGAAAATAATCACTGTGACATCTTTGGATCCCTCCTCTTCTTTTAAGCCAGACTCACTAGGGTATAAGTAATTCCTGTGTGTCTCACTTGCTTCCCAGATTTATTAGGGTTCCCTTAAACACAGAAAAAATTCTGTTCTTAAGTACTCTTTGAATTCCTCTGATTACATCAAAAATTCATTCTTTTTAAGAGGACACAAAGTTCTCTGTAGCAAGTAGCAATGCTGGTCAGCATTGGCAAACTGCCAGATAAAGCGAACTATCCATTAGGTTATTAGGGCTGTTGTGACAATGCAACACAAACTGGGTGGCATAAACAATAGAAATTTATTGTCTCACAATCCTAGAGGCTTGAAGTCTGAGACCAAGGTGTCAGCAAGACTGGTTCCTTCTGAGGGCTATAAGGGAGAACCTGTTCCAAGCCTCCACCCTAGCTTCTAGAGATTTGCTAGAAATCTGACATTTCTTGGCTTGTAGAATTAACACCTTGATCTCTACCCTCATCTCCACAGGACATTCTCTATGTGTGTCTGTCAGTGTCCAAATTTCCCCTTTTTATAGACACCAGTCATATTGGATTAGGGACCACCCCCACTCTATTATGATCTCATCTTAATTACATCTGCAACAACCCTATTTCCTTTTACATTTTTTTAAAAGATTTTATTTATTTATTCGAGAGAGAGAGAATGAGAGATAGAGAGCACGAGAGGGAAAAGGGTCAGAGGGAGAAACAGATTCCCCGTCGAGCAGGGAGCCTGATGCGGGACTCGATCCCGGGACTCCAGGGTCATCACCTGAGCCAAAGGCAGTCACTTAACCAACTGAGCCACGGATTTATTTATTTTAGAGAGAGAGAGAGAGAGTGCATAGGGGGAGGAACAGAGGTGGAGGGAGAGGAAGAGGGAAAGAATCTCCAGCAGACTCTGAGCTAAGCATGGAGCTGGATGGGGGAGGAGCTGGAGAGCATGACCTGAGCCAAAACCAAGAATCAGATGCTTAACTGACTGAGCCACCAGGCATCCCCAACAACTCTATTTCTAAATAAGGTCATGTTACGTGGTACTGGGGGTTAAGACTTTAACATGAATTTTGGGCAGACACAATTCAACCTATAATATATGGCTTCTAATATTTTTGGTATAGGAAGAATCCCATAATAGCATTGGTTTTGAATTTTGTACAAGGGTTCAGTTGAATTCAGTGAGTCTTGCTTAAAAGAACAGGAGAGATCCAAAGATGTCACATTGATTAATTTCATACAAGTAAAAATTCATTAATAATGAATTCCTCAGGAAGGCTCTTGGCTAAATTATGAAGAAGATGAGTTTGCTTTCTGTTATTCTGCTACCTTCTTCTGAGTCTTTTTGCCTCTGGGGACCCCTCCAGTTTTAGTCCTTTCATGTTCTTGCCCTTCAGAATGCACATATAATTCATAACATTAAATTTGTGCCATAGCATTTGTTGCTTTAGGAAACATCTACTGATCACTCTTTGTTAATCATAACAGAATTTTGGAGTCTTGTTTAGCTTATCTGGCAGCTTCATCTGACATGCTTATAGAATAACAAGATGGGTATTAAAGAGGGCATGTACTGAATGCAGCACTGGGTGTCATGCACAAACAATGAATCATGGAACACTACATCAAAAACTAATGATGTAATGTATGGTGATTAACATAACAATAAAATAAAAAAAGAATAACAAGATATTAGATTTTAAATCATTTATTTTTCTCACTTTACATCTTTTATCTAAACTGAATTCTTCACCTTCTACAACAACACAGTTACCATTTTAGCAAAATTTTCATTTCTGGGATCAGTTATTTTTTTTCTGGTTTGAGAAAAAGAACCACAGACCACTTAAAGTCTTCTTTCCCTTCATCTCCAACATCGCACTTTTCAGTAGTCACTATAATTTGCTACTTTGACTGGTCTCTCATTTTCACCATATCTACAGATGTTTTAGGCATGCATTTTGGGCACTTTATTTGGGTGAAATATTCCTAGCTTTGCCTATCAACAGAAATTATCTATAAGCTACTCTTTGGGATGGAGGAAGGCAAGAGTTAGGGGCCTAAGTTTCATCAAACACTGGACACTTTGCTAGGCACTCTAGATAGATGATCCTATTGGAATCTAACAATAACCCTCTAACATATTCCTCCAACTTTAAGTTTATGAACAAAACAGAGACAAACCAAAGAATTTGTGATCATGAACTAATAGCCAAGAAGAAAGGAACTCTGGAGTCCTTTCATTTTAAGAAGGACAGCTGAACTTTAATAACATTTGAATGATAATAATAATAAAGATGATTTCACATTTATGGACTACTTACTCTATACACTAAGTTCTGGCTCACGAGTTTTGTTTTTTTTTTCCCTATTAATGCCATTTTTATCTTCACAACAATTCTTTGAGGAAGGTGTAAACCTGTTTTATTTTTAATTGAGATATAATTGACATATATTATTTTTAAGTGTTCAACATGATTCAATATTTGTATACACTGTGAAGTGATCACCATGATAAATGTAGTTAACATCAATCTCCACACATAGTTACAAATTATTTTCTTGTGATGAGACTTTTCAGATCTACTCTCTTAGCAACTTTCAAATATGCGGTACATTATTATTAACTATAGTCACCATGCAACACATTACATCCCAGGACTTATTTATTTTCTAAGTGGACGTTTGTACCTTTGGACCCCTTTCATCCATTTTGCCCACATCCCACCTCCATCTCACCGATCAGTTCTCTGTATCAATGAGTTCAGATTTGTTTTGTTTTTTAGATTCCACATGTAACTGAGATCATACTGTATTTGTGTTTCTCTGTATGACTTATTTTACTTAGCATAATGCCCCCAAGGTCCACAAATCCTGCTTCACAAGACGAGAAAATTGAGGTTTATGGAGGTTAAAATAACTTCACCAAAGTTTCAGGGTAGAAGTTAGTAAAACCTATATTGGAACCACACCAGCTTAAATTAAGATCCTTCACTTTTAACCACAACGCTATGTTTGAAAGTGAAAATATCATACATTACTTTTCATTCAGTCATGTTTTACAAAAACAATCCCTGGCTCTCTTTATTAACACTGCCACACATAAACCCTACACATCTCCCCATGGTGTCTAGTTGAGTGTTAGGCACAAAGCTTATGCTCAGTACATACTTTTCCTTTTAAGCAATCGTATTTAAGCCGTTATAAACTTATAAACACAAATGGAAAAGTCATCACTGAACTTCAAGCTGGGAAAAATATTGGACAGAGAGTTAACAGATCTATGTTCTAGCCCTGTATAATACCTGTGATACTAGGCTCCCTTGTTTGCAAAGTAAAAAGTGTGGTTTTAATGGTTTGGGCTCATAATGGTTTTAAAATGCATACTTCACATTTTGTAGTTCTAATCACGTTTTAATTATGTTGGAAAATATTTTCACTTCTGGTTAGCAGCAAAGAATTTATGGACTGTCAATTTCAGCATAGCGAGGATTTTGTTCCATGGTATTTAGGAATGCAAATTATGTATATCCAGGTTTTGGCTGACCTACATATTTGTGTGTGTGTGTGTGTGTGTGTGTGTGTGTGTGTGTGTGTGTGTGTATTATCAGTGGTCAGATCTAAACTGTGTATTCCCTCAGAAATACACATGTGCTCAGGGTTCAGCTATATTAACTATGAAACTAGATGGTAAAAAACATTATCTTCACTGAATTATCCTATCTCTCTCTTAACATTTAGTTTTTAATTTCAGCCCTTAAAAAGAGACCAGTTAAAAAGAGAGCAATTAGCATTTTCCAGGTACAAAAATTGGCAGTAGGTGAGCTATACGTACATTAGTTATATGCTTTGAGATCCAAACAGACAGGCTTCCCTTACATGTGGTTTGATACCTATAGCTACATTTTATCCAGTGTTTAGTATTTTTCAGATGCTGTGTATTTACTGGTATTATCTCTTTCAATCCTTATAATGATCTTATGAGGTAGGTAGTATTAACCATCCCATCTTACAGATAAGGGACCTGAGGCAGAGAAGCATGAAATTTGCTCAAAAGCATACAACAAAATAGCATTTGAATCCATATAATCTGATTCCAAAGCCAACTCTAACCATTCTTTAACCTAGAAATTTGGACAACTTTCTGCTCAGCGATGGTTTTTAAAATAGAATTTTTAAAAATTAAATTGCCATACTTAATAAGAGGTAAATTAGTCTTAAAAAGCCAGTTTGTGATAACAAAGTTTCAGTGAGTTATTCTCCTAATTCTTAGCTGTTATCAACCTCCACTTAATTTTCAGATTTTATCCTGGCCACCATTGAATTCTTGTGAATATAACCTCATCTCCTAATTTAGAATGTTCTCAGCTCCAGTGTTTCTACCACTTCTCCACGTATACATTTTTGCACTTTTTTCCCCTGTTCCTGAAGTTTTTAATGTCCTCAGGGAATGACTCTTAATTGTGAGACATACAAGGAGATATTTAAAAAACAAAACAAAACAAAAACGCTTCTGACTTTTCCCCACTCTTAGCTGGTGAGAAGAGAAATATTCTCATTTCAGTGAGTTCTACAGAAATTAAGTTGCTAAATCAATAAATAAATGGGCTTCTTAGATCTAGCTGAATAGTAAAAGCAGCTTGAGTACATATTCACCCCAATTAAGTCTTCAAATCAAAATTGGATGAGTAACCAGTGCCATGGTGATATCCTTGGCAAAAATATCTGCAAATTATTAATGCACAACAATAGGAGCTAAAAGTGGAAGACTGACAATACTCATTTATTGCCCTCTGTACACTACCAACTGTCAACTGCAAAGATGGGAAGATAATGAAAACGTGTCTCATTTTCTCATTTTCACATATTTTGGATCATTCAGGTTTATTCGAGGTATTCACCTCGAAGTGAATTACCTGTTCATAACCTCCGTCCATCCATTCTTTTTTTTTTAAGATTTTATTTATTTATTTGTCAGAGAGACAGGTAGAGAGGGAACACAGGCAGGGGGAGTGGGAGAGGGAGAAGCAGGCTTCCCGCTGAGCAGTAGCCTGATGTGGGGCTCGATCCCAGGACCCTGGGACCATGACCTGAGCCAAAGGCAGACGCTTAACCATCTGAGTCACCCAGGCGCCCCAACCTCCATCCATTCTTTTTTTTTTCCCTTAAGTTTGTGTTTTACTGATTTATAAGAGCTATTTGTGTATTTTAGGTACTAATTCATTGTTCGTTCTAGGTATTATCAATATTTCATCCCAATCCATAGTCTCTCATTTCACTTCATTTGTAGTGTCTTTTGTCAAATAACAGAATTAAACTTGGTAATCAAATGTATCCATCTTTTCCTTCACGTTTTGGCTTTTATGCATATTTTTTTTTTAAGATTTATTTATTTATTTATTTATTTATTTATTTATTTATTTATTTATTTGACAGAGAGAGAGAGACAGCGAGAGCAAGAACACAAGCAGGGGGAGTGGGAGAGGGAGAGGGAGAAGCAGGCTTCCCACCGAGCCGGGTGCCTGATGCAGGGCTCAATTCCAGGCCCTGGGATCATGACCTGAGTCCAAGGCAGATGCTTTTTTTTTTTTTTAAAGATTTTATTTATTTATTCATGAGAGAGAGAGAGAGAGAGGCAGAGGGAAAAGCAGGCTCTAAGGAGCAGGGAGCCCGATGTGGGACTCGATCCCAGGACTCTGGGATCATGACCTGAGCCAAAGGCAGACGTTTAACCATCTGAGTCACCCAGGCGCCCTCGAAGGCAGATGCTTAACGACTGAAACACCCAGGCTCCCCTGGATTTTATGTGTCTTGATTACATAATCCTTCACTACTGCATATCATGAAGATATTTTCCAATTTTTAAAAATATTTTTCTTCAAAAAAGTTTTAAAATGTACACACACACACATTCTGGGAGCACTGCATTGTTGTGATATTGAATCTTCTCATCCAGTAAGATCTCTCTTACAGCTATCTCTATGATTTGCAGTAAGACTATATTTTTCTTCATAAAGTTTTTGCACATCTTTCATTATCTTGATTATACGTACCTTATGGTTATTGTAAGGGTATCTTTTAAAAATTACATAAGTGTTTCTGCTTTGTAAAAATACATTTAAGTTTTATATAATTTTGTACAGTAATCCTATATCTAGCATGACTTTGCTGAGCTTTCTTATCAGCTTTAACGATTTGACAATAAAAATCATCATAATTTTTAAGTGTAGGTAGTAAAGTTATTAAGAAGTACTTTATTAAACAGAAGTGATAATACTTTTCATTTTGGACTTGAAAGGGAATTCTATAATGATTAAGTTATTGCTAATTTTTATCACTAATTAATTTTTTTTAGTTACCTTTTATCAGAAACTCTATTTCCTTATAGCCAGTGATTCTGTGATGATCAAGAGAGTATCAGAATCATCTTGGAGAGCTTTTTAGAAGACAATGTTGGCCCTAACCCTAAAGCTTCTGCTCTTGTACTCCATGGAGGAGCCCCAAAAATTTGCTTTAGTAGCAAGTTTCTAGGTGAGGCTGATGCTGCTAGTCAAGGGACCACACTGAGTACCACTGCCACTACCCTATGTTACACTTAAACCTCCATCCTTAAAATTTAAGATGTATTATGATGGTGAGATGATTTTTATTTGTTCCCAAACTTGCTTATTCCAGTTTTATTATGATCCTTTGGTATTGAGGTCATTTGTTTATGGCTAAAGCTTACAAATAGTTTTATAAATATTTTCCCAGCTTTTATAGTTTTCTCAAGCTGATTCTTTTTATATGTAGCTATCCTTGTTCATAGTGTATTTCTCCCAATATTTTATTATGAAAATTTGTAAACATATAAGAATTGAAATAATTTGACATTGAATGCCTGTATACCACTACATATATTCTACTATAAACATTTTACTATAGTTGATGTACACACATTTTCCATCTATCCATCTCTTTTTATCAGTATATCTTTATTAAATAACAGAAACCCTTTAATTATTTTTAACATTTTATTTAAATTAATTAACATATAGTATATCATTAGTTTCAGAGGTAGAGTTCAGTTATTCATCAGTTGCATATAACATCCAGTGCTCATTGCATCACATGCCCTCCTTAATGCCCATCACCCTGTTACTCCATCACCCCACTCCCCTCCACTCCAGCAACCCTCAGTTTGTTTCCTATGGCTAAGAGTCTCTTACAGTTTGTCTCCCTCTCCCATTTCATCTTACTTTATTTTTTTAATGCTTTTGTGTCCTTTTCTTGTATCTTTGAATCTTATGTTTTTTTCTCTTTAATCATCTTAATTACACTTATTTCAGAATCTCTATCAGATTGTTCCATTTTCTGCCATTATTAAAATTCAAAATCTCCTGTACGTGTGCTATCTCATTCATGGTAGATTGTTCCCTTTTATTTTACAGTTGTACTGTAAACTCTTTTCATTCTTACAGGAATCCTGTGCAACCTAGGTTGAAAGCATGTCCTATCAAGGAATTTTTGTGTTTTCTTATTCCATGACTCCCAGAAGTATTACTGTTACAAAAGCAATTTTTATGGCAATTTCTTTTCCAAACCATACAATGTTTGGTACAGGCCCAACTGAGAAAAAAAATTTTTTTAAGCCACTCAAAATTCAGGCTAAAGTAAACAGCCTTATACTCTCCTGTGTCAGTACACTTTTCCTTTCTTTTTTCCTTTTAACCTTTTAATTGAGTACAGGCCAGTCAGGTCCCAACTTTATACTCGTGGTCTCTGTTCCAACTCCTTGCTTTTCTGAATCCCACAGTTTCTGCTCCTGGTTCAGTCTGTGTTAAAACCCAAGATTAGCACATCCCCAAGAGCAGACATACCTCAGCTCATGTGCTTGCCACTTAATTCTCTTTGTTTTTGTTCCCTGTCATTTCTGGTTTTCCGATGCATTTAAGGAATATCTGTTGTAAGACTTTTTTGTGTTCTCTGCTCCTTGTATTCTTTGTGAACAGAAGTCTACCTCTACTTCACTCATTTGGACTTAATTTTCGTGTACATTCTGAGGAAATGTCTATTTCTGTTTCTTGTTGCTTATTTACCCATACTAACCAGTTTTAATTCTATGTTCTTTTATATTTTTCTAACTGAAATTACCTTTATTTAAAATTCACCAATGAAATTTTCTCTCCATTTTAAATCTTTTTAAAGCTTACAAATTATTATAACCTAAGAGAAATTTTGAATCAGGTTGAATATATGTACAGGAAAACCCCTTTGGTCACTTGCTAGATGAATGGATTCTTTATTTTCCCTCTTTAAATCATAGTGACTGATGCTCATGGCACAGCAAACACTCATGACCAGAAGATTGTTTTCTTCTCCAAGCCACACTGGTATTTCTGTTCCTATCAGTTTTGTTGTAGAGATATGAACAGTCAGGTTTTTTGTTTCCTTATGTGATTTATTTTATTTAATGTTATTTTAAATAATGTTATTTTATTTTTAATTATTTAATTTATTCAAATATTGTATAACTTAAAGAAACATGAGTGAAAAATAAAGTTTTTTTTTAAGATTTTATTTATTTATTTGTCAGAGAGAGAGAAAGCACAGGCAGAGAGAGAAGCAGGCTCCCCACTGAGCAGGTAACCCTATACGAGACTTGATTCCAGGACCCTGGGATCATGACCTGAGCCGAAGGCAGACGCTTAACTGACTGAGACACCCAGGTGGCCCCAAATAAAGTTTTTCTATCAAAACTAAATTCAGCTCTCTGATTGAGGAATGACAATTTTTATGTTTCTAAATGAAATTTAAAATTAAGTATAGATAAGAAAATTATAAATGACTGGGAAAATATTCTCAAAATCTTAAGACTTAGGCACCAAAATTAGTTTGCAAATGTGTTTAAATTTTCACTTTAAAGAAGCCAAAGTTGGAAATTAGATACTTCATATTAGGAAATATGGTCTTTACCCGACTACTGTGGAGCACTCCAATCAGAACTTTTTTTTCATGTCTTACTAAATATATTTTGTACAGCACAGTATTTGCTGTTGATTCTGCTTTCAGTCAAATGTCTTTCAAAAAAGTTAGGAAAATTTAAAATACACACACACACACACACACACACACATACACCTTTCTTGACCATTTTTAACCCTTCAACTTCAGTCCTTTCAAACTTCCAAGTTTCCAGCTGGCATCATTTCTCTTCAACCTGGAAACTTCCTTTAATATTTCTTGTGGTACTTTTGTACTGGCAGCAAATATTCTGCTTTCGTTTATCTGAAAATGCCTTTATTTCACTTTTGGTTTTGAAGAATTATTTTTTGCTGAATATAGGATTCTGGACTTTTTTCTTAGCACTTTAAAAATATAATTCCATTGTGTTCTGTATCACATTGTTTCTATCAAACAGTGACTATTCATAGTTATTGTGGTTGCATTGATATCATACATCATTTTTTTCTTTGATTGCTTTTAGGATTTTCTCTACCCTTTTGGTTTTTACAGTTTATGATATGCCTCGGTTTGATTGTCTCTTAATTTATCATTTTTGAGATTTTTCTGGGTTTCTTGAATTTGAGATTGTATTTATTACATATTAAAAAATAATTGGCCTTTATTTCTTCAAATACACTTGGGCTCCTTTCTCTCCTTTCTGTACTTATGAAATTTTGAATACACATATTTTAGACTGTTTGATACTGTCCCATAGGTCACCAGTATTCACTTTTTGTCAGTTGTTTTCTTTGCTCTTGGCTTTATTTGGATAATGTCTACTCCCTTGTCTTCAATTTCATCGATCATTTCTTAATGCAGTGTTAATTCTGATATTAATCACATTTAATGTATTTTTATTTCCTATATTATGCTTTTATAGTTCTAGAATATCTTGGTTCTTTTTTATAGTTTGCATGTCTTTGAGATTTTCCATTTGTTCACTTATTTATTTATTTTATTTTGGCAAAATCTTGGACATATTTATAAAAGCTATTTTAAAGTCCTTGAGTACTACTTCTACTATTTTTGTCATCTGTAGCTCATCTCTTTTGTTGTTTTCACTTTCTTGATTGTGGGCTCTATTTTATTGCTTTTCCACATGTCTCATAATTTTTTTTTTATTATTGTAGACAAAGATTATGTTTCCTACAACTAAATCTCTCATGGTTTAATTTTTTTTTTCAATTATATCTTCTCAAGCTGACACCCTGTATCTTTCTCATGGTTATTAACCTTATGAATAATCTGTATTTACTGCATTAATTATCTTGCCACATCTCTCATTTTAAAATTTAGCTTTGACTCTTACCATTCTGTTGAATGTTTCTCATCCTTGGGTTTTCTATTTCTATAAATGCACCATCATCTTTCTGTCACCCACACTTTAACAACCCCTGGCATCACTTCTAATTCCTCTTCTCTCCATCTCTTTTCTGTCAAATTCTACTATATAATTCTCCTAAAACTGTCTGTCCCTTCCCATTTCTCAATTAATTTTATTAAAATGAATTTCTCACTAATTTTCTTCTGAAGTAGTCCTTAAGATTTCTTTACTGTTTTTCTACTTTAGAATCAATTTTATTCATGGATACCAATTCAGTCTTACTGAAATTCAGCTCTGTTCATCCCATTTACACTTTGAAAAAATGACAATGATTTCCTTCTATCTGCAAAAAATTATAAACTCCCTACCTGTATTTCAAATCACCACTTATTCTGGTCAAAGATCATCTATACCAATTTACCACTATTTTAGAGCATTCTATGCCAAACAAACTGAATTTCTAACTGTTCCCTTACTGTCCTGTTTCAGATTTTAGGTATATTTGCTGCTTTGAAGGAAAATATTTCTATCACCTTAAAGCTTAGCTTAAAGAGACTTCTGTGAAATTCTATTCTCTCTGAAATTCCCTGAACATCTATGTCTAATTCCTTAATGCTATTTACCACTTACTAATGTATATTAGAGTAATGTCCACGCTATTATCTCTCCTACTAGATTGCAACTCATAAGTTGCATAAGTAGATCTTAAGAACACACTTTGTCTCCATCACAGCTAGGAGATCCTAGCATATTGTTTTTGTAAGTGCTCAATAAATATATATTGAGCAGAATTACATTACCAAACAAAAGTGCCAAAATGTAATCTGTGTAGAATATGTAAAAAGAAGGAAAATATATTCTGCGTAGAATATGTAAAAAGAAGGAAAGTGTAGAATATGTAAAAAGAAGGAAAGAAGGAAAGAAGGAACTCTCTTGGAAGATTTTCACCCAAATGGTAATTAACAAAGTTAAGGTTCTTAAAGGAAGAAAATCTCAGCTAAGTGAAAAACCTGGCTATCTAGAATCTGTGGAGTTTAGTGTAACCAAAATTTTATCTCTGTTTTTAGTTAAATTTGAAATATGCTATTAGATAAAGAATCTCTGGCTCACTAGCAAAGCTATTGTAATCTTATAATCCCAAAACAAAACAAAACAAACAAACAAAAACAAAGCTGTATCTCGGAAAGCTTCCTCTTTGCTTTGCCCTTGTGCCTGGAGTTTTCAAAGAAATACAGATCAAGAGACATAAAATGCTTTGACAGCTAAACATAAATCCTGACATGCTTCTTAGCCACTGGGGACTTACTGAAGCAAAACCGACTCACAAAAGACAATGGAAGTGCTTTAGAGATGATCCAGAAGATAATTAAAGGACTGGAAATGAAAACTGGCATTGAGAGGTTAATAAAGCTAGAACCATACAACTTCATGGGAAAGGTTCCAAAAGTCATTTCATGCGTCTTTTTTTTTTTTTGAAGATTTTTTATTTATTCATTTGGGAGAGACAGAGGGAATGAGTGAGAGCATGAGCAGCGGAGAGGGACAGAGGGTGAGGGAGAGGCAGACTTCCCAGTGAGCAGGATACCTGACACCAGGCTCAATCCCAGGACTCCAGGATCAGAAGGACTCCAGGAGCCGAAGGAAGAGGCTTAATCAAACTGAGCAACCCAGGCACCCCCATGCCAGTCTTTAAATATACTTTATTCAGTGAAGATGGCTGGCTGTTTTTAAAATCCGATGTGACTAGGACAAGATAAAATGGCTTTAAACTAAATTGCAAGGGACTTAATTTTGTTTGGAATAATTTCCCGTAAGCAATGAGTTTAAGTTGTTGAATAAATCTCCTGTAAAAGAGGTGAGAATTTCTCCATAATTAGTGGGCTCTACGTGCTCTGCTGGGAGAAATACACTGATTGTGTATCTTGAGGACTCTTCTCCCAATTTTATATTGTCAAAACTTTGATAGATGGGACTATCCTAGCAAATTCTTTTTCCCTTGGTAATTTCTCATTTACCCTGCCTAAAAAAGCCATCTTTTATTTTTTCACCCTGAATTTCTTTCTTCCTTTCTTCCTTTTCTTCCTTTCTTTTCTTTCTTTCTTTTTATTGAAGTATAATTAACATACAGTATCATATTAGTTTCAGGGGAACAATAAAATGATTGAACAATTCTATACGTTACCCAGGGCTCATCAAGATAGTGTACTCTTCATCCCCTTTATCTATTACATCCATCTCTCCACCCACCTCCCCTCTGGCAACCACCAATTTGTTGTCTGTATTTGTCTGGGGTTTTTGTTTGTTTGTTTGTTCATTTGTTTCCTAAATTCTAAGTATGGATGAAATTATTGGTTATTTGTCTTTCTCTGACTTATTTCACTTAGCATTATACCATAGGTCCATCCATATTGTTCTGAATGGCAGGACCTCATTCTTTTTTGTATGAATACTATTCCATGGCATACATATATACCACTTCTTTATCCATTCTTCTATTGATGGGCACTTGGGCTGTTTCCATATCTTAACTATTGTAAATAATGTTGCACTAACCATGAGAGTGCATATATCTTTTCAAATTACTGTTTTCATTATCTTTTGGTAGATACTCAGTAATGGAATTACTGGATCATATGGTAATTCCATTTTTAATTTTTTGGGGAACCTCCATATTGTTTTCCATAGTGGCTTCACCAGGTTGCCTTCCCACCAACATTGCACCAGAGTTCTTTTTCCTCCACATCCCCACCAACACTTGTCATTTTTTGTCTTTTCAGTAACAGTCATTCTGACAGGTGTAGGGTGATATATCATTGTGGTTTGGATTTGTATTTCCCTGATGATTAGTGATGTGTCTGTTGGCCATCTGTATGCATTCTTTGGGGTAATGTTTATCCAGATCCTCTGCCCACTTTTTAGTAGACTTATTTGGGGTTGTTTGGTGTTGAGTTGTAGAAGTTCTTTATATATTTTGGATATTTACCCCTTTTCAGATATATTATTTGCAAACATCTTCTCCCATTCAGTAGGTTTCCATTTTGTTTTGTTGATGATTTCCTTCACTGTGCAAAAGGTTTTTATTTTGGTGTAGTCCCAATGGCTTATTTTTGCTTTTGTTTCCTTTGCCTGAGGAGACATATCTAAAAAAATATTTCTATGGCTGATGTCAAAGAAATTACTGCTTATGTTTTCTTCTAGGAGTTTAATGATTTCAGGTGTCACATTTAGTTCTTTAATCCATTTTGAGTTTATTTTTGTGTATGGTGTAAGAAAATGATTCAGTTTCCTTCCTTTGCCTGTAGCTGTCTAGTTTTCCCAGCACCATTTATTGAAGTGACTGTCTTTTCCCCCATTGTATGTTCCTGCCTCCTTTGTTGTAAATTAACTGATCATATAAACATGGGCTTATTTCTGGGCTCTCTATTTAATTTTCTATTGATTTATGTGTTCATTTTGGGGGCAGTACCATACTGTTTTGAATACTACAGCTTTGTAGTATATCTTGAAATCTGAGATTGTGATACCTCCAGCTTTCTTCTTCTTTTTCAGGATTGCTTTGGCCATTAGGGGCCTTTTGGAGTTGCATACAAATTTTAGGATTTATTCTAGTCTGTGAAAAATGTTTTTGTTATATTGATAGGGATTGCATTAAATCTGTAGATTGCTTTGGGTAGTACAGACATTTTAACAATATTGGTTATTCCAGTCCATTAGCATTTAATATCTTTTCATATGTTTCTGTCATCTTCAATTACTTTCATCAATATCTTATAGTTTTTAGAGTATAGGTCTTTCACCTCCTTAGTTAAGTTTATTCCTATCTACTTTATTATTTTTGGTACAATTAGAAATAGAATTGTTTTCTCAATTTCTCTCTGCTACTTGATTATTAGTGTATAACAATGCAACAGATTCATGAATATTAATTTTGTGTCCTGTGACTTTACTGAATTCATTTATCAGTTCTAGTAGATTTTAGATGGAGTCCTTGGGTTTTCTATATATAGTAGCATGTCATCTGCAAATAGTGAATATATTACTTCTTCCTTACCATTTTGGATGCCTTTTATTTATTTTTCTTATCTGAGTGCTGTGGCTAGTACATTCTAATTTTCTGTGAGAAAATTTTAATATAGCAATGGAAGACTTCTGTAAACTAAGTTTGTCATTAAGGCAGATGAGATTCTAGTTTCTAAACAGCCAATCAAAGAAAAAAGATTACCAGCACATAAAGAAATTGGTATAAACTATCATTATTGACTTTTTTTTTTTACAAAATCTTTCCTTAAAAATTTATCTTCAATTACTTTTTTTGTAAGGAGTTACATTTAAATATATGGATATTTGGTCCAGTCCTGTATAATTTTGAATTACAAAGAAAAGTAGATTTATTAAGTGACTGATATGTTTTGGAAATCTTTATCTAAGGTTCAGGGAACAGATTTATTAAATAGCTTTGTAAGTAGGTTTAAAATTTTTGAGTTCCTATGCTGTACCAGCTCTCCTCACAAAAATGACAATAACCTGACTAGATTTCTTTACTAAATTATGCAAAATTATCCACACCAAACCACACTTATTTTATCCATGACATAAAGAATCTTAGTCTGTCAATATTAGATAGGCTCATATTATAAACAAATAACTAGGTTAATTTCTTTGCCTGGTGTTTCTCACTGAATCAGTACAGTGGAGCCCTGATTAGACCCCAGGCCTTTGATTCCCAAGTTAGTATAATTTCTACCAAATCAAGCTCCCTTTAACCTATGAGTATGTCTCCTATAACTAATTCACCAACATTGAAAAAATCACTTAAATGATTATGTAGCTAAAATAACTCTGAAGGAAACTTCTCTAGGAGTTTCAGTTACTTGCCTTTTAACATGTATTGTTCATTCTGAATCAAAACCAGGCTTGCAGGGCACCTGGGTGGCTCAGTCAGTTAAGCGTCTGCCTTCAGCTCAGGTCATGATCTCAGGGTCCTGGGATGGGCGCCATGCTGAGCAGGGAGCCTGCTTCTCCCTCTTCTTCTGCAACTCCCCCTGCTTGTGCTCTCTCACTCACTCTCTCTCAAATAAATAAAATCTTAAAAAAAAGGTTTGCTGTGAAAGTATTCTTCCTATAATTGTTGATCTTCAAACATGCCTATTTTGAAATTAGTCTTTGTTTAGTAGCATAAAAAATGTTCAAAATAAATTGTGGGGAAAATATATAACAAAATGTAAATACACACACACATATGTACACATACATACACACTTTCTGAAAAGAGGAAGCAAACAAATATGTTAACCATGCCCATCTCTGAGTTGTCACATTTTGAATAGTTTTTTTCTTTTTTCTTTTTCCATATCCCTGCTTATCTATATATTTTTTTAATTCCAACAACAAATATGCATTGTTTTTATGAGGAGAAAAAAAATCAAAAGGCTTTCAGGTCAATTTTCTTGTGATTTGATTGTGATAATTTGAAGTAAGTTCTTGAAAACTCCTTAACATTTATAGATCAAATCTAGAGCAGCAATGAGCAGCTAGCTTTTGATGTTATTCATGTAGCCTGCCTAATTGTGAGCATGATCCTAAATATAATTTTACAATTAAATAATCTGGTTTTAAAAAAATAATTTGGTTCTTAATACTGATCAAAAATCATCTTGCATACCATGTAAGATCTGTGAAAGACCAACATTTTTAGGCAGTAATGTTTTTCTCCCATTACCTCAGGGGGAAGTATGCTGTTCAAGCTTTCTTTAATTCCCTTGTTTTGTTTTGTTTCTGTAAGCTCTTCTGGTATCATGGGAAGGACCTCTTCAACACCACGTTGTGGATGACCACATCCAAAGTATAAATAATTGGCCAGAGGTATGGGGTAGCCTTTCCTGGATTCATGCAAGGGAAGGGCTCCTCACCACAACAGAACTTCTTTTTTTTTTTTTTTTTTTAAAGATTTTATTTATTTATTTGAGAGAGAGAGAGAATGAGAGACAGAGAGCATGAGAGGGAGGAGAGTCAGAGGGAGAAGCAGACTCCCTGCCGAGCAGGGAGCCCGATGTGGGACTCGATCCCGGGACTCCAGGATCATGACCCGAGCCGAAGGCAGTCGCCCAACCAACTGAGCCACCCAGGCGCCCCACAACAGAACTTCTAATGTAAAAGACTGCCTGCAGAGGAAGAATTGACTTTACAAAACTCAAAGTTTACTACTATCATCTAGCCACAAATTGAGCAGCAAAGGCTAATCTGATTATAAAGTGAAAATCCCCATATAGCTTGTTATATAGCACATAATATTCTCAGATTTGATGCTTGCTCATTGTGTATCTTCATGACCCCCTCTTTGGTGCTGAATTGGATTTGAATTTTTGGTGAGAGTCCTCAGCCTCTACTTGGGCTGGTCTGGGCCAGTAAATAGTTGCCTGAAGTGTTTATACATTATCATGGTCAATAGTTCAATGAAATTTGTTCATTTTTAGTAACATTAGCATATATGATGCCCCTGCAGGTCCTTTTCTGTTTGGCAGTTTGTGACTCTAAAATCTCCACTGGGGTGCCTGCATGACTCAGTTGGTTAAGCATCTACCTTCAGCTCAGGTCATGATCCCAGAGTTGTGGGATCAAGCTCCCTGTCGGGCTCCCTGCTCTGCGGGGAGCCTGCTTCTCCCTCTCCCTTTGCCTGCCACTCCCCCTGCTTGGGCTCACTCTCAAATAAATAAATAAATAAATAAAATCTTTAAAAAAATAAAATAAAAGTAAAATAAAATCCCCACTGTTATGTGTGTTAATTTATGGAAATAAATTTCCTTTTTGGAAAAAATACTCGTGGGTATTAACATCTTAGTGGCTAAAAAGCTACTCAAATTTAACATTCAGTATATTAGGTAATCTAATTAAAACCACTACAGTCTGAAAGAAAGTTTAATTTATGCTGGGGCAAAAGCAGCCTACTAGAAAGTGTACAGTTTTGGTTTCCACTCTATAATTACAATTCTTACCGTATATACATGTCATTATCTTGCCTACAAGATTGTAATTACTATTTCATGAACTATTCAAGTGGTTCAGTCAACACTCTCTCAGTAAAAAGGTAAAATGATGGCAATAAACTAAACTATAAAAGGAACATAAAACATCTTTTGTTTGTATTATGGTGCTGCTTAAATATATTTTAGGAATAGATGTCTTTCCAAACTCTTCTGGTCTCTCAGTGTATAATCAGTCAACCTTAGAATCAAAGACATCTTCTGTAAATCTGACTGAAATTTCTAATCACTAGTGTAAGTCCACTTATTGTTACTTGGTTTTCAGTATAGACAATGTCCCAGAATCTTATTTAAAGCAGCTTTTCATATTCTTGAAGCAGAGCATCAGCATAGCTCTATTTGAATGGTGTCTACTTTGCCTAAAATCACTGGGACTGGAAAGAGATTCTTTGTAACAATTTGTTTAAGAACCCCAAATCAAAGTCTGCCAATTATTAATAATCAATTAGTAAATCAACCCTAGGACTTATTTTCTGTGCCACCAAAAACCTTCATGTTAAAACCCTTATTTATCTGAACCAATTTTCATCTCATTAATCATTCTTGTTATTTCCTGGATTGTTCTTTGTATCTTTTCCAATTGAGTTCTTCTGAAATTATTATTCTGTTACATCACTGTAGCTCAGCTGTGGAGAGGGCTTCATATGACTGCAATTCTTAGGTGCCTTGGGTCCCGCTAAGGAAGGCCTAAAATCCCACTGCTCCAAATTCAATTTCATTCTATTTGATTGTTTCTAAATTGTTCTCTTTGTAATTTGGAAGTGTTGGAGGCAGGGGAGGTAAGGGATATACATTTTCCCAATGGAACAGGAATAATAAGGGCTGAATTTGAGGAATTCAGTCTCCTAGCATAACATTGATTTGGTCTCTGGTGTCAAGATTATATTTAGGAATATGAACATCTGGGCCTAACAAGATAGCAGCATGCATTTGGATCATGAATAAACAATGTTTTTCCAACACGGTTATTGCTGGCTACATCAATAAAAGGCCTGTCAATGATTAGAAAAATCATTCTCTGACACCTGTTGGCCACTGTCTGCCCCAAAGATAGCAGATTTAATCACTTTGGAAAGCAATCCTATTTAGAGGTTATAGTAAAAATGAGGTAGAGAGCCAAATTCTAGTTGTTTTTCCCAAGATAGTGATGTGCATGCGCATGCACACACACACACAACACACACACACACAGAGCCACATCTTTTGTGTAGAGAGTTGGCCTACTTCTGGGCCTACCCATGAGCCTCACAGGAGAAGTCCTGAGGAAGGACTGGATACACATCTGACTGGGCTTGTCATTGTTAGTGCAAATTCCTTCAATTCAAGGTGTTCATCCCTCTTTAGGCAGCTTTTAAATGCAAATGATATTCAAGGTGAGAAATATATTCTGCTCTTACAAGGCATTTTCATTTCTGCCAGAAATAACTCTGGTTATTTCTGGCAGAGCTCAGAGGACACATATCTTTTATTCTTTTTAATTTAAGTTCAGTTAATTCACATATAGTGTATTATTAGTTTCAGAGGTAGCGTTCAGTGATTCATCAGTCTTATATAATACCCAGTGCTCTTTACATCACATGCCCTCCTAAATGTCCAACAGCCAGTTACCCCATCTCCCCACTCCCCTCTAGCAACCCTCAGTTTGTTTCCTATGATTAAGAGTATCTCATGCTTTATCTCCCACTCTGATTTCATCTTTTTTATTTTTCCTCCCTTTCCCTATGATCCTCTGTTTTGTTTCTTAAATTCCACACATCAGTGAGATGATATGATATTGTCTTTCTCTGACTGACTTATTTCACTTAGCATAATACCTTCTAGTTCCATCCCCATCGTTGTAAATGGCAAGATTTCATTTTTGATGGCTGCATAATATTCCATTATATATATATACCACTTCTTCTTTATCCATTCATCTGCTGATGGACATCTGGGCTCTTTCCATAATTTGGCTATTGTAGACATTGCTGCTATAAACATTGGGGTGCACGTACCCCTTTGGATCACTACAGTTGTATCTTTGGGGTAAATACCTAGTAGTGCAATGGCTGGGTCCTAGGGTAGCTCTATTTTTAACCTTTGAAGAACCTCCATACTGTTTTCCAGAGTGGCTGCACCAGCTTGCATTCCCACCAACAGTGTAAGAGGGTTCCCCTTTCTCCACATCCTCACCAACATATGTCCTTTCCTGACATGTTAATTTTAGCCATCCTGACTGGTGAGAAGTGGTGTCTCATTGTGGTTGATTTGTATTTCCCTAATGCCAAATGATGTTGAGTATTTTTTCATGTGTCTGTTGGCCATCCGTATGTCTTCTTTGGAGAAATGCCTGTTCATGTCTTCTGCCCATATCTTGATTGGTTTATTTGTTCTTTGGGTGTTGACTTTGACAAGTTCTTTACAGATTTTGGATGCTAGCCCTTTATCTGATAAGACATTTGCAAATATCTTCTCCCATTCTGTCTGCTGTCTTTTGGTTTTCTCAACTGTTTCCTTTGCTGTGCCAAAGCTTTTTATCTTGATGAAGTCCCAATAGTTCATTTTTGCCCCTGCTTCCCTTGCCTTTGAAGATATGTCTAGCCAGAAGTTGCTCTGCTGAGGTCACAGAGGCTGCTACCTGTGTTCTCGTCTAGGATTTTGATGGATTCCTGTCTCACGTTTAGGTCTTTCATCCATTTTGAGTCTGTTTTTATGTATGGTGTAAGAAAATGGTCCAGTTTTGTTCTTCTGCATGTGGCTGTCCAATTTTCCCAACACCATTTGTTGAAGAGACTGTCTTTTTTCCATTGGAT
Source organism: Eumetopias jubatus (assembly GCF_037043125.1). Classification (NCBI taxonomy): domain Eukaryota; kingdom Metazoa; phylum Chordata; class Mammalia; order Carnivora; family Otariidae; genus Eumetopias; species Eumetopias jubatus. The sequence goes on from NW_028274807.1 coordinate 46,378,714, forward strand.
ATTCTTTCCTGCTTTGTTGAAGATTAGTTAACCATAGAGTAGTGGGTCCATTTCTGGGTTCTCTTTTCTGTTCAATAATCTATGTGTCTGTTTTTGTGCCAGTACCATACTGTCTTGATGATGACAGCTTTGTAATAGAGCTTGAAGTCCGGAATTGTGATGCCACCAGCTTTGCTTTTCTTTTTCAGCATTTCTTTCTGTATTGTCTTTTCTGGTTCCATACAAATTTTAGGATTATTTGTTCCATTTCTTTGAAAAAAGTGGATGGTATTTTGATAGGGATTGCATTGAATGTGTAGATTGCTCTAGGGAGCATTGACATCTTCACAATATTTGTTCTTCTAATCCATGAGCATGGAACATTTTTCCATCTCTTTGTATCTTCCTCAATTTCTTTCATGAGTGTTCTATAGTTTTCTGAGTATAGATCCCTTGCCTCTTTGGTTAGATTTTTTCCTAGATGTCTTACAGTTTTGGGTGCAATTGTACATGGACTGACTCCTTAATTTCTTTCTTCTGTCTCATTGTTAGTGTATAGAAATGCAATTGGTTTCCGTGCATTGATTTTATATCCTGCCACATTGCTGAGTTCCTGTATGAGGTCTAGCAAATTTGGGGTGGAGTCTTTTAGAATTTTCCACATAGAGTATCATGTCATCTGTGAAGAGTGAGAGTTTGACTTCTTTGCTGATTCAGATGCCTTTTATTTCTCTTTGTTGTGTGATTGCTGAGGTTAGGACTTCTAGTACTATGTTGAGTAGCAGTGGTGAGAGTGGACATCCCTGTCGTGTTCCTGACCTTAGGAGAAAAGCTCTCAGTTCTTCCCTGTTGAGAATGATATTCACTATGGGCTTTTTGTATATGGCTTTTATGATATTGAGGTATGTTCCCTCTATCCCTACACTGAAGAGTTTTAACCAAGAAAGGATGCTGTACTCTGTCAAGTGCTTTTACTTTTTTCTTTTAAAGATTTTTAGTTATTTGTTGACAGAGAGAGAGCACAAGCAGGGGGAGTGGCAGGCAGAGGGAGAGGGAGAAGCAGTCTCCCCACTGAGCAGGGAGCCTAATGCAGGGCTCGATCCCAGGACCCTGGGATCATGACCTGAGCCGAAGGCAGATGCTTAACTGGCTGAGCCACCCAGGTGCCCCTCAAGTGCTTTTTCTGTATCTATTGAGAGGATCATTTGATTCTTGTCCTTTCTTTTATTAATGTAGTGTATCACATTGATTTGCAGATGTCGAACCACCCTTGCAGCCCAGGAATAAATCCCACTTGGTCGTGGTGAATAGTCCTTTTAATGTACTATTGGATCCTATTGGCTACTATCTTGGTGAGAATTTTGGCATCCATTGTTCATCAGGGATTTGGTCTGTAATTCTCCTTTTTGGTGGGGTCTTCTTGTCTGGTTTTGGGATCAAGGTAATGCTGGCCTCGTAGAAAGAGTTTGGAAGTTTTCCTTCCATTTCTATTTTTTGAAACAGCTTCAGAAGAACAGGTATTAATTCTTCTTTAAATGTTTGGTTGAATTCCCGTGGGAAGCCATCCAGCCCTGGACTCTTGTTTGTTGGGAGATTTTTGAATACTGCTTCAGTTTCCTTGCTGGTTATGGTCTGTTCAGGTTTTCTATTTCTTCCTGTTTCAGTTTTGGTAGTGTATACACCTCTAGGAGTGCATCTATTTCTTGCAGATTGCCTAATTGGTTGGCATATAGTTGCTCATAGTATGTTCTTATAATGATTTGTATTTCTTCAGGGTTGGTTGTGATCTCTCCTTTTTCATTCATGATTTTATTTATTTGGGTCCTTTTTCTTTCCCTTTTGATAAGTCTGGCCAGGGGTTTATCAATCTTATTAATTCTTTCAAAGAACCAGCTCCTAGTTTCGCTTTTTTGTTCTGCTGTTCTTTTGGTTTCTATTTCATTGATTTTTGCTCCAATCTTTATTAATTCTCTTCTCTTTCTGGGTTTAGACTTTATTTGCTATTTTTTTCTCCAGCTCCTTTAGGTGTAATGTTAGGTTGTGTATTTGAGAACTTTCTTGATTCTTGACAAAGGCTTGTATGCTATATAATTTCCTTTTAGGACCATCTTTGCTGCATCTCAAAGGTTTTGACATGATACATGTCTTTCTCTGATTGACTTATTTCACTCAGCATAATACTCTCCAGTTCCATCCATGTCATTGCAAATGGCAAGATCTCATTCCTTTTGATGGCTGCATAATATTCCATTGTGTATATATACCACGTCTTCTTTATCCATTCATCTGTCAATGGACATCTTGACTCTTCCCATAGTTTGGCTATCGTGGACATTGCTGCTATAAACATCAGGGTGCATGTACCCCTTTGGATCACTACATTTGTATCTTTGGGGTAAATACCCAGTAGTGCAATTGCTGGGTTATATGGTAGCTCTATTTTCAACTTTTTGAGGAACCTCCATACTGTTTTCCAGAGTGGCTGCACCAGCTTGCCTTCATTTTAAATGTTGTTTTAGGAATATCAGGAAATTCATTTGAATGAGATATGCTAAAATATTTCCATATTTAAATGAAACAGGTATAGAAGTCAGAGGATAAGTAAAAGATTAAAAGAATTAAAAATTATCCTGAATCAGGTAAAGTCTGGAATGAGGTGCTACAGTCTCTTCCAACTCTGAGATTCAAAGACTTTATCACCTATATTGGTATGGCATATCAGATTTACAAAATACTTTCACATATATTCTCTGAATTTTACAACCTAAGTCAAAACACATGAGCCCCACAGACAAAGAAACTGAGGCTCCTTGTCATGGTTGGATTCTGATTAAGATCAAGGTTCCCTGACTCTCCATCCAATGTTTTATAGCCTTTCATTCATACTGTGCAAAAATATGAGATAAGTTATACCAACGTTTTGGAAAGCCTTTCTGCTAAGGTAGAGTTCTAAATGAGCAAATTTGTTTAGACAGATTCATTATAGCTCTTTTTATTCTGATGTCTTACTAGCATTCCAAAATGTGGTAGACATAAGGTCCCTGCCTTTAAGAATGTTCTGTTAAAGATAATGGAATTATAAATTAGTTCCCTCTCCACTTATATTAGTTAGGCTCTTTCAGCATGGAAGGAGCACTGTATGCTCTGGTTTCAGGTGGAGTTTATTTTTGGGTTACAAGGAGAAGTAAGGAAGAACAGAACATGTTATCCTGAGACCTTGAGGAAAATTCAGACATGTTTACTAGAATCCACAAAAGCTGGAGAAGCTAGAGGGCATCTCTGAAAAGCACCTATAGATGCTCATCTCCTGCACCTAGGACTCCACACTTACCACCCTGCTACTTTCTCCAAATGTTTCTTTATTCCATGTAAACTAACCTGTGTCTACACTCCTTTTCTCTGTCTCATATTTTTTATTGATTTTAGCTGCTTATTATTAACTTCTTGGGTAATATTATTACCTTCTTTGGGATGCCTGGGTGGCTCAGTCGGTTAATTTAGGCTCAGGTTATGATCCCAGGGTTCTGGGATCGAGTTCCGCATCCAGCTCCTTGCTCAGCGGGGAGTCTGCTTCTCCCCCTGCCTGCTGCTCCCCCTGCTTGTGCTCTCTCTCTCTCTCTCTCTCTCTCTTTCTGGCAAGTAAATGAAATCTTTTAAAATATATATATTATTACTTTCTTTTATTTTTCCGAACTCTTCTACTCTTGACTTCATCTCTTCACAGAGGATCAGTTTGAGTGTGCTAGTCACCAGAACAGGCTTTTGCTGGGGCTTCAGCCACCTGTATAAGCCTATTGCATGTCTTTGGGTCATGTCTCCCAACTTCAGCCCTGACCTAATCAGCTTTCCCAAGAGTTGTGGGTCATGTGATACAAACCAAAGTGCCACAAGCAAAGACTATCACGGGGTGGAGGCAGGCTGGTTAGTAGTCCGGGTCCTCTCATGGCAATCCTGAATACACTCTACTATGTAACATTCTTTGTTTTATTTTTTATCTTAATCTGCTAAATAATTTTTAAAATATTTTACTTTGAGCAGATTTATTGATTCTTGTCTATTCTCTTGGATCAATTTTCAAATAAATATAAACATTTTATTGATACTCAAGACAGTAAGAAAATTGGATTGTAATAACAATGAAATCAAGTAAATTAGAAGTCCTATTATCATATGCACTTAGGACCAGTAATTGGTTAATCAAAAAGTCATTTAATATGAGGAATATTTTGTATTTATTTATTTGGTTTTAAAGATTTTATTTATTTATTTGGGAAAGAGAGCACAAGTAGAGGGGCAGGGCAGAGGGAGAGGCAGAGGGAGAAGCAGACTCCCTGCCAAGCAGGGAGCCTGACATGGGTCTCCACCCTAGGACTCCGAGATCATCACCTGAGTCAAAGGCAGACACTTAATCGACTGAACCACTGAGGGGCCCCGAGGAATATTTTTTAAATGGTATATTGTTTAAAGATAATATTTTAACTTAATATACGTAAATATCTTAAAATCAATGATCTAAGTAAGCAAAGTAAACACATCAATAGAAGAAAAAAATAATAGTATAAATTATTTATATGAAACAAAACAAAGAGAAAATCCTTAAAGCTAGGTTGGTTCTTGAAAAGATTATTAAAATTGTTATGCCCTAAGAACACTGATAAGGAAAAAACACACATTACAAATATCAATAATAAAACAGGCAATGTGACCATAAACTCTACAATAATTAGAAAGACTGTAAGGAAATATTGTGAAAAAAAATTGAGCCCACCAACCATGACCCTACTTCTTACCATACGTAAAAATAAGTGAAGATGGTTTGCAGACCTAAATGTCACTCCTAAAGCTACAAAGTTTCTAGAAAAAAAAAAAAGCTTATTTTTGTGACCTTGGGATAGGCAGTAGGCTGAATGGTAGTCCCCCAAAAGTTATGGCAACATTCTAATTGCTAGAACCTGTGTATATGACCTTGTATGGAAAACTATATAATTAAGAATTATAATAGGGGGAGCTTATCTTGGATTATGCAGGTGGGCAGGAAATGCAATTACCTCTATCCTTATAAGAGAGAAGTAGAGAGAATTTTGAGACAGAAAAGGAGGTGGCAATGTGACCCAAAACGAGAGATTGGAGCAACAGGACAAAGGAACTTCTGGAAGCCGCAAGGGACAAGAAAGAGTGTTTTCTAGAGTCTTTGGACAGATTGTAACCCTGCCAATATCTTGATTCCCAAGTTCTGGCATGTAGAACTGTGAGACAACATTTCTGTTATTTTAAGCTATCACATTTATGGAAATTTGTTACAGAAGCCACAGGAAACTGATATAGCATAAAGATTTTTGTTTAAAATTTATTTATTTATTGGAGAGAGAGAGCATGCAGAGGGGTATGGGCAGAGGGAGAGGGTGAGAGAGAATCTCAAGCAGACTCCCTGCTGAGTGCAGAGCTAGCTGTGAGGCTTAATCTCATGACCCTGAGATCATGACCTGAGCCGAAAACAAGAATGGGATGCTTAACCCACTGAGCCATCCAGGCACCCCTAGGGTAAAGATTTCTTAAACAGAATGCAAAAAGCAGCAATGATGAGAGAAAAAAAACGAAGAAAACTGAACATCAAAATCACAAACATTTGCTCTTCAAAAAATACATCGTAAGAAATGAAACCAAAGAATGAGAGAAAATATTCTCAACACGTGTACCCAAAAAAAGACTTGACACTGGAACATGTAAAGAATTCCTACAAACCAATAATAGACAACCCAATTAATATATGGGCAAATGACTTGGACAGATATATCACAAAATATGTTTTATAAATGGCCAGTAAGTACATGAAAAGATGTTTGATATTCAGGAAGTAAAAATTAAAATGACAATACCACTACAATACCTACTATAATGGTAAAATTAAAAAAAAACTAGCAGTGCCAAATATTTGAGAAGATGAGGAACAACTCTCAAATCTTACTGGTGATAATGTAAACTGATATAAACATCTTGGAAAACTTTCAGCAGTTTTTAAAATAAAGTTAAGCATACACACATTTTATGATATAACAATCCTACTAGATATTTATCCAGAAGAAATGAAAATATATATCAATAAAAATGCTTATTAATGATAGCAAAAACTTGGAGACAATCCAATATTCATCAATAGGAGAACAGATTTAAAATTTTAGTATATGCATTCCCCTGCAACAAAACATGGATAAATACTTAGGATATTATATGTGGTGAAAGCAGCCACACAAACAAATACATAGTATGATTACATTTATGTGAAGAATAGGCATTAGAAAATAGGCAAAGCTATTGAAAAATAAGCAAAACTAATCTGTAAGGATTAAAATAAATTAGCGATTGTCTCTGCAAGGCAGTGGGAGGAAAGAAATGGAAAGTAGTAATGGAAGTTTTTGTGGTGGTACTGGCAATGTTCTTTACTTTGATTGGGGAGTTTGATACACATCTGCGAAAACTCATCTAACTGTATACTTAGAATGTATACATTTAATATGTAATAATACATCAGTTAAAAATAAATCTGCTAATTAATTTAAAATTTTTTACAAGCACAGTCTCTTTGTTAAAAAATTACCAAAAACACGATTTCAGCAAAAAAGAGTTAACCCCGAGCAAAGAGTGAGTTGCAAGAAGAGATGGCAAGCAAGCTTAAAAATATTATTAACCTAAAAATGCACTTAGGAATGTGGAATAAGAAATTTAGATAGAGTTTTTGGAGGTACTGAGCAGCAAGTTATGGTTTTTGTATTATTTAGGAGGAGAATAAAGATATTAACTAATTTCTTACTTTTGCAGAAAAATATGAAGCTAATTATGTTCTAAAATGTTAAGGTTAAGGTTGTGATAGAAATAAAAGTGTAACTTCTAAATTAGCAGAAGTAAAACAAACAGAAAACCTTATCAATTCAGCAAGAAATCAGAAAAAGATTTTTAAAAAATGATTCCTAAAAAACAATAAAATAGCAAAAATAAATCCAAACATATCAATAATCACAACAAATTTTTATTGATTCAGTGCACCCAGTAAAATACAGACATTATAAGACTGGATAAGACTATAATATTCACTATGTTATTTATGGGAGACACGTGTAAGTTAAAAAGGAACACAAAGATTTAAAAGTAGAGGATTTAAAAATGATAAATTAGGAAAACAGAAAAAAAGCTGATGTCAAAGATGATTCCATGTCAAAATTTTTTTATTGTGTTTAAAAAATACATTTTGACTAATTTGGCCTCATGCCAGGAACTCGAGACCAAAATAACATAAAAAATATGTGATTTATCACATTAACGGATTGAAGAAAAGTCATATAATTTTAATAAAAGCAGTAAAATTAGAAAAATTGAATAACCCATAATTTAAAAAGTCACTTATAAATTAGGAATTAAAGGGGAACTTTCTTAAATTCATAAAGGATATCTACCAAGGACCTTTACCACACATCACATTTAAAGATACAAATCTTTGGGGTGCCTGGGTGGCTCAGTCATTAAGCGTCTGCCTTCAGCTCAGGTCATGATCCCAGGGTCCTGGGATCAAGCCCCGCATCAGGCTACCTGCTCCGAGGGAAGCCTGCTTCTCCCTCTCCCACTCCCTCTGCTTGTGTTCCCTCTCTCACTGTCTCTCTGTCAAATAAATAAAATCTTTTAAAAAATAAATAAATAAAAAATAAAGATACAAATCTTTATGATAAATACCTTCAAACCCCCCAAGCCCTCACTAAATTCACTACTATTCAACATAATACTAGATATTATAACCAATGAACAAGACAAAGAAATTAAAAAAGTTTAAGAATTGTAAAGAATAAAGTAAAATTATCATTTTCATATGATAATTTCAGAAAATCTAAAAATTAAGACTTGCAGGAATGCTTATACAAGGTCAATATACAAAAATCAATAGTGATAATTCCAGCCATCTATTTAGATCCGAGCTTTATTACAATGACCTATTTATTAGACATATTATTTATTTATTTTGTGATAGCCCATATCACAATAGTGTTCAGATGTATTAGTTTAAAAATATCGAGAAAATGTAGCAATAACATAATCCTATATTTAATAGCCATAAAATCTAAAAAACCCTACTAAATCTAAAAACCACTATGAACAAATCTAACAAAAGATTTACAAAATGTGGGCGCCTGGGTGGCTCAGTTGGTTAAGCGACTGCCTTCGGCTAAGGTCATGATCCTGGAGTCCTGGGATCGAGTCCCGCATTGGGCTCCCCGCTCAGCAGGGAGTCTGCTTCTCCCTCTGACCCTTCCCCCTCTCATGCTCTCTCTCTCTCTCTATCTCATTCTCTCTCTCAAATAAATAAATAAAATCTTAAAAAAAAGATTTACAAAATGTTATGGAGAAAATTATTTATTAAAAGGCAGAAAAAGGAAAGCTGAATACATAGAGGGGAAATTATTGTTCATAAATTGGAAAATTTAATAAAGATGTTATTTTCATCCAAGCAAATGCATAAATTAAAATAGTTTTCAACACAGTTCCAACAACAATGAACTAATAAAATGTTTTTAGAAAATTTCTGTGAATGGAAGATAGCAAAAGTATAAAAGCAGAACTAAGAATAGTCATGAAATTAATGACAGTGGTTGCTTCTGAGCATAGAGAAAGGGAAGGGGGCTGGCAGAGGGAACAAAGGAAATTTAAATCTCATTAGTCAAGTTTTACTCTTCATAATAACAGTATCTGAAGAACAAAATATGAACACTGTGAAAATTCTGGCTTAAGAATTTATTTTAGTGATATCTTTACTTTTTTCTATTGTTTAAACTTTTCAAATTAAAAAGAAACAATACTGGCCTTTTATTTCACAAGGTCTCCTCTAAATGTTAGTAGACAATAACAAGATGAATTTTCATTTTAATTCATTTCATTTATAATACATAAAGCTTCCACACACCTGAGTTACAAACAGGTGAAATTCTATACTGTTATAAAACTAAGAGGAAAATATTATCCCCCCAAAATAGAAGCTTATGGTAATTGATTATTAACACTAACTTTCACTATAAAGACTGACACCACTGACTTTTACTGAAATAGAGGAAAAGGACTGCATTTACTCAGTTATATAATTTGCCCCCACTATGCCCCCACTATGCCATCCCCCAAGGGGATGTCTTAAGTCCTAGAAATTACCATAGTTGTTTAGAGATTGATTTCAATTATTAGGAGCTACATATAACAAAATCATTGCTTTTGTTCTAAAGTTACTATGACAAAATTATCAAGTGTATACCACTTACAAAACACTCACTTATATACTAGTCTCATGTTAGTTACTAATGCTAAGCAATTACTTCAGCTGAAATTTTTTGGATACTGCTTTCTAGATGTAGAGCTGTTTCAATACCTACTTGTTTGTGCTTATTCAACATCATATTGTCAGACAAAATGAGTTATGTAATTACTGGTTTTAATTACATTTCAAAACTTCACTGTATATTTATATTACCAGAATCATTTTGTTCCAATTGTTATCAAAATATCAACTTTTAACTGTTTTTAGAACCAGAGTTATCTAACAAGTGAGTGAATTTTATGAGGGGAGCAAAATATACTTTTAATTCTAATTAATGCTCATGTATTTAGTTAGTACTGAGAATGTAAAAAAAAAAAAAATCCAAAGATTTCCATAAAGGAGAATCTCTTTCGAAAAAGAGGGAAGGATTTCTGAAGAACCCATTGCCCAGCCTCACAGTTGAGTTCATCAGGGCTTGAGAGAGTATGATCTCTATTTGATTCAAGAGAACCTGGAGAATTTTCTTATAGGAGAACACAGATTACATAGTACAAGTATCATTTTTGCAAATTAGTATTTACCACCTCATTTTAATAGTGATTGACTTTAGGTAAAGAGCTAATAATACTGATTAAATCTTGTGTATCTCAAAAGATGTTCATCTCCACTAAGGATGTGAATGAAAAAAATATATTTTTGTTAAATATATTCTTAAAGGAAATTATATTCCTTAACAATATGCTTCAAAGATGATTTCTCCTCCTGGTAATTTAATATTAGGAATGCTATTCAGGGGAAAGCTTAAATTGGAGTTGGTTTATATCCATTCTCACTAAAGAAATGTTCCCATAGATAATAGAAAATAGGCAGTGTTTCATTTAATTCATTAATTGGTAGATTCTAGGTAACAAAAAGGGAAACAGCTGAGTGTGTGACAGAGCATTCCTCTGTACACTTCAAAAGAATTTATCTTTGTCATGAGACATGGGAAATACATTTGTATGCCCTGGAGAAACTTGCTCTAATCAAAGCTAAAGAAGAATTGAAGTCTGTGATCTAAACACATGGTTGGAACAATCTCCTATCTAGTTGTTGGGGCTTAAAAAAGGCTTAGGCAATTGGATGCATGATTAAAGATTAAAAGAATTAGGATTATTTGGTTTGGAGAAAGCATGATTAGAAATGGCCTGACCATGAGTCTTTAAACATGACATTATTATTTGGAGGATGTTGACCAGCTGTTCTCCAGGCGCAGTAGGTCCTGCATGTAAGAAAATTATTTAAAATAGCAACAAGAGGGGCGCCTGGGTAGCTCAGCTAGTTCAGCATCTGCCTTTGGCTCAGATCATGATTCCAGTGTTCTGGGATTGAGCCCCTCTTCGGGCTCCCTGCTTGATGGGGAGTCTGCTTCTCCCTCTCCTCTACCCCTCCCCCTGTTTGTGCTCCTGCTCTCTCTTTCTCTGTCAAATAAATAAATAAAATCTTAAATAAAGAAATAAAGTAGTAACAAGAAAAATACAGGTAGATCAAATGAAGAATTTACCAACTTTAGTATAAATATATTAAGTATAAATGGCTATTATAAATATTTATAATAATATAGGGGCGCCTGGGTGGCTCAGTCGTTAAGCGTCTGCCTTCGGCTCAGGTCATGATCCCAGGGTCCTGGAATGAGTCCCACATCAGGCTCCCTCCTCGGCGGGAAGCCTGCTCTCCCTCTCCCACTCCCGCTGCTTGTGTTCCTGCTCTCGCTGTCTCTGTCTCTGTCAAATAAATAAATAAAATCTTTTAAAAAATAAAATAAATATTTATAATAATATAATATACATATTGAGGGAGCTCATGCCCAGCCATATGAATCCCATAATACACTGATTGCAAAAACATTCTTGGCAACACCTGTAGCATTCGTTGGGATTAAAGAGAAGTAACTGGGCACCTGGGTGGCTCAGTCATTAAGCATCTGCCTTTGGCTCAGGTCATGATCCCCGTGTCCTGGGATCGAGTCCCACAATCCGGCTCCCCGCTCGGCGGGAAGCCTGCTTCTCCCTCTCCTGCTCCCCCTGCTTGTGTTCCCTCTCTCGCTGTGCCTCTCTGTCAAATAAATAAATAAATAAAACCTTAAAAAAAAAAGAAGTAACTATTGACATGATCACATAAATTACAAGGAAATGATCTTTTATATCACTAAAAAGCAAAAAGAAAAATGATTGACAGAGTTCCAATTTTTCTTTTAAATCACTAAAGTCTTTCTCAAAGTAAGCTAAAGATGGAATCTGCCACACGAGCTATGATTCTTCGATCCCATGGTCATAATCAAAGGCATTTAATAGAATGGAGGAAAATTGCACTTCCTAATGTTCCCAAATTTTTACATTTTTCTTAGTGACAGTTACAAGCTGAAATAGCTATGAGTTAATGAAGTTGAAATTGTGCTTTGCTCCACTGGGCTAGCTTGAGACATAGACAAGGCAAGTTGGAAGACAGTACTAGCACATCAATAAATTCTAGCACAATGACAGAAAAGGAGAAAATACACCAAGGACAAAATAGAGAATATAACTCCACTGTATTTGTACATAAATCTTTCCAATTTTTAGTATGGAGGTATTATACTTAGGAGCAGAAATATTCTATCCTATGCCTTATGAGTTTAGAAACATGACACACTGATTTGTTTAATCAACTTTATTGAATTATAATTTACATATAATAAAAGGCACCCATTTAAAAGTATACATTTCAATGAACTTTGACAAGCATAAACACCTATGTAGCTACTGTGACAATGAGGATATAGAATATTTCCATCATCCTGACCAGTTCTCTTGAGCCCCTTCCAAGAAAATATCCCCAGTTTCCAGCCTTTGGCAACAACTGATCTGCTTCCTGTGCATGGATTAGATTTTTCTCACAAATAAATGTAATTCTATGGTATAATGCTTTTGTGTCTACCTTCCTTTTTCAGCCTAATTTTTAAAGATTCATCCCTGTTGTATCAGTGGTTTCTCTATCAGTGCTCTTATTGATAGACATATGAGTTGTGCTCATTTTGAGGTTTGATAAAACTGCTCTAAGTTTTTTGTATGAGTGTGTGTGGATATGCATTTTCAACTTGAGAGTCAACATCCATGAGTAGAATTGCTGAGTTGTATAGTAAATGTATGTATAGTATTAAGAAACTTAAAAATAGTTTTGCAAAGTGTTTGTGACATTTTATATTCCCATCAACAATGTAGGAAAGTTCCAATTGCTCCACATCCTTGATAACGCTTGCTATAGTCAGTCTTTCTTAAATAATATAATGAGTATACTGTGGAATGTTATTGTGCTTTCAATTTGCATTTTCCTGATGCTTATGTTGAACATATTTTCATGGGCTTATTGCTAATTTGTATATATTTTGTGAAGTATCTATATAAAATTTTGTCTATTCTTTGTCTGGCTTTTGATATGTATATATTCCCAATCTTATAGGGAAAGCATTCAGTTTCTCACCATTAAGTATGTAAGTATGATGGTCGTTATGGGTTTTTATAAATGCTTTGATTTAGCTTCTACAATTACATCTGTGATTCAATATGAGTTAATTTTTGTGGACAGTATGAGATAAGGATTAAAGTTAATTGTTTTCCATTTTGGTATCCAATTGTTCTAACAGAATTTACTGAGAAGACTATCCCTTATTGAGAAGACTATCCCTTCTCCATGAATTGCTTTGGCACTTTTGTTGAAAATAAATGATCACAAAAGTTAAGATCTATTTTTTTTAAGATTTTATTTATTTATTTGACAGAGAGATAGAGAGCACAAGTAGGCAGAGAGGCAGGCAGAGGTAGAGGGAGAAGCAGGCTCTCTGTGAGCAGGGAGCTCAATGTGGGGCTCTGTCCCAGGACTCTGGGATCATGACCTGAGCCGAAGGCAAACTTAACCAACTGAGCCACCCAGGCGCCCCTGTTAGGATCTATTTTTGAACTTACTGTACCATTCCATTGATCTATATGTCTAATCTTATTACCAATGCCACAATGTCTTGAATATTGTAGCTCTACAGTTTTGAAATAGTTTTGACTATTGAAGTTCCTTTTAGGGGTGCCTGGATGGCTCAGTCAATAGAGTATATGTCTCTTGATCTCTGGATTGTGAGTTCAAGCCCCATGTTGGGCATGGAGGCTACTTAAAAAAATAAAGTTCTTTCCATTTTGATATAAATTTAGGAAGAGCTTTTTAATTTCTAAAAAAAAACCTGGGGATATAATTGGGATAGCATAGAATCTGTACATCAATTTGGGAAGAATTCTCATCTTAATATTATTGAAAGTTCCAATCCTTGAAAATGGTATATTTCTTCATTTATTTAGGTCTTTAAATTTCAACGAGACTTTGTAGTTTCCAGTGTATAAGACATATATATTTCGTTAAAAATTTCCCTACACATTTTATATTTCTGAACCTACTGTGAATGGCATTTTATTTATTTTATTTTTAAAAAAATATTTATTTATTTTAGAGAGAGACTTAGACCATGAGTGGAAGGGGCAGAGGGAGAGGGAGAGAGAGAAATCAAGCAGACTCCCCGCTGAGCATGAGGTTCAATCCCATGACCCTGAGATCACGACCTGAGCTGAAACCAAGAGTTGGATGCTCAACTGACTGCGCCACCAAGACACCCTGGATGGTATTTTAATTGCAATTTTATTTTTTTTGTTGTCACTAGTACATAGAAATAAAACTGTTTTGACACATTGACTCTATGTCTTGTGACCTTGCTAACCTCAACTCTTTTACAATTTTTAAGGAGATTTTATTTATATGTAAACAATCATGTCCTTTGTGGATAAACAGTCTTATTTCTTCTTTTCTAATCTGCAGAACCTTTCTTCATTTTTCTTGGTTTACTGCACTGGTAGGACCTCCATTACAAATCTGAAGAGTGATTGTGTGAGGGGGATATTTTTGCCTCACTCCTAATCTTAGGAAGAAAGACCATACTTTACCATTAAGTATGTAAGTATGATGTTAAGTCTAGTTTCTTCTTTTTTTAAAAAACCTATGCTCATTATTAGTTGAAAAAAATCTCTTTTATTTCTAGTTTGCTGAGTTTTATCATAAATGGATGTTGGATTTTTCGATTTTTTGGTGCCAAAAAACACAAAATTTATCATCTTAGCCCTTTTTAAGTATATAGTTTCATAGTATTAAGTATATTTACATTGTTGTAAATAGATCTCTACAACTTTTTCATCTTGCGTAACTGAAATTCTATATCTACTAAACAATAACACCCCATCCCCCTTGCCCCCTGACCTGGCCTGGTAACCACCATTCCATTTTCTATTTCTATGAATATGACTACTTTAGCATCTTTAGATAAGTGGAATCACACAGTAGTACTTTTCCTTTTGTGACCGGTTTATTCCAGTTAGCATAATATCCTTAAGTTTCATTCATGTTGTAGGATGTGACAGAATTTCCTTCCTTTTAAGTGTTCATAGCATTCCATTATATGTTTATGCCATATTTTGTTTATTCATTCATCTGCCAATGGACATTTAGGTTGCTTCCATCTCTTGGCTATTGTGAATAATACTGTTATAGACATAAGTGTGCAAATATCTTTTCAAAACACTCCTTTCTTTTGGATATGTACTCAAAGTGAGATTGCTGGATTATATGATGATTCTATTTTTAATTTTTTGAGGATCCTCCATACCATTCTCCATAGCAGTTGCACAATTTTGTACTCTTACAAATAGTGCAGAAAAATTTCTCCACTTCTCCACTTACCTACTAACACTTGTTATTTTCTATTTTTTTTATTAGTACCATCCTAATGGATGTAAGGTAACATCTCATTGTAATTTTGATTTGCATTTCTTGGATGATTAGTGATGGTGAACATCTTTTCTATGCTTATCGGCCATCTGTCTATCTTCCTTCAAGAAATGTCTACTCTAGTCTGCTTTTTTACTGGTTTCCAGCAATTTATGATTTGCTTTTGTGTAATTGTATGTATGTGCATGTATGTTACACTATTTGATATTATCCCACATGTAACTGATGCACTATTCCTTCTTTTCCAAGCCATATTTCTTTTCTTCATTTTGGAGAGATTATATTTTATTGGCTTCAAGTTTATTGATCATTTATTCTTCAGTGTTGAACCTGTTAATATCAGTCAGTGAAATTCTTATTTCTAATACTTTATTTTTCATCTCTAGTTCCATGGTCCTTTTTTCTAAAATCTATTTTTCCCTCATTATGTTCATATTTTATTTTAATACTTAAACATTATATAATAACTTTTTAACCTCTTCTTTTAGTTTTTAAGCTCCACCATTTTTTTTTCCAGATTTTTGTTCCTCATAGTGGGTGACAATTACCTGGTTCTTGGCCTGCCTAGTAAAGTAAAAAAAAAATTATTTATTTATTTGTCAGAGAGAGAGAGAGAGCACAAGCTGGGAGAGTGGCAGGCAGAGGGAGAAGCAGATTTCCTGCTGGGCAAGGAGCCTGATGTCCCAGGATCCTGGTATCATGACTGGAGCCGAAGGCAGACACTTAACCAACTGAGCCACCCAGGCATCCCTGACTAGTAGATTTTATTGGATGTTGAACCACATGGATATCATGTGCCTGAGTATCTAGATTTTTGTTGTCTTCCTTGAAATGTGTTGAGTTTTGTTTTGATAGGCAGTTAAATTATTTGTTTAAGCTGAACCATTTGTAGGTCTATTTTTAAAGTTTTCTAGGGCAGGTCTAGAGTTGCCTTCACTTCAGAGTCCAGGGCTAGTTCAGCTATACTTCCAAGAAATCGTACCTCTGGGATCTTCACTGAACACCTAGCATAGCTCCAAGGGCTCTTCATTCAAATGTCAGAGTTCAATTTCTCCTTGTGTAAGCTCTGGGAATTGTTCAGCTTGTAATTCCCAATTGTTCTTTGCCTGGCTTTGTGGAATTTTACTATAATTATATCCGGCCTAATACTCAGAAAAGACTCAAGGGAACTACTATGCACATTTCTGGAGCTCTTTTTATGCATAGCTCTCTTCTTTATGAAACTCTGCTCTACAATTTCCAACTATCTCAGTCTTTCTGAACTGTGATCTCCATCTTAGTTCATGAAGGCCACTGTGTGTTTTTGTCCTCCCGCCTTCCTGTATTTGTGGTAGGGAAATTGTCTCTAGGCAGAAAATTGGAGCAATTGTAGGGTACATCTTCTTTGTTTTCCTTCTCTGGGTCATCAAAATCCTGTGCAGCTTGATACCAAGGTTTAAAAGCAGGTGTTTCATATATTTTGTCAGTTTCTAATTGTTTATAGTATGAAGTAAGGCTCAGTATTCATCATTCCAACATCACTCAAAAAAGAAATTCATAACTGATTTTTACATTTGCAAGTTTGAGAGTATTTCACATATACAGAAAATTATAGAAAGAGATATCCACATTAACCAGATTAAAAACTACTTTACTCTTATGGTCAAGATCATTTAATTTGAAAAGAAAAAAATGTTGTAGATATAGTTGAAGCTGAAATCAAATCCGTTTCTCTTTCTTTTATATTAGTGGCAAACATCAGTGTATATGCTTCCCAATCATATTTTAATACTTTCACTATAAATCTATTTGTCGAGAAACAGTATGTAACAAGGTTTTATTCAGATCTCATCTCCATAGCAGTTGCTCTCTACTAAATATCTAAGAGTCTTCCTGACCATTTAGAGCGCATCCTTGAGCCATTGACCAGAAGGTAATATTCATATAGACTACTGCCTCCTCCCTTACAGTCTTCACCTGTTTGGTGCCACAATCCTACAAATTTCTGCCATATTAGCAGGGCCAAAATCCTTTATCTTCCTCTTCATCTCAGTTAAGTGCTGCTTCCACTTAGGCATAACCAACTTCTACTGCAGTCATGACAGTTCCTCTAGTAAGAAAGGTGCAACAAATGTAAAGCTCTTATCTCATATTCCTTTTTTTTTTTTCCTCAAGGCTCACAGTATACATTGCCTGTTGTCCATACCAGAAATAATCAAAATGTTGCTTCATCCAGTTTTATAGTAGGAGGATAAGTCTGACTAGAAGTAGAAGTTTCCAGATGCACTTCAGAAAGTGCCATAACTGATTTTGTTATATGCTAATACACCACATTCATAGAACTTGTTCTAATCCAAAACTTGACTTCTGAAAATAAAATTCAGATATGCCATTTTCCCATCCCAAGTTTCCTTCCTTTTGGTTATATCAATCAATTATTCTCAGAAGTCCTCTGGGTTATACGACCCTGCATTTTTCGGTATCCATAAGCTATCTTTATGTCATACATCCTTTTCCTCTTGCTTGATTTCCATAGTCTCTCCCAACCTCTATTTTGATTATATCCTGAACTCCCTTGTCACATCTCCTCTGTCCCATCAACAGAATCAACAATTACCTTTTTTATTTCCAAATCCAAAGGACATTTTTTTGCTTCAATTTTGGCTTATCGTTTACCATTTGACACTATTCTTGGAACATAGTATTCTTTTTTTTTTTTAAAGATTTATTTATTTATTTATTTGAAAGAGAGAGAGAGAGAGCAGAGCAAGAGAGAGAGAGAGACATGAGTTGGGGGGAGGGCCACAGGGAGAAACAGGCTCCCCACTGAGTAGGGAGCCCCACATGGGGCTCAATCCCAGGACCCTGGGATCATGACCTGTGCTAAGGCAGATGTTTAACCAACTGAGCCACCTAGGTGCCCCAGGAAGTATACAGTTTTTTTTTTTTCTAATTATTTTGGGAGTACATTTTTGAAGACCACTGCTCAGAACAACCCTATGGGATAGATAATAATAATTTATCCCCATTTTATAGATGTGGCACAAATGAGGCCCGGAAAGGTTAAGCAAGTTGCCCTAGAACATACAGGTGCCCCTGAAAACATGATTTTTAAAGGACATATCAATTTTATAACTTTTTCTGATTTAGAAAATAGAACTATAAAGAAGAAATAGAAATTACTCAGAGATAATCACTTAACATTTTGGTGGACTTCCATCTATTGTTTTAAATATGGATATAGATACATCTATATTTTTAAATAAAGAATTGGCATTAAAGACAGAAGAAAGAGAAATTAAGGAGTCAATCCCATTTACAATTGCACCCAAAACCATAAGATACCTAGGAATAAATCTAACTAAAGAGGCAAAGAATCTGTACTCAGAAAACTATAAAATACTCATGAAAGAAATTGAGGAAGACACAAAGAAATGGAAAAACATTCCATGCTCATGGATTAGAAGAACAAATATTGTGAAGATGTCAATGCTACCTAGAGCAATCTACACATTTAATGCAATCCCTATCAAAATACCATCCACTTTTTTCAAAGAAATGGAACAAATAATCCTAAAATTTGTATGGAACCAGAAAAGACCCTGAATAGCTGGAAGAATGTTGAAAAAGCAAAGCAAAGCTGGTGGCATCACAATTCTGGACTTCAAGCTCTATTACAAAGTTGTTATCATCAAGACAATATGGTACTGGCACAAAAACAGACACATAGATCAATGGAACAGAATCGAGAGCCCAGAAATGGACCCTCAACTCTATGGTCAACTAATCTCCGACAAAGCAGGAAAGAATGTCCAATGGAAAAAAGACAGTCTTTTCAACAAATGGTGTTGGGAAAATTGGACAGCCACATGCAGAAGAATGAAACTGGACCATTTCCTTACACCACACACAAAAATAGACTCAAAACAGTTGGAAGACCTCAGTGTGAGACAGAAGTCCATCAAAATCCTAAAGGAGAACACAGGCAGCAACCTCTTTGACCTCAGCCACAGCAACATCTTCTTAGAAAGAAAAGGCAAGGGAAGCAAGGGCAAAAATGAACTATTGGGACTTGATCAAGATAAAAAGCTTTTGTACAGCAAAAGAAAAAGTCAAACCCAAAACTAAAAGACAACCAACAGAATGGGAGAAGATATTTGCAAATGACATATCAGATAAAGGGCTAGTATCCAAAATCTATAAAGAACTTATCAAACTCAACACCCAAAGAACAAATAATCCAATCAAGAAATGGGCAGAAGACATGAAGAGACATTTTTCCAAAGAAGACATCCAAATGGCCAACACACACATGAAAAAGTGCTCAACATTGTTTGGCATCAGGGAAATCCAAACCAAAACCTCAATGAGATACCACCTCAAACCAGTCAGAATGGCTAAAATTAGCAAGTCAGGAAACAACAGATGTTGGCGGGGATGTGGAGAAAGGGGAACCTTCTTACACTGTTGGTGGGAATGCAAGCTGGTGCAGCCACTCTAGAAAACAGTATGGAGGTTCCTCAAAAGTTGAAAATAGAGCTACCCTACGACCCAGCAATTGCACTACTAGGTATTTACCCCCAAGATACAAATGTAGGAATCCGAAGGGTTACGTGCACCCCTATGTTTATAGCAGCAATGTCCACAATAGCCAAACTATGGAAAGAGCCAAGATGTTCATCGACAGATGAATGGATAAAGAAGATGTGGTCTGTGTGTGTGTGTGTATATATATATATATATATATATATATACATATATATATATATATAGTGTGGTGTATATATATATATATATGGTATATATATATATATACACACACACAATGGATTATTATGCAGCCATCAAAAGGAATGAAATCTTGCCATTTGCAACGACATGGTTGGAATTGGAGGGTATTATGCTAAGCAAAATAAGTCAATCAGAGAAAGACATGTATCATATGATCTCACTGATATGAGGAATTCTTAATCTCAGGAAACAGACTGAGGTTTGCTGGAGTGGTGCGGGGTGGGAGGGATGGGGTGGCTGGGTGATAGATATTGAAGGTATGTGCTATGATGAGTGCTGTGAATTGTGTAAGACTGAATCACAGACCTGCACCTCTAAAACAAATAATACATTATATGTTAAAAAAAAAAAAAAAGAAGAAGATAGTAGGAAGGGAAAAATGAAGGGGGGGAAATTGGAGGGGGAGATGAACCATGAGAGACTATGGACTCTGAGAAACAAACTGAGGGTTCTAGAGGGGAAGGGGTGGCGGGATGGGTTAGCCTGGTGATGGGTATTAAAGAGGGCACGTATTGAATGGAGCACTGGGTGTTATAGGCAAACAATGAATCATGGAACACTACATCAAAAACTAATGATCTGGGGTGCCAGGGTGGCTCAGTCATTTAAGCGGATGCCTTTGGCTCAGGTCATGATCCTGGGGTCTTGGGATCGAGCCCTGCATCTGGCTTCCTGCTTAGTGGAGAGCCTGCTTCTCCCTCTTCCTCTGCCTACCACTCTGCCTACTTGTGTTTTCTTTCTATCTCTCTGTCAAATAAATAAATAAAATCTTTAAAAAAAACCAAAAAAACTAATGATGTAATGTATGGTGATTAACATAATAAAATAAAATTAAAAAAAAGAATTGGCATTATATGGCATATATATGTATATGTCCATGTATATCAACAGTTTACAGAGTATATGTGCATATATGCATGCATAGATGTATGGATTTGTGAGTGTACATACATATATATGTGTATATGTGTTTATATGTATATATTTATATCAACATTCTCAGTAACTATTGTTTTGTGAGCATGGTGGTAAAAATATACTTTTTTCACAGCTTTATTGAGATATAATTGATCTATAACCTTATACAGTTTAAGATATACAGTGTAGTGATTTTATATATGTATTGTTGCAAAACGATTACCACAATAAGTTTAGTTAACATATCCATCACCTCACATAGTTACAATTTTTTCTGTGGTGAGAACTTTTATTTATTTATTTTTTCTTTTTTGAAAAATTTTTTTATGATATGTTAGTCACCATACAGTACTTCATTAGGTTTTTTTTAAATTTTTTATTGTTATGTTAATCACCATATATTACATCATTAGTTTTTGATGCAGTGTTCCATGATTCATTGTTTGTTCATAACACCCAGTGCTCCATGCAGAACATGCCCTCCTCAATACCCATCACCAGGCTAACCCATCCCCCTACCCTCCTCCCCTCTAGAACCCTCAGTTTGTTTTTCAGAGTCCATCATCTCTCATGGTTCGTCTCCCCCTCTGACTTACTCCCCTTCATCCTTCCTTTCCTGTTATCTTCTTCTTTTACTTTTTTCTTAAAATATGTTGCATTATTTGTTTCAGAAGTACAGATCTGTGATTCAACAGTCTTGCACAATTCACAGCGCTCACCATAGCACATACCCTCCCCAATGTCTATCACCCAGCCACCCCATCCCTCCCACCCCGAACCACTCCAGTAACACTCATTTTGTTTCCTGAGATTAAGAATTCCTCATATCAGTGAGGTCATATGATACATGTCTTTCTCTGATTGACTTATGTCACTAAGCATAACACCCTCTAGTTCCATCCACGTCGTTGCAAATGGCAAGATCTCATTCCTTTTGATGGCTGCATAATATTCCATTGTGTATATATACCACATCTTCTTTATCCATTCATCTGTCAATGGACATCTTGGCTCTTTCCACAGTTTGGCTATTGTGGACATTGCTGCTATAAACATTGGGGTGCACGTACCCCTTCGGATTCCTACATTTGTATCTTTGGGGTAAATACCCAGTAGTGCAATTGCTGAATCGAATGGAAGCTCTAATTTCAACTGTTTGAGGAACCTCCATACTGTTTTCCAGAGGGGTTGCACCAGCTTGCATTCCCACCAACAGTGTAGGAGGGTTCCCCTTTCTCCACATCCCCGCCAACATCTGTCGTTCCCTGATTTGTTAATTTTAGCCATTCTGACGGGTGTGAGGTGGTATCTCATTGAGGTTTTGATTTGGATTTCCCTGATGCTGAGCGATGTTGAGCACTTTTTCATGTGCCTGTTGGCCATTTGGATGTCTTCCTTGGAAAAATGTCTGTTCATGTCTTCTGCCCATTTCTTGATTGGATTATTTGTTCTTTGGGTGTTGAGTTTGATAAGTTCTTTATAGATTTTGGATACTAGCCCTTTATCTGATATGTCATTTGCAAATATCTTCTCCCATTCTGTCGGTTGTCTTTTGGTTTTGTGGACTGTTTCTTTTGCTGTGCAAAAGCTTTTTATCTTGATGAAATCCCAATAGTTCATTTTTGCCCTGGCTTCCCATGCCTTTGGCGATGTTTCTAGGAAGAAGTTGCTGCGGCTGAGGTCGAAGATGTTGCTACCTGTGTTCTCCTTTAGGATTTTGATGCACTCCTGTCTCACGTTTAGGTCTTTCAACCATTTGGAGTCTATTTTTGTGTGTGGTGTAAGGAAATGGTCCAGTTTCATTCTTCTGCATGTGGCTGTCCAATTTTCCCAACACCATTTGTTGAAAAGACTGTCTTTTTTCCATTGGACATTCTTTCCTGCTTTGTCAAAGATAAGTTGACCATAGAGTTGGGGGTCCATTTCTGGGCTCTCGATTCTGTTCCATTGATCTATGTGTCTGTTTTTGTGCCAGTACCATACTGTCTTGATGATGACAGCTTTGTAATAGAGCTGGAAGTCCGGAATTGTGATGCCGACAGCTTTGCTTTTCTTTTTCAATATTCGTCTGGCTATTCGGGGCCTCTTCTGGTTCCATACAAATTTTAGGATTATTTGTTCCATTTCTTTGAAAAAAGTGGATGGTATTTTGATGGGGATTGCATTGAATGTCTAGATTGCTCTAGGTAGCATTGACATCTTCACAATGTTGGTTCTCCCAATCCATGAGCATGGAACGTTTTTCCATTTCTTTGTGTCTTCTTCAATTTCTTTCATGAGTATTTTATAGTTTTCTGAGTACAGATCCTTTGCCTCTTTGGTTAAATTTATTCCTAAATATCTAATGGTTTTGGGTGCAATTGTAAATGGGATCGACTCCTTGATTTGTCTCTCTTCTCTCTTGTTGGTGGTGTATAGGAATGCCACTGATTTCTGTGCATTGATTTTATATCCTGCTACTTTACTGAATTCCTGTATGAGTTCTAGCAGTTTTGGGGTGGAATCTTTTGGGTTTTCCACATACAGTATCATATCATCTGCAAAGAGTGAGAGTTTGACTTCCTCTTTGCCGATTTGGATGCCTTTGATTTCTTTTTGTTGTCTGATTGCTATGGCTAGGACTTCTAATACTATGTTGAATAGCAGTGGTGAGAGTGGACATCCCTGCTGCATTCCTGACCTTAGGGGAAAAGCTCTCAGCCTTTCCACATTGAGAATGATATTCGCTGTAGGTTTTTCGTAGATGGCTTTTATGATATTGAGGTATGTACCCTCTATCCCTATACTCTGAAGAGTTTTGATCAAGAAAGGATGCTGTACTTTGTCAAATGCTTTTTCTGCATCTATTGAGAGGATCATATGATTCTTGTTCTTTCTTTTGTTAATGTATTGTATCACGTTGATTGATTTGCGGATGTTGAACCAGCCTTGCAGCCCAGGGATAAATCCCACTTGGTCGTGGTGAATAATCCTTTTAATGTACTGTTGGATCCTATTGGCTAGTATTTTGGTGAGAATTTTTGCATCCATGTTCATCAAGGATATTGGTCTGTAATTCTCCTTTTTGATGGGGTCTTTGTCTGGTTTTGGGATCAAGGTAATGCTGGCCTCATAAAATGAGTTTGGAAGTTTTCCTTCCATTTCTATTTTTTGGAACAGTTTCAGGAGAATAGGTATTAATTCTTCTTTAAATATCTGATAGAATTCCCCTGGGAAGCCATCTGGCCCTGGGCTTTTGTTTCTTGGGAGATTTTTGATGACTGCTTCAATTTCCTTAGTGGTTATAGGTCTGTTCAGGTTTTCTATTTCTTCCTGGTTCAATTTTGGTAGTTGATACATCTCTAGGAATGCACCCATTTCTTCCAGGTTATCTAATTTGCTGGCATAGAGTTGCTCATAATATGTTCTTAGAATTGTTTGTATTTCTTTGGTGTTGGTTGTGATCTATCCTCTTTCATTCATGATTTTGTTGATTTGGGTCATTTCTCTTTTCTTTTTGATAAGTCTGGCCAGGGGTTTATCAATCTTGTTAATTCTTTCAAAGAACCAGCTCGAAGTTTCGTTGATCTGTTCTACTGTTCTTTTGGTTTCTAGTTCATTGATTTCTGCTCTGATCTTTATGATTTCTCTTCTCCTGCTGGGTTTAGGCTTTATTTGCTGTTCTTTCTCCAGCTCCTTTAGGTGTAGGGTTAGGTTGTGTATTTGAGACCTTTCTTGTTTCTTGAGAAAGGCTTGTATTGCTATATACTTTCCTCTCAGGACTGCCTTTGCTGTATCCCAAAGATTTTGAACAGTTGTGTTTTCATTTTCATTGGTTTCCATGAATTTTTTTAATTCTTCTTTAATTTCCTGGTTGACCCATTCATTCTTTAGTAGGATGCTCTTTAGCCTCCATGTATTTGAGTTCTTCCCGACTTTCCTCTTGTGATTGAGTTCTAGTTTCAAAGCATTGTGGTCTGAAAATATGCAGGGAATGATTCCAATCTTTTGGTACCAGTTGAGACCTGATTTGTGACCTAGGATGTGATCAATTCTGGAGAATGTTCCATGGGCACTAGAGAAGAATGTGTATTCCGTTGCTTTGGGATGGAATGTTCTGAATATGTCTGTGAAGTCCATTTGGTCCAGTGTGTCATTTAAAGTCTTTATTTCCTTTTTGATCTTTTGCTTAGATTATCTGTCCATTTCAGTCAGGGGGTTGTTAAAGTCCCCCACTATTATTGTATTGTTGTCAATGTGTTTCTTTGCTTTTGTTATTAATTGCCTTATATAATTGGCTTCTGCCATGTTAGGGGCATAGATATTTACAATTGTTAGATCTTCTTGTTGGGTAGACCCTTTAAGTAGGATATAGTGTCCTTCCTCATCTCTTATTACAGTCTTTGTTTTAAAATCTAGTTTGTCTGATATAAGGATTGCCATCCCAGCTTTCTTTTGGTGTCCATTAGCATGGTAAATGGTTTTCCACCCCCTCACTTTCAATCTGGGGGTGTCTTTGGGTCTAAAATGAGTCTCTTGCAGACAGCATATCGATGGGTCTTGTTTTTTAATCCAATCTGATAGCCTGTGTCTTTTGATTGGGGCATTTAGCCCATTTACATTCAGGGTAACTATTGAAAGGTATGAATTTAGTGCCATTGTATTGCCTGTAAGGTGACTGTTAACTGTATGTTGTCTGTGTTCCTTTCTGATCTTTGCTGCTTTTAGGCTCTCTCTTTGCTTAGAGGACCCCTCTCAATATTTCTTGGAGGGCTGTTTCGTGTTTGCAAATTCCTTTAGTTTTTGTTTGTTCTGGAAGCTTTTTATCTCTCTTTCTATTTTCAATGACAGCCTACCTGGATATAGTATTCTTGGCTGCATATTTTTCTCGTTTAGTGCTCTGAAGATATCTTGCCAGTCCTTTCTGGCCTGCCAGGTCTCTGTGGATAGGTCTGTTGCCAATCTAATGTTTCTACCATTGTAGGTTACATATCTCTTCTCCCGAGCTGCTTTCAGGATTTTCTCTTTGTCTCTGAGACTCCTAAGTTTTACTATTAGATGTCGGGTTGTTGACCTATTATTATTGATTTTGAGACGGGTTCTCTGTGCCTCCTGGATTTTGATGCCTGTTTCCTTCCTCACATTAGGGAAGTTCTCTGCTATTATTTGCTCCAATATACCTTCTGCCCCCCTGTCTCTCTCTTCTTCTTCTGGGATCCCAATTATTCTAAAGTTGTTTCATCTTATCGTATCACTTATCTCTCGAATTCTGCCCTCTTGATCCTGTAGTTGTTTCTCTCTCTTTTTCTCAGCCTCTTTATTTTCCATCATTTGGTCTTCTATATCACTGATTCTCTCTTCTGCCTCATTTATCCTAGCATTTAGTGCCCCCATTTTTGATTGCACCTCATCAATAGCCTTTTTGATTTTGACTTGGTTAGATTTTAGTTCTTTTATTTCTCCAGAAAGGGTTTCTCTAATAACTTCTACGCTTTTTTCAAGCCCAGCTAGTATCTTTAAAGTCATGATTCTGAACTCTAGGTCCGACATCGTACTAATGTCCGTATTGGGTAGGTCCCTGGCTGACGGTACTACCTCTTGTTCTTTTCGCTGAGGTGATTTTTCTCATCTTGTCATTTTGTCCAGAGGAGAACAGATGAATGAGAGAACAAAATGCTAACAGGTTTACAACGTCCCCAGCAAATATACTGTATACAAATCAGAAAAGACCTGAAACCAGGGGAAAAGAAAGGGAAAGAAAGAAAAAAAAAAAAGAGAGAAAAAAAAGAGAAAAACAAAAACAGAACAATACAGAAAAAGCAGAGTATGATCAAATATGATCAGGCTAGTGCATAGATCAGTGCCACACACTAGATTTTGGGCGTATTTTGGTCTGTTAGAAAAAAGTGCCTCCTAAAATTTTAAAGGAAGAAAGACATATATGTACAAAATAAGGGTTGATACAATGAAGGGATGGAAGATGACTGTAAAGATGAAAATTATAAAAGATTTTATAAAAGGACTTGATAAGATAAGAAGTTGTTTGAAAAAAGAAAGAAGATTTAGGAAAAAAAAAGGAAAAACGGAGAGAATGTGATCAGGCAGGAGACTAGAACAAAGCCATACACTAGTGATTTAGGGTATATTTTGATCTGTTAGAAGAAACTGTATCTCAAAATTTTAAAGAGAGAACAACTTATATATATATGCCAAAAATAAGGGTAACTACTATGAAGGGATAAAATATGACTCTAAAAATGAAAAATAAAAAATGTTTTTTTTTTTAAAGGGTTTGATAAGATGTTGGTTGAAAAAGGGAGAAAGAAAAATAAAATAAGAAAAAAAAACAGTCAACAAAAATTAACTTTGATGAACTAATGAATCATGGTAAAAAAAAAAGCCATGAATTCTATGTGCAGTATTCCCCTAGCGCTGGAGTTCTCCCGTTCTCCTTGATCGGTAAACTTGGTCTTGGCTTGCTGGCTGTTCGTGCTGATCTTCTGGGGGAGGGGCCTGTTGCTGTGGTTTCCAAATGTCTTTGCCGGAGGCTGAATTGCCCCGCCCTTGTCGGTCCGAGCTAAGGAAGCTGCTCCGGTTTGCTCTCAGGAGCTTTTGTTCCCTGCAAGCTCTCGGTACAGCCTTGGAGGACCAGGGCAAAAATGGTGGCCTCCCAATCTCCACCCGGAGGAGCCGAGAACTCGGCGCCCTGCTCCTCAGTGCGCCCCCAGAGAAAAGCAGTCACTCCCGTGTCTCCGGTCTCCGGCCGCACTCCGTGCTCACCCGGCCTGTGACCGAGCGTTTCTATCTCTGGCACCCGACCCCATGTGGAGTCTCCAAACCCAGCAGATCCCTGCGATGCGCTCCCGCACCGCTCCTCCCGGGGGGAGGGAGGGGAGTCTCCCCGGCTCTGCTGCTTGTTGGGTCCCTGCTGGAGGAGCAGTGGCCCGACTGGGCCGCGGATCACAGTTTATGGCCACCCCGAGCTGAGAGCCCGCGCCTCGGCTCCGTCTCTGCAGCCGGCTTCCCCGCTCCGATACCTGGGAGCTCTGCCGCACTCAGGCACCCCTGGTCTTTCTGTGACCCCAAGGGTCCTGAGACCACACTGTCCCGGGAGGATTCCATCCCCTGCTTAGCCACTGCAGCGACGTCCCTCCGCGGAGTCGACTTCTAAAAGTTCCGATTTTGTGCTCCGCGGCTCTACCACTTGCCAGAAGCGGCCGGCGGAGGCCCCTCCCCCACCGTCTATCCTCCCGAATATCGCCTTGGATTCACTTCTCCCCACGTCCTACCTTCCAGTAAGTGGTCACTTCTCTGTTCAAAGAGTTGTTGCTACTCTCCTCTTTGATCTCCTGTTGAGTTTGTAGGTGTTCGGAATGGTTTGATCCCTATTCAGCTGAATTCCTGAGACCAGATGAAATCTAGGTCTCCTACTCCTCCGCCATCTTGCTCCGCCCCCCTACTTCATTAGTTTTTGATGTAGTGTTCCATGATTCATTGTTTGTATATAACACCCAGTGGTCATCACAACACGTGTGCTCCTCAATACCCATCACCAGGCTAACCCATCCCCACCTGAACCCTCAGATCATTTCCCGGAGTCCATAGTCTCCCATGTTTCATCTCACCTTCTGATTTCTTCCTCTTCAGTTTTCCCTTCCTTCCCCTGAAGTTCTCCATGCTATTCCTTATGTTTCACATATGAGTGAAACCATATGGTAATTGTAAGTCAAGCAGATAACATAGAATTCCTTCAGCTTCAGTCCTTCCTTCTTTCATTACTAACAGCTCAATGTTCTTTGAGGTTCTTTTTCTTCTACTCATTCCTTCAATGCTAATTTTTCTAGGTTCTCTCCTTTCTTTCCATATACTCCCCTTGAGGAATCACTTTCACTCCAATACTTGTCAAAGTAAAAATTAAGCTAATGTAATAAAGAGACCTTATCATTCAATCACTTAAAAAACAAAGATATTTTTTCAATGTCGCATAACAATTCATGGTAAACATTTCAGGCTGGTGGAAAGCTTTGTGCAAGTGGCCCAGGTTTTCTCCAAATCACTGCTTCACTATTCTATAGGTATTTGCATGGTCTCCATGGCCAAAGCTTAGTTGTTCCAGGTTCCAATTATTCATACAATGGGAAGAAGAAAAAACATAGAGAAGATATTCCAGGTGCTTCCATTCCAGTTCAGGAAGCTACTATATTCTCTTAAATACCATTAGCGCACCTATCATTTCCACCTTTGGTCCATACAAATCTGCTCATGTCACTTAAAAGCAATGGTTTAAAAGATAAAGTCCATACAAAATTAATATACAGAAGTCTACTGAACTTCTATACAATAATAACAAAATAGCAGAAAGAGAAATTAAGAAAACGATTCTATTTACAATGGCACCAAAAAGAATAAAATACCTAGGAATAAACTTAACCAAGGAGGTGAAGGACTTGTACTCTGAAAACTATAAAACACTGATGAAAGAAATTGAAGATGATACATATAAGTGGAAAAATATTCCATACTCAAAGATCAGAAGAACAACATTAAAATATCCATACTACCCAAAGCAATCTATAGATTGAACGTAATCCCTATCAAAATACCAATAGAATTTTCACAGAACTAGAACAAATAATCCTAAAATTTGTATGAAACCATGAAAGACCCAAATTGCTAAAGGAATCTTGAGGAAGAACAAAGCTGGGGGTATTATAATCCCAAATTTCAAGATATACTACAAAGCTATAATCATCAAAACAATATGATACTGACACCAAAACAGACACATACATGATCGAAACAGAAGAGAGCCCAGAAATAAACCCATGCTTATATAGTCAATCTATGACAAAGGAGGTGAGAATATACAATGGGAAAAAGATAGTTTCTTCAATAAATTGTGCTGGAAAAATTGGACAGGTACATAAAGAAACTGAATCACTTTCTTACATCATATGCAAAAATAAACTCAAAATGGATTAAAGACTTAGATGTAAGACCTGAAACCATAAAAATTCTAAAAGAAAATATAGGCAATCATCTCTTTCATATCAGCCTTAGTAACATTTTTCTAGGTATGTCTCCTTGGGCAAAGGAAACAAAAGCAAAAATAAACTATTGGGACTACACCGAAATAAAAAAAATTATGCACCTGAAGGAAACCACCAACAAAATGAAGAGGCAACCTACTGAATGGAAGAAGA
The DNA here is from genome assembly GCF_037043125.1 of Eumetopias jubatus. NCBI lineage: Eukaryota > Metazoa > Chordata > Mammalia > Carnivora > Otariidae > Eumetopias > Eumetopias jubatus. The sequence continues at coordinate 46,408,684 of NW_028274807.1, forward strand.
TATTTGCAAATGATATATCTGATAAGGCGTTAATATCCAAACTATATAAAGAACCTATACAACTCAATACACACACACACACACACACACACACACACACACACACACACAAATAATCTGATTAAAATGGGCAGAAGACATGAACAGACAGTTTTCCAAAGATGACATACAGATGGCCAATAGACACATGAAAAGATGTTCAGCATCACTAATCATCATGGAAATGCAAATCAAAACCACAATGAGATATCACCTTATACCTGTCAGAATGGCTAGAATCACAAAGATGAGAAATAACAAGTGTTGGAAAGAACATGGAGAAAAGGGAACTCTCATGCACTGCTGAGGGGAATATAAATTGGTGCAGCTACTGTGGAAACAGTATGGAGATTCCTCAAAAAATTAAAAACAGAAATATCATATAATCCAGTAATTCTACTACTGAGTATTTACCCAAAGAAAATGAAACACTACTTCAAAAAGATATATGTTCTTCTATGTTTATTGTAGGAAGTATTATTTACAATAGCCAAGATATGGAAGCAACCCAAGTGTCCATCCATAGATGAACGGTAAAAAGATATGGTATATGTATGCAATGGAATATTACTCAATCACAAAAAAGAATGAGATTTTGCCATTTGACACAATGTGGTTGGACCCAGAGGATATTACGCTAAGTGAAATGAATCATACAGAGAAAGACAAAAATCGTATAATTTCACTTATATGTGGAATCTAAAAATCAAAACAAACCAACAAACACACATAAAAACAAAAAGCAGAAATAGACCCGCAAATACAAAGAACAAACTGATGGTTGCCATAAGGGAGTTGGGTGAGGAGATGGGCTAAATGGGTAAAGGGGAATGGAAGGTACAAGCTTCCAGTTATGGATTGGATAAACCACAGGGATGAAAGGCACAGCATAGGGAATATAACCAGTGGTATTGTAGTAGCATTGTCTGGTGACAGATAGCAGCTACACTTGTGGTGAGCATAGCATAACATATAAAGTTGTTGAATCACTATATTGTACACCTGAAACTAATGTAACAATGTGTGTCAACTATACTTTAATAATAATAACCAAAATAATAAAGTCAAGACTCTGAAACTTGGCTCATAAATCTCTCTACATTCTGGCCCTTAATTCTCAGCTGTATCCAGGGTCACTCTGTCATATTTTTGAACTCTATAGTCCAGCATTATTGAACTAATCTCAGGTTCTTGGTATAATATGGTCTTTTTTCATCTTGGTTTCTGTATATGCCATTCTTTTTGTCTAAATATCATTTTCTACTTTGCTTGGCTATTTTCCACCTTTCACTCATTGTTCAGGTTTCAGCTTCAATTTTACTTCCTCCAATGAATGTGTAGGAGACATTAATGTAAATAATCAGGGAAATAATTGAAAGAGAATGTATAAAATACAATGAGAAATGTCAGTAAAATCCCTAAGTTAGAAAGCTATTATGTATGCACTCATTGGCTATAGTTTTTAGTACAAGTTCTGTTGCAGATGGCCAGCACATTTCACCAAAAACAGAAATCTAAACTAAGATTCACTAAAATTAGGTATCATCCAGTTATAAACATTTATATTCATATTCCTGTATCTGAATGTGGTAGTATAGAAGAAGCATGTGGGCCTTTATTTAGGCATTCTCCCCTTGCTCAATTGCCATATTGTTTTAATGCCCTCAAATACATTTTTCTTAACAGAACATAGCTAGTGAGGTCTTCTATAATGTCAGTTCAGTTAACGTTTTAGACACAAATCAATCGTGCATGTCCTATTGTTTCCACAAGGAAATGGGTAGTTTGGCTGGGTATCTTGGCACAAATGTTATATTTATTTTTAACCTGACTCATCTCAATTTCAACTTGAAAAACTGCCCATGTCATTGTCACTGCCCGAAATATTTCATCGAATTCTGCACTTTATCAAATTTCCAAAAAGGTGGGGGAAAATTCTAATTTTTATTAGGTGGTCTTAGTAATTTCAGGCTTGGAACAATCTTAGAAAAATTTTTTTTTCTTTTAGACCAATATCTTTATTAAAATGTTTTCAGTATAAAAATTTATCCCAATAAGCTCCATTAACTATATTGGCATTCATCATACAGCTTTTTATTCAGAACTTCTTTTATGTATCTCTTTTGTCTTATATAGGGCTGATTATGTGTGTTTTTATCTTGTACAGGATTGATTCTACGATTTTTAATTTCTCAACTGATTATTTCATGATATAGAGGAAAATACCTGTTTTACCTTTACATAGCACTTAAGACAGTGCATAGCACATAATAGGTGCTCAGCAAATAACTGAGAAATAAAAACGTCTATGGATACTAGTGAAGGGACCAGTAGGAATATTTCCTCAAATACAGGAGGAAATGATGCATGAATATAAAATATTGCCATTTTAAGTATGTTTTATTACTTTCTTCCAAAGAGAATCATTTCCTAAACTAATCTCTATAAGTTTCTGATTATAAGTAAATAAACACTAAAAAAATAATTTATATGATGGTGAAGAAAAGAATCAAAATATTAAATGCCACATGCTGTGATTGTTCCTGCAAAAGAAATAACCCATGTGTCTTCATAACAGGGTTATATTAGTCTTAGTAATATGCTAGCTTCTTTTTATTGCACCCAAATAGTCTTGAATTTCTGGTGGTGAAGAGTAAAATTTTCTAGAAAAGAGCACAGAGAAAAGTTCACAGTGTAGTAAACAAGTATATACTTGGTTATACTTGTTACATGGGGGAAAATAACAAAATAATTTTGTTTTCATGGAGACAGGAGACTCCATGAAAATGGAACAAAGTCAGGTTAACTACAAAAGTAATGCCTCTGAGGGAAAGAAGGCTGGACATGGTGACGTGGATCAGAGTCATGTGAAATTCCACGAGCCCTCTATTTCTTCATCCCACTGAGCATGTATGCCAGTTTGGCAGCAAATGGTATCACAGGAGATAATATGGGGGTTGTTTTAATCCTATCTTATTTCAGGTGATCTTGTAAAGTCAGAAGTATTTAATTTTTTTCTTACTTACTTGGAAACCAGCAAGAAGAGAATATATTATTTACCCCACAGTGCACACTGTTGTATTCTGGCCTGAACCTCTCAGAGTCTCCAACAGAAAAAAATGACATGCCAGTAACTTTAAGAGATACAGGGTTTCATTAACAATAGGAATCATATGGGAGATTTTCTGTCACAACTGTGAACACCCGCTTTAATGCTGAAGTATCATTTTTGTGTACGTGCAAATAAATGTCTCAAGTGCTTTTCAAAAGAATGAAAATGAAAAGGGAAAGAAAGACTAGAATTACTTAAGACCCAGATGAAGATGATGGGGTTCTAATGTCATTCATGAATTTCTTTACCCAGGATTTTTCCAATATCATGGGCCTGTAGAAAAGGATTTGTGTAAAATTCACAAGTATATTTTTAAACAGACTTTCACTGAAACATGGGCATTGTTGATTCTTGGACCAAATATCAAAGACAGTTAAAGAGATGAGCATCAGGGTACTAAAGGAGAAGACCAAGCATCAAATTTCCCTAAGAATCTACTGTTCTAGAATCCTTTGGATAAGTGCATTAACTGCCAAATTTGTAATTTTGGCAATGTCTGTCTCTTTGTGTCTTGTCCTCTGGTTTTGAAATTACAAACAGTGCCCCACTTCTGTTTCAAAAAAATGTTAAGCTAGGGGCACCTGGGTGGCTCAGTGGTTAAGTGTCTGCCTTCGGCTGAGGTCATGATCCCAGGGTCCTGGGATCGAGTCCCACATCAGGCTCTCTGCTCAGCCAGGAGCCTGCTTCTCCCTCTCTCGCTGTGTCTCTCTCTGTCAAATAAATAAATAAAATCTTTTTTAAAAAAATGTTAAGCTAATTAGCTGGCTAGAATAGACATTTGTACTCTTCATCTTCAACTGTTCTAAGATTTCTCACAGGCTACACGCAAGTTAGTAAGGAAAACCAGAGGACAAGACACAGAGAGACAGACACTGCCAAAAATATCTTGCTCCCAGTTTTTAAACCTCTACGAAAGTGGTGACTATGTGTACACTGACTTTAAATATTCCCAGCATACTAGAATCTGATGGTGAGATTTAGAAAACTGTATGAGTTTCAAATGGTTTGGCATATTTTTTTTCCTTTTAAGCCAGGGAATTTAGGTAAAGCTATTGTTAGATTATAGTTAGGTTAGTGAACATTTTGGGAGGAAGTAGACATTTTTACGAGGTCTGTTGATTTTTCAGCATGTTATAATTTCCAGGCTTGGTGGAGTTTTCCAGCAGAATCTACTGTGTAACATTTACAAAACATTGCTTATAATTGTGTTAAATATTTCAAGATAAATCTTTAAAATATCACTTATCTCATCAATAGAGAATTTTAAAATGTGCATGCGTGCACACACACACATGCACTTTCTAAACTAAACTTTTTAATGAAGTGGCAGACATACTTAACCACTCTAAGGGCTTGGAACTACTTTGTTTAAAACTAACCATATTGTTTAAAAGGCTTTGTGTTTGACTTTCAGTGTATTGATGGCTAGGGAAATGCGAGGAACATCTAAGAAGTTGGTTTTTTAAAAAAAATTTATTTATTTATTTGAGAGAGAGAGAGCACAAGAAACAGGGGGAGCAGGAGAGAGTTAGGGACAAGCAGGCTCCCCACTGAGCAGGGAGCCCAACATGGGGCTTGATCTCAGGACCCCGAGATCATGACCTGAGCCAAAGGCAGATGCTTAACCGACTGAGCCACCCAGGTGCCCCTAAGAAGTTGTTTTTAAGAGAAAGAATAATTCTTTAAAGGAGTTAGTGTTTTCATGGCCTGGTTCCCCTAGAGACCTGGCTCTAAGAATTTAGTTATGAGCAGCAGAACCAAGAAACACCAAATCTCTCATCTCTTCATAAGTTTTGAAGACATGAGTCTTCTGGAAGCAGGTGTAGGGCACATAAAAAGCACTGTGCCTGGAAGTTTCAAAGGAAGCTGAGAAATAAGTAGCCATCTAATTTCCCTACAATTTTGCCTAGAAATCTCACTAGGAAAATAGAACAGGACGGGGTGGTATCTTGATTTAATAACCAAGTGGATGTTGGTTGCTGTTGGTCTCAGTATTACTTTTATTTATGGCCTTGCCTTCTAATATGCAAAATAGGCCATGAAGTGTCCATTGCCTCAAAGAAATGTCACAATACATCTGATAATTTAAAATTCATGCTTTCAACTTTTTAACTGCAAAAAGCCAAAATCCACTAGAAAGAGGGAAAAAGACTTTGAGGATACATGACCATGATGAGTCGGAGGATCTGTTTTCTTCTGCACTTTAGGAAACTATACGTGATTACACTGTGGGAGAAAAAGGAAGAATAGAGGGGAAATACAGTCTTAAATACCTGTTGCCTCTGAGATGGAGCCACTGCCTATACCCTGGTTCTAAGCACTCTTGAGGAATACAAAAGAAATATTATATACATTAATATTTTGTATTTTATATACAAATTGATGAGATATCAATTTATTTCATTTTCTCTTCATAAATACAAATGGGCAACTAAGTATCACAGAAATATTAGAGGAATGCAACCTAAAAGGAAAACACCAAGAGAGGAGATTAAATAGAGTGGAAGAAGAGCAAGAGGAAGATTTATTCTAAGGAACTTCCTCACACAATTGTGGAGCCTGGCTAATCCAAAATCTTCAGTGTAGGCAAGCAGCCTGGAGACCCAGGGGAAAGCTGCTATTACAACTTGAGTCCAAAAACAGTCTGGAGAGAATTTCCATTTCCTTGGGGGATCCCAGTCTTTTTTCTCTTAAGGCCTCCAACTGATTGAATAAGGCCCACCCACATTATGGAGGGATAGAGGGGAATCTGCTTTATTCAAATCTACTGATTTAAATGCTAGTCTCACCTAAAAACAGTAACTTCACAGCAACATTTAGACTAGTGTTTGACCAAATATCTGGGTACTGTGGCTTACCCAATCTGACACATAAAATTAATCATTATAAACGTTAAAACTTTCAGCAGAAGGACTGAAAAATAAAACTTAGGAAATTTATCAGAATGTAAACAGAAGACCAAAAGCATGGCATATATGAAAGCAAATGGTTATGAGTCTTAAGATTACACGGGATCACAAAATAGCTAGCAGTTATTAAAAAATGAAAGATGACTGGTATCTAAAAAATTCTGAAATTTCAGAACATTGAAATAGAGAAGAAATTCTAAAACTTTTCAGAGAGGAAAAAAATCACTTCTGAAGGAATATGAATCATATTGGCATCAGAATTGTCATCAGCAACCACTGGATGTCAGCAGACAATGATGCAATCCCTTCAAAATTTGAGGAAAAATGTGATACATGACTTCAAATTCTATTCCCAGGCAAACTATCAATCAAATCAGTCAGGAAGAAGAAATTTTCAGACATGTGATGACTCAAAGTTTATCTCCCACATAGTCTCACTTAGAAACTTATTTCAAGGTTTTCTCCAGCAAATCAAGAGGTTGAAAAAAAGTATCAAATGAGAAGACCACTCTTTACATATACCTGAGGCAAATAAACCAAATTTATTACTTGCTAAACAGATAAGAATTGTGGGTATAGAATGCAATCTCTGAACAAAGGAAAGAGTAGACTTGTAGGCCCTGAGGAAGGTGGAGTTAGGTTAGTTAGTTATGCTGATTTTCAGAAGCATCTGGAGTGAAGCATCCACTGATCAGGCAACCATGGGAGGCCTGAGTATATAAGTGACACTATCACTGATTGAGAGGGATACATTTAAAACTTGCTCTGAGGTATCCTATTTATGATTTGGATTTGGGGCAAGAATAATAAGTCAGTATTTGATGGCAAAAAAACAATCAGTATTTTCTCAATCTTGGAAAAGAGGAAATTTTATTCTCAAAAGATGATGGTATAGGGCTCAGAAAAGTTGATCCAAGCAAGAGAAAAGAAAAGTACCAACTAAGTCCTATTGAATCAGGAGGTTGGAATTCTGCAGGAAAGAGGTATTTAATGCAAAGGGGGTTTAAATGAAATATAAAGGACAGGGGTGCCTGGGTGGCTCAGTCGTTAAGCGTCTGCCTTCGGCTCAGGTCATGGTCCCAGGGTCCTGGGATCAAGCGCCGCATCGGGCTCCCTGCTCGGCGGGAAGCCTGCTTCTCCTTCTCCCACTCCCCCCGCTTGTGTTCCTGCTCTCGCTCTCTCTCTCTCTCTGTCAAATAAATAAATAAAATCTTTAAAAAAAATAAAAAATAAAAAAATATAAAGTATATATGAGAGTTCAGAGGGAAAATGTGATGTAGTGCAAGAATCACCATTATAAGAACAAACTTTGGGAGCCAACTGGCTGTGCTTGAGTCCCCTCTCTATTGGTTACACATCTCTACTGTGTGACCTAAAGCATGCTACTTAACGACTCTCTTCCTCTTGCTTCATCTGTAAACTGACTATAGGAATAGTATCTATCTTACAGACACGTGAAGACCGCACAATGTGTATTGTTATCTATTGCTTTCTTACAAACTACTGCAAAATTTAGTGGCTTAAAACAATAAGTATGTATTATCTTTTATAATTTCTGTGGGACGAGAAGATGCATAAGCTTGGCTGGGGAGACCTGACTCAAGGTCTGTGATGATGTGGCAATCAAGATGATGGGGCTACACTGGATCACTCACTGGTGCTGGCAAGTTAGTACTGCGATTGACAGGAGACCTCAGTTCCTCTCTAAGTGGGCCTCTCCCAGAGATTCTGTGTCCTGATGACGTTGTGGCTGTGGCTGGCTTTCCCAAGGGCAAATGATAGAGAAGAAGAGCTTGGCAGAGGCTATCCTCCTTATGACCTAATTTCAGAATCATCACATCACTTCTTCCTTATTCTACTCAATAGAATGAATCATTCTGTCCAGGCTGAATTTGAGGGAAGTGGATACAAAAGGAGGTGTGCCAATGAATTTATACGTATTTTAAACATATTACATATATTGAGTGCATAGAACAATCCTTGACATAAAATAATATGTAAGCATTTGGTATTGTTATTTTCTTTATAAAAATTATAAACATGTTTTTCAGCTGCTTGGTTGTGGTATATAGAAATATATTTGACTTTTGTACATTAATTTTACCTGGTATTTTTAAAAATTGTCTTATTATTTTGAACAATTTGTTCATGGATATTTTGGGAGGCTTTCTGTGAAATCAACCACAATATCTACAAATGAAGAATATTTTATTTCTTTCAAATCCTTACATATTTTATTTCTTTCTCTAGTTTGGCTGTGCTGGTTAAGATCTTCTGTATGATGTTAAAAGTAGCAATGGTAATGGGAATTCTTGGTTTGTATCTGATATTCAAGGACATACTTTTAACCATTAAATTGTGAAGTTGGTAAGATGCTTTTTGCAGATACTCTGTGTCAGTTAATTATTTTTGTGTGTGTGGACATAGCTTTCTAAGAGGTTTTTTTTTTAAAATCATACATGGATATTGAATTTTATTTTATTTTTGTGAGGCTGCTGATTTTCTTTTCTTATAATGTGGTAAATTACATATTCACCTTTCTTCTTCATCGCATCATTCCAGAGCTAAGTAGGATCCCATCCTGAGGTTCCTGAATGAAGTAGACCAGGATTGAGGGCCAAGTCAACTCAGGAAGTAGACCTTTGATAACTGTTCATAGTTTTGTCTCTTGCAAATCCCTTTGTAGAAGGTAAATTTTAAAAATTGGGATATGCATTTATTTTAACCATTCTTTTCTAGAATTAAATTTTTTCTACTATGTATTTAGTAAAAATATTCCCTTGTTTTTGCAAAAAGAGCTCTTATAATAAGCCTTCCATAGTACTTCCCATGCATTGAAATAGTTATTTGGGTCTTTCTGTAGAAAATACCAAAAATGAATTAATATGGAAAAATTACATTTTCTTTTTTAACGTGTTTAAAACAATGTGGTCAAATACACACACACACAAATACACATGTGCACACATTCAAACAAGCAGTGACTGACTTTAAATACAGAAACAGACTGTCTTCCTAAATTAATCTTTCAGTTTTGTATTTCATAATTATTAGTTGTTTTTGCCTTAAGAAGGAAGGTGTACCCATGGAGAAGTGTGAGTTCTGCTTTCCCTCAGGGCTTTTGTGAACAAAACAAAACATCACAGAGCTGGAACCAGGCAGAACATCAGCCTGCATTCAGTGAAGCAGAAACAAAGCCTTATCTTATAAGTTTCCTCCTAGAACTAAGAAAATGAACGAAAGAAAGAAACTAGCTTTTCTGTTTTTCCTTGGAATTGAGCTCTGTTGACCTTAAAGATTTTAACTTTTCCCTACTTAACACCACAACAGGTAAGAATTGCTGGTGACCAGCCAGCTGGAAAAACAGAACAGCCTCCCCTGAAACTCACTTTCCTTCTTTTTAGGTTAAGCTGGATGGAAGTGGCTTGTTCTTTGTCCAGTGGTCAGTGTTCTCAGAACATCAGGACTGTCACAAGGAATTGCAGGTGTCAAATCCCAATAAGTGTCAAACAAGTTGTTGATTTCACCAATTTTGCATCCTGTGCCTCTCCCAGGAGAGTGAGGGTTGGTTTAAAGAAAAGGGTGTATGGGAAAAGCTTGCTAAGTCTTTGTACGTGTTGGCAAGGCATAAAGAAAGGCAGAGTTGGCAAGAGACAGAATAATAATTACTACCATGTTTGCAGTGCCTACTATATGCCAGGCATTTATAAACATAATTTCATTTATTCTTTTGCCACTCCACGGGGTAAGCGTTATCTCCAGTTTACATATGAGAAGCTGATGCTCAGAGAATTTAAGTAAATTTTACTTCAGTTAGTGGTGGAGCTATAAATGCAGTTCTATCCAAGTCTGAAGGCCACACTGCTCTTTGCCTTAAGTCATTCCACATGATACATTTTCATTTATGCTTCCTTCTGTTTGAATACATTGCCAATTGCCAATTGTATTTAAAAGTATAAGCAGGTTTTAAGGGGCAAATATAACAGTAAATGAGCTAGAATAATCAGTCATATGTGCTTTGAGTAATACTGCATCCAGGACTTTGTTGACAAGATACCCCTCTATTTGAGGTGCTATTATAAGATAGTATCTTGACAAGTGTTCTAAATTCAATAGGCTATGGATTTTAATAGGCATTCTCCATAGGCAAACAAGCAGCACATTTTTTTTATGGATCATTAAAAACACCATTCTAGTACAAAGAAGCTTTCAGATTTCATAAGTTTGTTTGGTTGTCATTGGTTTATGATCATGAACAAATTACCAACCAATAATAAGTGAACAAGTTCCAACAATTCTATTAACTTCAAATGATACCACCACCTGTATTAAAACTGTTGGAAAAATAACAGACTGCCTTTCAATAGATACTTGGACAACTGGTTGTTACATTTCCAAATTTATGCTTTTATAAAACATTATTCCGTTTTTATTTCTGCAAGCAATTATTTTTCTATGAATAGCTGTGAATGCAGGCCTTCTGGAATTCAGAGAACTAAACTTTTTACAAAAGTAAGATATCTAAATAAAATGCAACAGCCTAATTTTATGGACTTCCAACTTTGTTCTAAGGCAGTTGTGAGTAGGGGGAAGAAACTGGTTGTATCAAGAGGGATTCTTGCACAGTAGTGCATGGATGAGATAAGCACAGTTTCCCTATGTTATGTGGGAGGTAAAAATAGTGTGAGACTGAGCTTCAATTTGGAATAACTATATAAAAAAAAAAACAAAGAAGAAAACTGTGATCTTACATAATATAGCCCCAATTTTATTTCAGACATTCATTCTTTTATTGATATATAATTTATTAATATATTATTTACTCAAAAAATACCAAAACCTTATACTTTCCCAGGATACCGTATAAGGGAAATGTTTGCTTTTGTGGAAAAGAGACAGAAAGGAGACATATACAATATATAGAACACATAGGAAGAATAAAGTAGCACACTGTAAGTCTTCTGCCCCATCTGGTTATACACTTTCCAACTATTTGTAGATTCATCAGTTGCTACGTAATAAATACTTAGAAAGCATTCAAACAATTGAAATATATGTAAAACAAAAAGTGAAAGTCTCTCCTGATTTTTTACCCTACTCTGACAATTTTCATTAAGTATATATCCATTCAGATGTTTCCTATGCTTATTAGCACACACATATCCACAAAGATTTTATTAAAATGGAATATTATAAATAAATATTTTCCTGCTTCATTTATATTACAAATCATGATCCTTTTTCTCTATCAATGCATTTAAATCCACCTGATTTTTTTAACAGGTTAAGAGTATTCTATAATATAAATATATCATGATTAATTTAACCATTGCCCTATTTATGGATATTTATAGTGTTTCATTTTTACCTTTATTTAGAGGAACTTCTTGCTCCTATCAATACAGTAATTATCATAGGCTTATAATTACTTTCTCCCAAATCCACACTGAAAACTATAGAGAGAAACATGGACTTAATTTGTTTAAAAATGTCAGATAATCTTGCGAGAATGAGGGCTATTTTAGATGATGTGGCAGAGATTGCTGTAGTGTGGGGTAAAAGGCAGGTGTTTTAGGTGAGAGTGTTTGTGATACTGAGAAGTGGTTAACAGTCTTCTCTGGTTTTTACCCTGCTGTTGCCTTGAGACAGTCATTGTTTGCCCCCTTTCCGCAAAATTCTGAGGCAATAGTTTAAATTGTAGTATCCAAAGAGCAGCTCAGAAGCCTTGATGAGATGAATGGCTGGATAAACTGGTGAGCACTGATTGACCTTTGCCTCCTCTGTTTCCCCATTTTTAGTCCACAGGGAATTTTCATCTAATGGCATTTCCTCCTCCCCATGCTATTTCTCATTGAAAGTTTAAAAATGAAGCCCTGACCTAAGGAGTTACTTTGTGAGATGATAGTAAATGTGAGTCATTACTTATGGGATACTCCACCATAAGAAAAGCCTGATATTCTCAGGAATATCAGAGGAACTTATATTCTCAGGGAGAATATAAACTCATAGGCCAAAATAATAGGACATCCAAAGAGGACAACTACTTCAAAGAAAAATGCCAAACTTAAAAACATAAACCAAAAACAGCAGGAGCAAAAAACAGAAAGACCACAAATTGCAGAGAAAAATAGTAACCATACTAAAAGAGATAGGGAGAGATACTAAAAATATGAGACAAAAATTTTAAAAAATCACAAAAAAGAACAAAATGGAAATATTAAGTATGAAAATATAATAGATAAATAAGAACACAAAAATTGAGATAGATAATGGGATAATATGTGACTAAATAATATATTAGTAAGTTGGGAGATCAGCCTGGGAAACTCTGAGATTAAAGCAGGGAACAATGAAATAACTGTAATTAAAAAGAAAAGTTAAGAGATCTGGTGGACAGCCCCCTGCCAACCCATTCTCCACATGGCATCAGAAGAATCTTCTTAAGGGGCAACCTGCTTAAAGCCAAGTCAGTGGCTTCCTATTGACCTTATGATTAAAAAAATAAGATCCAGGAGGAGCAAGATGGCGGAGGAGTAGGAGACCTAAATTTTGTCTGGTCTCAGGAATTCATCTAGACAGTTATCAAACCATTCTGAACACCTACAAACTCAACAAGACATAGAAGAAAAGAATAGCAGCAATCCTATGAACAGAAAAATGACTACTTTCTGGAAGGTAGGACATGCGGAGAAGGGAATCTAAGGCAATAGTCAGGAAGATAGACTGTGGAGGAAGGAAGCCTCCATCAGCCAGCTACTGGCAAGTGATAGAGAAGCAGAGCACAAAATTGGAAATTTTAGAAGTCTGCTCTGCTGAGGGATGTCGCTCCAGTGGCTAAGCAGGGGTGGAACACTTGCTAGGATAGTGTGGTCTCAGGAACCTCAGGGTCACAGAAAGTCCGGGGATGCCTTAGTGTGGCAGAGCTCCCAAGTATCAGAACAGGGAAGCTGGTTGCAAAGATGGAGCCAAAGAGTGGGCTCTCAGCTTGGGGTTGTCATAAACTGTGATCCACAGCAAGTCAGGCCACTACTCTTTGAGCAGGGACCCAACAAGTGGCAGATCCGGGGAGACTCCCTTTACTCCCCCAGGAGGAGTGGCACGGGAGCACACCCCAGGAATCTGCTGGGTTTGGAGACTAAAAATGGGGTCATGTGCCAGAGATAGAAACACTGGGTCACAGGCTGGGTGACCTCAAAGTGTGGCCAGAGACCAGGGAGACAGGAGTGATTGATTGCTTTTCTGTGAGGGTGCACTGAGAGGTGGGGCCCTGAGTTCTCAGCACCTCCAGGGCCAGAGATTGGGAGGCCGCCATTTTCAGTCTCCTCCTTTAAAGCTGTATGGAAAGCTTTCAGGGAACAAAAGCTACCAGAGCAAACCCAAGCAGATTACTTAGCCTGATCCCTGTCAAGGGCGGTGCAATTCCACCTCAGGTGAAGACATCTGAGAATCACTGCTACAGGCCCCTCCCCCAGAAGATCAGCAAGAACAGCAGCCAAGACCAAGTTTACCAATCAATGAGAAATGCAAAACTCCAGCACTAGGGCAATACAATACAATACAATACAATTCATGGCTCTTTCCCCATGATTCTTAAGTCATTCAAAGTTAATTTTTTAAATTCTTTTTTCTTTTTTTCTTTTTTTAAAATTTTCTTCTATCTTTTTTCAACCAACATTTTATCTTACCAATTCCTTTTTTAAAATCTTTTTTAATTTTCATTTTTACAGTCATAATCTATCCCTTCATTGTATTTAACGTTATTTTTTGCATATGTATGTTTTTCTTTCTTTAAAATTTTGGAATACCATATCTTCTAATAGACCAAAATATACCCTAAATCTAGTAGATGGCTTTGTTCTAGTCTCCCACTTGATCACATTCTATCATTTTTTTTGTAAATTTTTTTTCTTTTTTCAACCAACTTCTTATCTTATCAATTCCTCTTTTAAAATCTTTTTTAATTTTCATCTTTACAGTCATATTCCATCCCTTCATTGTATTTACCATTATTTTAGTATATATATAACTTTTTCTTTCTTTAAAATTTTGGGAGGCAGTTTCTTCTAACAGACCAAAATCACTGAAAATCTAGTGTGTGGCTCTGTTCTATTCACGAGCCTGATCATATTCTTTTCTTTTTTTTCCTTTCTTCCACCCCCCACCCGGTTTTCAGGTCTCTTCTGATTTGTTTAGTGCATATTTTTCTGAGCTTGTGGTTACCCTTTTAGCATTCTGTTCTCTCATTCATCTATTCTTCTCTGAACAAAATGACAAAACAGAAAAACTCACCTCAGGAAAAAAGACAAGAGACAGAATCGACTGCCAGGGACATAATTGATATGGACATTAGTAAGATGTCAGAACTAGAGTTCAGAATGATGATTATAAAGATACTAGCTGGGCTTGAAAAATGCATAGAAGAAACTACAGAATCCCTTTCTGGAGAAATAAAAGAATTAAAATCTAACCAAGTCAGGATCAAAAAGGCTATTAATGAGGTGCAATAAAAAATGGAGGCTCTAACTGCTATGATAAATGAGGCAGAAGAGAGAATTAGTGATATAGAAGACCAAGATGGAGAATAAATAGCTGAGAAAAAGAGAGATAAACAACTACTGGATCATAAGGGGAGAATTCAAGAGATAAGTGATCCTGTAAGATGAAACAATATTAGAATAATTGGGAACCCAGAAGAAGAAGAAAGAGAGAGAGGGGCAGAAGGTATATTGGAGCAAATTATAGCAGAGAACTTCCCTAATTTGGGGAAGGAAACAGGCATCAAAATCCAGGAGGCACAGAGAACCACACTCAATTAAAATCAATAAAAATAGGTCAACACCTTGACATCTAATAGTAAAACTCACAAGTCTCAGAGACAAAGAGAAAATTCTGAAAGCAGCTCGGGACAAGAGGTCTGTAACCTACAAAGGTAGAAACATTAGATTGGCAGCAGACCTAGCCACAGAAACCTGGCAGGCCAGAAAGGACTAGTATGATACATTCAGAGCACCAAATGAGAAAAATGTGCAGCCAAGAATACTATATCCAGCTAAGCTGTCATTGAAAATAGAAGGAGAGATAAAAAGCTTCCAGGACAAACAAAAACTAAAAGAATTTGCAAACACCAAACCAGCCCTATAAGAAATATTGAAAGGGGTCAACCTAAAAGTAACACAGACCAGAAAGGAACAGAGACAATATACAATAACGGTCACCTTACAGGCAATACAATGGCACTAAATTCATATCTTTCAATAGTTACCCTGAATGTAAATGGGCTAAAAGCCCCATTCAAAAGACACAGACTATCAGATTTTATAAAAAAAAACAAGACCCATGTATATGCTGTCTGCAAGAAACTCCTTTTAGACCCAAAGACACCTCCAGATTTAAAGTGAGGTGGTGGAAAACCGTTTACCATGCTAATGGACATCAAAAGAAAGTTGGGGTGGCAATCCTTATACCAGACAAATCATATTTTAAACCAAAGACTATAATAAGAGATGAGGAAGGACACTATATCGTACTTAAAGGGTCTATCCAACAAGAAGATCTAACAGTTGTAAATATCTGTGTCCCTAGCATGGGAGCAGCCAAATATATAAGCCAATTAATAACAAAATCAAAGAAACACATCGAAAATAATACAACAGTAGTAGGGGACTTTAACACCCCTCTCTCTGAAATGGACAGATAATCTAAGCAAAAGATCAAAAAGGAAATAAAGGATTTAAATGAAACACTGGATCAGATGGACTTCACAGATATATTCAGAACATTCCATCCCAAAGCAACAGAATACACATTCTTCTCCAGTGCACATGGAACATTCTCCAGAATAGATCACATCCTCATTCAAACATCAGGTCTCAACCAATACCAAAGGATTGGAATCATTCCCTGCATATTTTTGGACCACAATGCTTTGAAACTAGAACTCAATCACAAGAGGAAAGTTGGAAAGAACTCAAATACATGGAGGCTAAAGAGCATCCTACTAAAGAATGAATGGGTCAAACAGGAAATTAAAGAAGAATTTAAAAAATTCATGGAAACAAATCAAAATGAAAACACAGCTGTTCAAAATCTTTGGGATGCAGTAAAGGAGGTCCTAAGAGGAAAGTACATATAGCAATACAAGCCTTTCTCAAGAAACAAGAAAGGTCTCAAATATACAACCTAACCCTACACCTATGAGAGCTGGAGAAAGAACAGGAAATAAAGCCTAAACCCAGCAGGGGAAGAGGAATAATAAAGATCAGAGCAGAGATCAATGAAATAGAAACTGAAAGAACAGTAGAACAGATCAACAAAGCTAGCAGCTAGTTCTTTGAAAGAATTAATAAGATTAATAAACCCCTGGCCAGACTTATCAAAAACAAAAGAGAAAGGACCCAAATAAATATAACCATGAATGAAAGAGGAGCGATCACAACCAATACCAAAGAAATACAAACAATTATAAGAAAATATTATGAGCAACTATATGCCAACCAATTAGGTAATCTGGAAGAAATGGATGCATTCCTAGATATGTATAAACTACCAAAACTGAACCAGGAAGAAATAGAAAACCTGAACAGACCCATTATAGCAGCAATGTCCACAATAGTCAAACTATGGAAAGAGCCTCGATGTTCATCAACAGATGGATGGATAAAGAAGATGTGGTCTATATAGACAATGGAATATTATGCAGCCATCAAAAAATGAAATCTTGCCATTTGCAATGACATGGATGGAACTAGAGGGTATTACGCTAAACGAAATAAGTCAATCAGAGAAAGACAATTATCATATGATCTCACTGATATGAGGAATTTGAGAAACAAGACAGAGGATCACAGGGAAGGGAGGGCAAAATGAAACAAGATGAAACCAGATGGGGAGACAAAGCATAAGAGACTCTTAATCCCAGAAAACAAACTGAGGGTTGCTGGAGTGGAAGGGGGTGGAAGGGATGGGGTGGCTGGGTGATGGACATTGGGGAGGGTATGTGCTATGGTGAGTGCTGTGAATTGTGTAAGACTAAGGAATCACAGACCTGTACCCCTAAAACAAATAATACATTATGTTAATAAAAAAAAGAGAGATGGTAGACAGAAGTAAAAGTACCAATATCTGGGTAATAGGAGATCATAAGGAAAGAAATAAAAATGGAGCAGTACAAATATTTTCTAAAATAAGAAAAGAGAGACAAACTTAGATTAAAAGATTTCACAGATGCCAAAAAAGGAAAAGCAGCACTTAGGCAAATATTGGTAAAAAATCTAAGAATGTAAAAAAAAAAGAGAGAAGAAGATGACAAAAAAAAAAAAAGAAAAGAAAATTTCTGAAAGGCTCTAGAATGAACAAGTGGATCACCTATAAAGAAATAAGAATTAGACTGATGCCAGATGTCTGTAAAAGAACACTGAATGCAAGAAGACAATGGAGCAATATCTAATAAGTACTAACGGAAAATAATTTTCAACTTCTGGTTTTATATTTATAAAAATTTTTATTTACATATAAATGTCTAAAATGCACATTTTAGCACACAATGTTTCAAAAATATGTAACAGAATGACTTACATTGAAAACCCTGTTGGAAGAAGTTTTCAAATAGGAAGAGAAATAAATATTTAGAGTTGAGATGTGAGGTACTCATAAGTCTTAGAAGAGTTCATAGGTATTTTTAAAATAAGGCAAGACATAAGAAAATGAAGTTGTATTTCTTTAATAGTTTAATTAACATTCTAGATAACATTAACAAGATAATAGGTAGGTGGTGTGTAAAAAGACCATGAGAAAGGTTTTGTTAGGGGAAATGTATAAATGCTATTAAGTCACATTTTAAAAAGGAAGGAAGAAGGGTATAAAAGTAAGAAATCTACAAAAGGTGGAACAGATTGAAATATAAATAAGAGAGTAGCAATAAGACCAAAAATATCAGCAATCACAGCAAATATAAATGATTTAAACTCACCTTTAAAAGTGACTGTCAGATTGGATAAAGAAACATCCAACTATATGGTATTTACAAAAGCATTAGGATACAAAAAGACTTTAAGTAGAGATGTTAAATGATATATTAGACAGGGGCTCCTGGGTGACTCAGTTGTTTAGCGTCTGCCATCGGCTCAGATCATGGTCCCAGGGTCCTGGGATCGAGCCCCACATTGAGCTCCCTCCTCCGTGGGAAGCCTGCCTCTCCCTCTCCCACTCCCCCTGCTTGTGTTCCCTCTCTCACTGTGTCTCTCTCTGTCAAATAAATAAATAAAATCTTAAAAAAAAGATATATTAGACAAATACTAACTATAGGAAATCTGGAGTAGACATACAAAGTTTAAGGCAAAAAAGCAGTCAATTCATTAAAAAATATCATATGGTTATGAAGGGTATATATTTACTAGGGTATATTTACACTTGTAAAGACATGGAGTAAATGCTACACATACGCTAGCAGTTCAATTAGAATCATTGGTGGTAGAAAATGGATGGGCCAGACTCATTCATAGTCATTCTTACTAATCCGCATTTGCTGGAAAATGGAGCAATTATTTTCATTTTCCTTGTGTAAATGACAAGACTGTGATTTCTTTCTGTATTCAGTTAGCAATACCAGAGCCCATAGTCAATAACCAAACAGCACTCTTCTGCTATATAGGTCCTTTTTTTTTTTTTTAAACAACACACTTCATGATTGAGTTTAAAGTGGCCTCATGAATGCCACAGGATTTCTTATCAAGAAAGGATGGTCAACAGAAAGGCTTTGGAAACCCCAACTTTGCAGTCTCAGTAGTGATCAACTGATCATTAGGGATCTTGTAGCTCTTCTTGAAGGAGTAGAAAGTAATGGTAGCCATCTCTAGATGAAAGTCCACAGCAATATAGAACAGCTTCTCTTCAGGATCACATCAGTTCTATTCTCAGCTAGGTTAGTGACCTATAACTACTTTCTACTTGAGGTGGTCTGTCAAGTCATAGCCAGCCAATTCCAGACATAAGAGGGCATTTGGGAGGGCATAAGCTTCATATATGGGCACTGTCAGTGACACTGCCACCAGAGTGCATAACAATATAGTGGTATGACCAAAGGTATCCAAGAACAGTACAGCCCATGAAACAATGCACATGGAGGCTCCACTGAAGGTCTCAAACATAACCTCTCCATTTTATTGGCCATGGAGTTTCAGGGAGCCTCATTAAAGGCTGTGTAAAAGGTAGATGCCAGGTTTTCTCTATGTTGTCCTAGGTGGTAATGATATCCATAACGGGATACTTTGGGATAAGGATTCATCTCTTGCTTTCAGCCTTATCACCCATGATGCTGCTCTTCAGGCCCACATGTTTCATGGTATCTTGGGCAGCCGACAAGAAAGAGAAACATGGTCCTGCATCTGTATTTAGTTGACTATGAGCTTACAGACTTCCTCATGAACATCCTGACAGTAAAAGTTTCAACTTTATTACCAGAGCTGAGAGGGATATTATGTATAACTTCAAGAAACATCTAAAATATGGGGCAGAAGGAGGGTCACATCCAGAAAAATCATGTCTGTCAGTGTCAGAACCATTGCTATTGCTGAGTACAGAAGTTTTCTTTCTATTTTGATCTATTGGAGGCAGGTATTGCATTGGCTGAGAAGAATCTGAGCAGAGGGCATGTAAGAGCATGAGAATGTCAGATTTAATTTTACCTCTTGTAATTTTTATATATTTCAAGTAGAAACTGGATTGTCATTTGTATTGAAAAAATATTGCTGGATTTAATAAATGTCATATACTTTAGAGCTAACAAGCTTATGTGTATTTGTTGTATCTTCTCCCAGTTATCTTATAATGTCCTGGACACATGTCCTAGAACATGGTAAATGCTTAATATATATTTGTGAACTATCTGATAAATTATCTTCATCATAGTGAATAATCATTTTACACTTTGGTAGGCTATTTAAATGTGTCATTAAACAGTTTCTCTCCAAATTAATTATTACTAAAATACATTGATTAGAGAAAATGAAAATATCACAAGAAAAATTTCAAACCACTCATGCTGTAGTGTTAGATGGGTTTTAAGTAATTAATTACAAAAGTATTTGGATCTGACAAGTATCCTGGTATTAAGCAATTAACACAAACATTAGCATATGTGGATTTTAGAAATCTGCCAAATAACAAAGTTGTTGAAACAAATTAGATGCTTTTTGTTGCTTTATTTTTCTGCTCTAAATGACAAATATCCAGTTAACATAATTAAGGAACAGCCTTTAATTGTACGCTATAAACAAGATACAATCACTGAAAAAGTGATTGTATTATGAGGCTGTAATCCAGTCACGAAAATGAGCTCTGGTCCATATGCCCATTGTCTAAACAAATCAGATCACCAGATCTAAAGGAAATCTAATACACGCATGTTCCCTTGTTACGTCCTTTCTGTTTAAATTTCTTAGGTCTTTGTGTTTAAAGGAGCAGTGCCAGTGCATTTGTTAGGAGCAAAAGCTTCTATTTTCTTAATCTAGTGTAAGACAAACACAAGAAAGAAATGAAGGAGGAAGTGGGGGAAAGGGAAATCAGAAAATAAGTGATTTCGTACAATCAAATCCTTGCATTTACATCTATGATTGCCTAATGCACCGTTATTTCTTTCTGGTCTGCCATTGTGTTATAACCACTTCCCTACATCTATTCATTCCACCTTTACGTAGTAACCAAAATGAGATTTTAAAAAGATGGATCAAATCTTATTTGTCACCCATTTAAATCCCTCCAGTGGCTTCCTCTTATTCAGAGAAAAGCCCAACATGATAGTATGACCTACAAGACCTAATACAATCCTGTCCCTGTCCAGCTGTTAGGCCTCACCAAGTGCCACAAACCCACCATATTCCAGCTATAATGACTCCTGGCCTGGCACAAGACAAGCCAAGTTTTTCTGCCTTAAAGCCTTACAGCTGTTGCTCCCTTTGCTAAGACAACTCTATTGCTAGATCTTTGCCTTCTAGGCTTTCAGATCTCAGTTTATATGTTATATCCACAGAATTTACTCATCACAAAAGATAATGTGTCTTCTGTTCCATCCCTTTGCTATTCTTTCACCCAACTTTGTGTTCTTCGTAGCAATAATCACTATCCAAGATGATCTTGTTCATGTATTTATTTTCTTCAACTCCCTCAGCAGGTGTTCAGTAATATTTCTTGAAGCCATGGACCATTAATAATTCTGAAGACTATTTAAAAGACTGGCACAATGTGCAAGTTTAGATCTCTGAATGAGATTTCTCAGAAATATTTCCTTGTCTTCTGTACTAGTGGTTTTACAGTATTTAGAGAATGTGAATACCTTCTGATATGTTTGATTATGTCTATTATCCTATCTTCAAAAAGCAGTATTGGGATAGAATCCATAGTTGATCAATCAGATACTGAATCATATGTATCTGCATGGATTATATTTTCAGGGCATCTATAGAAGCACTTCATGGAAGAATGATTAGGAATCTTTTAAATTTACCTTTAAACATACCTAATATGGTTCATTGACTTAAGTTTGATATTCTTTAACATTGTAGTTGTTCATTTCTTGGAAATGAGGAAAACAAAAATACAATTTAACCAACACTATTAGATTCTAGGCACTACACTAGGTGGTAATTGATATATAGAGATAAAAAAAAAGAACACAATCCCACTATCTAAAACCATACACTGGGGTATATGACACAATTATCATAAGACAAGATACCATGAAAAGTATTATGATAGAAGCACAAAAATATATTAATTTAATTTAGGAGGTGTGGAAAGGCCGCATGGAGAAGGTAAAATTTAATTAATCCTTAAAGAATATCACCTTGACATAAGGCAGTTGGTGACCATGAACCTGGCTAAACACAGAACCTAGCTAAATGTTTTATCTAAAAGAAGGCTGAGAAAGAGAAGTAAGCAGAAGACTAAGAAGAATAGTTTAGAGAGACAAGAAAGAAACAGGTGAACACAGTGTCCCCAAGGCCAAGAAAAGAAAATTGAAAGGAGGGGGATATAGATTCAAACACTGCAGTTACATCAGTAGAGATTTAAAAGTAAGAAGGATGCTTTTGCCAGTATATTCATATTTCATTAGATTAGTGAAAGTTTCAGAGCCCAGATAAGTTTTGAGGACTAATGGAAAGTCAGTGAATTAGAAGGAGAGAGTATAGACTTGGCCTTTAATATTTTGTAGGTACAGGGAAAGAATGCAAATGGAAGAATGACTTGAGAGAAAAATACCAAAGGGATTGTTTTGGTTTTCTAATTTTTAAGATAAGGAAGATTTGGGCATGTTTATTTATAGGTATAGGGGAAGTGGTTGAAGAAAGAATTTGGAAATGAGGAATGACTGATGGCACAAGAGGACAGATTAAACAGACAGGTATAATACAAAGGTGCTGGCAAAGGGAGTAGCTCTGCAAAGAGAGAATGTGTGTGTGTGTGTGTGTGTGTGTGTGTGTGTGTGTGTGTGTGTGTGTGTGTGTTTTCCTGAGACAAGAGGATGATAAAAATAGCATGGGATAGACTGTTTTGTTTTTTTTTTTAATCTTTTTTTCCGACTGAGGTAAAATCCGTTCTTTCAACCATTTTAATGGGCACAATTCAGTGGCTCTTAGTACATTCACAATGTAGTAAAAGCATCACTGTCTAATTCCAGAACATTTTCATTATTCCAAAAAGAAACCCTACGCCCATTAAGCAGTCACTCCCTCAAACTTTCTTTTTCTTAACCCATGGAAAACATTAATTCAGATTAATGTTGGACATTAATGCTGGACATTTCATATAAATGGAATCACAATAAGTGGCCTTTTGTATTGGATTTCTTTCACTTAGCATAAAGTATTCAAGGTTCATCCATGTTGTATCTTGTATCATCACTTCATTCCTTCCTATAGCTGAATAATATTTTACTGTATGGATACAACACATTGTATTTATTATGTTTATTCATTTGCCAGTTGATTAATATTGAGATTGTTTCCACTTTTTGGCTACTGTGAAAATTCTGTTATGAACATTCATGTACAAGTTTCTGTTTGAACTCTTATTTTCAGTTCTCTTGGATTCCACCCAAGTGGAATTGCTGGGTCATATGGTAATTCTATGTTGAACTTTTAAAAGAATTGCCAAACTGTTTTCCACAGTGGCTGGATCAGTTTACATTCCCACCAGCAGCGTATGAGGGTTCCAGTTTCTCTTCATTCTCATCAACAGTTGTTCTTTTCCATTTTCTTATTTTTACTATTATTACCTTCCTAGTGGTTAGAAGCTGTCTTTCACTGTGATTTTGATTTGCATTTTCCCAATGACTAATTATGTTGCACATCTTTTCATTTCCTAATTGGTCATTTATATATCTGCCTTAGAAAAATGTCTATTCAAGTCCCTTTGCCCATTTTTAATTGTTTGTCTTTTGTTGTTGAGTTGTAAGAATTCTTTATCTTATGGATACTAGACCCTTATCAGATAGGAGATTTGCAAATACTTTCAGTCCTTCTGTGGGTTATCTTTTCACTTTATTGGATGTGTCCTTTGATAAACAAGCTTCAAATTTTGACAAAATCCAATTTGTTTTTCTTCTGTCATTTGTGCGTTTGGTGTCCAATCTAAGAATACATTGCCAAATCGAAAATACGTGAGATTTACACATGTTTTCTTCTAAGAATGTTATGGTTTTAGCTCTTACATTTAAGTCTTTGATCCATTTTCAGTTGATTTTTATATATGATATGAGATAAGGGTCTAATATCATTCTTTTGCATGTGGTTATTCAGTTGTTCCAATACCATATGTTGAAAAGATTATTCTTTCCCCCATTGAATGGTCTTGGCACACTTATCAAAGACTAATTGACTATAGATGTATGAGTTTATTTCTGAATTCTCAGTCCTATTCCATTGGTCTATATGTCTACCATTGCCAATCCCACGCTATTTTGATTACTGTAGCTCTGTATCAAGTTTTGAAATCAAGAAGTGCAAGTCCTCCAAATTTGTACTTCTTTTTAAGATTGCTTTGGCTATTTGAGGTCCCTTCCAATTCAATATGAATTTTAGAATCAGCTTGTCCATTTCAGTAAAAAAAGGAATTAGAATTTTGATAGGAATAGCATAGAATCTATAGATCAATTTCGGGAGCATTTCCATCTTAACAATATTAAGTCTTGTATTCTATAAACACAGACTATCTTTCCATTTACTTAGGATTTCTTCTACCAATCATTTCATTATCCAGCCTTCTCTGCCAAGCTTTTCAGTTTATTATTTGCCCTGTTATTCCTTCCCCCAGGTGGCAGCTGCCAATTCATTTGCCTTTAAAAGATTTTGACAAATGCCCTCTGAGTAATCACCTCAGCTGTGGATTTTTCTGAGTTAGGCAAACTAAAGTTAAGCCCTTTGAGGTGGTCCTTCAGAGAGCCACTAGACAGGTCAAAACAGCCATAATTCTTTGAGAATGAGTTCTGTTCTGCTCCCTCTGGTACCAAAAATCTGTATTAGAAATGTGGCTTGTCTCCAAGGCTACACCTGAGCTGAGAGTAGAGAATGGGGAAAGGGTAAGTTAAAATGCCACAAAGCTCCTTATTGAGACTCAGATTTTGTTATTGTTGTTGTTGTTAAGCATTTACCTCATTACTATAAACTCTTGGTCAGTTGCCAGAGTTCTGATAAAGTTGATTTTGACAGCCCTTGCCAGTTTGTTCACTGCTTTTGTAGAAGAACAAGCTTTTGGAGATCCCTACTCCACCATTTTCCCTGATACCACACTGAGACAAGGTTTTTGTTAAGATAACAAACAACCTCCAAATTTCAGTGGCTCAATACCACAAAGGCTTCTTTCTTGCTCATGATTCATGTCCACATGCATAGACTGGGGATCTGTTCTACCTCAGTTTCAAGACTCAGCAAAAAAGAACAGCCAGCACCTGGAGTTGTGTCAAGAACTCTGACTGAGGGAAAGAGGATGTGTCAAGTCACCCACTGACTTAAAACTTCCATCTGAAAAAGATCCATTTACATTTCATTGGCCAAAGCAATTCACATGGCCATGCCTAACTTCAAGGCATGGTGGTGGGGAATGTACTCCTACTGGTTAAGCAGAAGGAAAGGAAACTGACTATTTGTGAAAACATTAACCATGAAAAGAAAATTTGAGGAGATTCCTATTAAAATTATAGTTAAGAGTATATTAAGTAGTCTTGAGGCTCTCAGTAAATAGTGAAGAAACCATCTGAATATAGGAAGTGAGGGCTACATGGGGGCCCTGAGAATATGTAAAATATTTAGAACAGTTGCCATATGTGGGTAAATCGATACAGTGGTAATTTAAAAATGAAAGGAGATATTGAGCAGTGTTGAAGGCCCAGCTGAAGTTAGCTATGTATTTATAATGCATCATTATAATCATCATTATGATCATTGTGGGATAGTCTCCAGTAATGCTTCATAGTTTAAGACCAACAAAATATATTTAGCATTATAAGGTGGCTAAGAATATAACATACCACTGAAATAAAGTAAAGGCCATGCTTGAATTTGGGTAATTGTGCTAATTTGAGATGCATTTTCTTTCCTTCTCATAGGATCATATAACATTTTGGACAGTTCAACCTCACTTATTCTACTTTGAATAAATTCAAATGTAATGAGGTGAAACCTATGAGGGAAGACTTGCCTGTGGCTTGGCTGGATGACCCAACCATGAAATGCTATTGACAAGATATAATTTTGGCCTCCAACAAGAATATTTAAAATATTTTTTAATCCTAAAAAAAAATGCATTTGTGACAGTTTCTATTGTTTCACCTTCTGATGTTTCTAAGAGGTTTGGGAAATGAAAAAGAATGATAAAAAGATGGTTATTTGTGGATTAAAGAGAAAAACATAAGAGATTTAAAACCTAGCAATTGGGTACTTTCTACTTGCACTGAGGGGTGAGAAGAGCAATTCAGATGGGACAGAACTAACTAATCCTTTGGAACAGTGGATGGGATGGCAAGGTTAAGGTTGAATCTAGACCCAGGAGGCCCTGTGCTGGTGGTTGACAGCTCTGGGAAAATTCTTAGAGGTTGTTAAATGTAGGAGGAACATACTGGCCAGATGATAGTAAAACCAAATCCAAAATCTAGAGAACATAACCAGGGTAGCTGCTTAATGCCTTTCCTTCAGTGCTATGCCTGATGTGACCTTCATCACAGTATTAAGTGGGAGGAAAGTACATAGCATGGTAGGACTATAATACCACCAGCCTTGTTCACCTGTTTGCAAGCCTGGGCCTCATCACCTTCTCCTGGGTAAAACCAAGGATATAAAGAGGCAAATGGAAGAACAACTGCTTTCAAAAGAGGCTTTTTAGAGGGCTACAAAGGAAGCTTCTAATGAGGCATACCTAGTTTCATTGTGCTTTGCAGATATTGCATTTTTTAACAAATTGAAGGTTTGTGGCAACCCTGCATCCAATATATCTACTGGCACCACTTTCCAACGTCATTTGCTCACTTCATGTTTCTGTGCCACATTTTGGTAATTCTTGCAGTAATTCTTGCAGTATTTCAAACTTTTCATTATCATATATTTGTTATGGTGATTTGTGATCTGTGATGTTTAATGTTTCTATTGTAATTGTTTTGTAGCACCATGAACCATGCCCATATAAGAAGACAAACTTAATTGATAAATATGTGTGTCCTGACTGCTCCACCAACGTGCTGTTCCCTTGTTTCTCTCCCTCTTCTAGGGTTTCCTATTCCTTAAGACACAATATTGTAATTAAGCCAATTAATAACCCCACAATGGATTCAAACTGTTCAAGTGAAAGGAAGAGTTGCACGTCTCTCACTTTAAATCAAAAAAAGCTAGAAATGATTAGCTTAGTGAGGAAGGCATGTTGAAAGCTGAGACGCAGAAAGCTAGGCACCTATGCCAAACAGTTAGCCAACTTGTGAATATAAAGGAAAAGTCTTGAAGGAAATTAAAAGTGCTATTCCAGTGAACACATGAATGATAAGAAAGCAAAACAGCCTTATCACAGATATGGAGAAAGTTTTAGTGATCTGGAGAGAAGATCAAACCAGCCACAGCACTTTTGTAGGCCAAAGCCTAATCCAGAGCAAGACTTAATTCCCTTCAATTCTATGAAGTCTGAGAGAGGTGAGAAAGCTGCAGAAGAAAAGTTGGAAGTGAGCAGAGGTTGGTTCACAAGGTTTAAGGAAAGAAACTGTCTCCATTACATAAAAGTGCAAGGTGAAGCAGCAAGTACTGATGTAGAAACTGTATAGCAAGTTATCTAGATCTCACAAAGGTAATTCATGAAGGTGGCTACACTAAATAACAGATTTTCAATGTAGACAAAATGGCCTTCTATTGGAAAAAGGACTGTCACAGCTAGAGAGAAGTCAATGCCTAGTGCCAAAGTTTCAAAGGACTGGCTGACTCTCTTGTTAGGAGCTAATGCAGTTGGTGACTTTAAGTTGAAGCCAAAGTTCATTTACCATTCCAAAAATCCTAAGGCCTTTAAGAATGATGCTAAATTTACTCTGCCTGTCCTCTCTAAATAAAACAACAAAGCTTGGATAATAGTCTATTTGATTACATCATGGTTTATTGAATATTTTAAGCCCACTGTTGAGATCTACCACTCAGGAAAAAACCTCCTTTCAAAATATTACTATTCAAAGCCCCTGGTAACCCAGAAGCTGTGATGGAGATGTACAATGAGATTAATGTTGTTTTCATGTCTGCTAAAACAACACCGATTCTATAGTCCATGGATCAAGGAATCACTTCAGTTTTTTAAGTCTTATTATTTAGGAAATACATTTCATAAGGCTATAGCTACCATACATAGTGATTCGTCTGAGGG
Organism: Eumetopias jubatus; assembly: GCF_037043125.1. Lineage (NCBI taxonomy): Eukaryota > Metazoa > Chordata > Mammalia > Carnivora > Otariidae > Eumetopias > Eumetopias jubatus. The sequence goes on from NW_028274807.1 coordinate 46,436,620, forward strand.
ATCTGAGCAATGTCAATTGAAAACCTTCTGGAAAACATTCACCATTTTAGATGCCATTAAGAACATTTGTGATTCATAGAAAGAGATCAAAAGATCAACCTGAAGAGTAGTTTGGAAAAGTTGATTCGTACCCCCATGGATGAATCAGAGGGGTTTAAGACTTCAGTAGAGGAAGTAGCGGCAGATGTGGTGAAAATAGCAAGAGAACTCAAATTAGAAGTGGAACCTGGAGATGTGACTAAGTTGCTGTAATCTTATGATAAAATTTTAATATATGAAGAGTTGCTTCTTATGGATGAGAAAAGAAAGTGGTTTTTTGAGATGGAAACTACTCTTGGTGAAGATGCTGTAGAGATTGTTGAAATGACAACAAAGGATTTGGGATATTTCATAAACTGAGTTGATAAAGCAGCAGCAGGGTTTGAGAGGATTGACTCCAAATTTGAAAGAAGTTTGGTTGTGGATAAAATGCTGTCAAACAGCATCACATACTACAGAGAAATCATCTATGGGAGGAAGAGGCAATTGATGAGGCAAACTTCACTGTTGTCTTATTTTAAGAAATTGCCACAGCCACCCCAGCCTTCAGCAACCACTACCCTGGTCAGTCAGCAGCCATCAACATCAAGGCAAGACTCACCATCAGCAAAAAGATTATGACTTGTTGAAAGCTCAGATGATGGTTAGCATTTGTTTTTAAGATTTTATTTATTTGTTTGAGAAAGAGGGAGAGAAAGATTGAGAGAATGAGTGGAAGGGGAGCAGAGGGAAAAGCAGACATCCTACAGAGCAGGTAGACCAGTGCAGGGCTCAATCCCAGGACCCTGAGATCAAGACCTGAGCTGAAGGCAGATGCTTAACCAACTGAGCTGCCCAATGGTTAGCATTTTTTAATAATAAAGTATTTTTTTAATAAAGGTATGTGCTTTTTTTTAGACATAATGCTATTATACACTTAACAGTCTACAGTATAGTAAAAACATAACTTTTATATACACCGGGAAACCCAAATGTTCATTTGACTTGCATTATTGGGATATTTGCTTCATTGCAGTGGTCTGGAACCAAATTTGTAATATCTTAAAGGTATAATTGTATCCGTAATGGAGGTGCTTGAAAACAAAATTGATAGCCATCTATCTTGAAAGCTTTAGATTTCATTCCATAGATAGGCCAAGTTTATTAATCCAATAAACCTTCATTGAGTCTTGCTGGGTATAAGAACCACATTAGTCACACATAGGGAGAACACAGCTGGAAAATAAGTGGTCACTGTCCTTAGGAATGTTATAATATGGCAAAGGTTAAAGCAGTAGCTGTAGACTTTTAAAGCTAGAAAGAATATAATAAGAGCCATAAATAAGGCAGAAACAATTTCAAGGGTGTTTCAGATAAAGTAATGCTCATGTTAGTTGGATAGATGAGCAGGATTTCACCATATTGAAAAGAGGTGTTATTCCAGGCAGAAGAAATGACACGAACGCAATTGAAGGAGGATGAGGTATTTTCTGGAAATGGAGTTTTTAAGTTTAGCCAGAGAAGACAGTGTTACTGAACATAGGAGATATGGTAGAGAATAATGTAGGAATTAGACTATGTAGACCCCAGAATGCTAAAATGTAGAGAATATTTTATCTAGTTGACAACAGAAAGACACTCAAGGCTTTAGAACCCTTCCATAACATGACCAAAACTGTGTGTAAGGAAGACATCATTTTAATTGTCACCTGGAGCAGTGAATGGGTGAAGATCAAAGTCAAGGTAACTAATTAAAAGACTGGTTCAACAGCCCTGGGTAAGATATAAGGATGTGAATGAGTTATGTGAGAGAGGGAATGAAAACAGCATGAAGGTATGAGTAGTAAGACTTGGCAGGTGATTGGGTATAGGGAAAGGGGAGGAGCTAAATTTGACTTTGACGGTTTGAGGTGAGTAGGAGTCTTTAATGGCGCCATTGATAAAAACAGAGGAATCAAAAGAATGAAGGGCCAGGAGGGAAGAAACACTGGCTGGTCTCTAAGCCCAGATACATTGGTCCAGTCATCTAAACTGTTTGGGTCTCCTTAAACAACTTCTATAAATTGAGTTGGGATTATTAAATAATTTCTACTAACACATACAGCTCTATGAATTGATTTTGGTGGGGGAGGAGGAGGAGTTCATTTTGAAGTATCCTGAGTTTGAGATACTTGTGGAATATCTATCAGATATCTAATATACAAATAAAACGCATAGTTTGGAATTAGAAAGTATGGAAATGTAGACTATTTAAAATGCATTTAAGACCATTCAGACCCTATTTTAATTTAGCAAAATGTTGTGGAAAACTATCCTTTTAGCAGCAATTGCTTACTTTTGAGTTGTATCCAAAGGTGTCTTTCTTTTGGAAAAAAAATGATGCAAATATGTTAAACTATGTTTGAGTTAGAAGCAGGTGAAAAAGTGTCTTTTACTATTGTTAAAGGATTTGAAATTCCTTTTGGTAGATTGCTTATAGTGAAAGTTTAAAAGTTGAAACTTCATAGGTGTCAAGTTATCATTGAGGAATTTATTACTTAATAAAGTCATTGTTACCATTGAAAACAACCTTGTACAGAAAGCAAGGTCATTTCATAAGACTGCCTTAAATGGAACAATAGAAGCTCAATTTCTTTGAACTTTACTGAGGTGAATGGATCAGCAGACAGGGAGGAGTAATGGAAGGGACATGGAGAGAGAAACATATAAAACTGAGAAAATAAATTCTTCCTTTTCACTCTCTTCAGTGTTTATTAAAGAGGAAATAAGAGGCAACAATTTGAAATTGCTCAGTGCTTAGGTTCCAGACATACATACAGACAGGCCAAGAACTGTGAAAAATGAAGTCTCTTTTTCACCATGGTGCACATTCCTCAGCAGTTAATTTAATAGTCTAAATCATGCTTTTTAGAAAATGGTATGAAACATGAGAAACAAAAGTCTAGCACTATTTTACTTTCTGTATTCACATTTGGAAGTATAATTTGTTTGTACACATGTGCCTTCAGGTCTGGGTGTTAGTCATGCATTGAATTTGAAAAGTTCCATTCTTTTACAGATGGCATGATGGAGAGACAAATCTCTATTTCAAACTACTACATAACTCTGGGTGAGAAGTGAAGGGGACTGTCCGTCCAGATGGAGAGATTCACAAGGTCTCTCCTTGTGGTAATTTTATGAGTTGCAATACCATTCACATTTTACTTCTACCTCTTTAGGGTACACAGGCAGCCTCTAAGATGGCCTCCAATGAGTCATACCTCTTGGTATTCATGACCTTGTATAAGCCCCTCTTCTTGAGTATAGGCTGGCTACTACATCTAATAAATAGAACACCACAAAAGTAATCAAAGATTAGTTTACAAAAAGACTGTGACTTCAGTTTTGGGCACACACCCATGCCCTCCAGTCCTCTCTCAAGCATACCAGCTGCCATGTTGTGAGCTGCCCAAAGAAGAGGCCTAGTTGGTGAATACTTGATGCCAATGAGGACCTAATGCCTGCCAATAGCCATGTGAGTGAAACTGGAAATGAATCCTCCCCCAACAGCCCTGAAATGATTGCAGCCACTACTAATATCTTGATTTCAGCCTTGTGAGAGGCGTTGAGCTAGAGGCACCTTGTTCAACCATATGCAGAGTCCTAGTCCACAGAAACTGCAGTATAGTAAATGTGTATTGTCTTAAATCACTAAGTTTTGGGGCAATTTTTTACCCAGAAATAAAAACTCATGTATTTTCTTAATGCAAAAGACTGATGAACTGACCAATGGTAAATTAGAAATACTCTTTTTTTTTTTTCAAGTCAAATATGCTTTGGGAAGACCATATGGCTTATCCCCAGAAGAGCAAGGATTCATAAAAACTATCACAAATGAGATGTAAGTTTAGTTATGGGGATCTTTTTCTTTAAAGAGTAGATGATACTTCTTGAGCTTTCTCAGATTTGATGAGGTCTGTTCTTTTTTTTTTTAAGATTTTATTTATTTGACAGAGAGAGACACAGTGAGAGAGGGAACACAAGCAGGGGGAGTGGGAGAGGGAGAAGCAGGCTTCCCGCCGAGCAGGAACCCGATGCGGTGCTCGATCCCAGGACTCTGGGATCGTGACCTGAGCCGAAGGCAGATGTTTAACGACTGAGCCACCCAGGAGCCCCAAGGTCTGTTCTGACTCTTGGAGAGATATGATCATTAGAAGTCTTGTAGGATCACTGGGAAAAGACCTACTATGTCATTTATTCTTCCACTCCTTCTCCATTATTTTAATCAACTGAGTATACAAATAGGACACCATATTCAGAATGTTGATGCTATATCTATTATTTGTGTGTACCTGAACTGTCTTCACTAATGTTAAGAAGCTGTGGTACTACCAATCTAGTGAACTATATACTAATCTAGTATGTTTTACCCAGCATACCTCCTCTACCGTAGTGTGTATTATACCATAATCTTGGCCTAAGTCATTAGTTGGTAACACTGAATACCCAAGGTTTTGTAAATTTCCATTTTCTACTGGAATTTTTTGGTATCACATCCTTGAATCCTTGCCTTAGAGTAATTTTATCCAAACTGCACACTAGGTCTCCTCTGTGAATTTTGGAATTATCATATTGATGGATCAAGAGGGCCATGTGACCCATGCCTTATACTCATGAAGGTATTTGAAAATTAGGCTTTCAGGTAATCTTCAGATGAGGTTATAAACATACTTACCATTGAATGTTGTACTTGTGCTCATTATTGGGTCTCAATTTTCAAGAGCATACTATGGAAAAATATTTATAATAACTCTTACAATTTTCTTTTAAGTATTACAGTTATATTGTATAGTATTTTTGTATTAAAATATTGTTTTATTAAATATTTTTTGATGTTCCACAATTTTGAGAACATTGTTTTGATATTTTAAAGTTTTTAATATATTAGAAGTCTCAGTAAAATGGTAGTATCCTGGGGTATTTGATGTCTGGGAGTCTACTAGACCCAACAAACTCCTAAGTGTGTTGAAACATACTGCCTTTCTTTGCTCTCCTTTACTAATTTTAATTTAAAAAATAGGGAATGGAATTGGTGAGAAAGGAAACAGTAGATAAGAGGGTGTTTTCTAAGTATGCACACACTTCCAGTGGTCTTTTAAGTATCCATTAGTAACCTTGATGTCCTAATTGAAAAACCAGGTGGCTATTTGTGATCTAGGTACCTAACAGAATATGGTATGAACAAGTAAACAAACACTTATGTTACTCAGTAGTGAAAGAGGTTCCTGCTCTCCCTTTTAACCAAAAAATTGCAGTGAGTTTTCCATATGTGCATTTTCTCATGGTACAAAGTTTCAGTCAACATACAAAATCTCTTTGAAGAAAAAAAAGAATGAAATTTCAGAAACAAAATTTGTGTAGAAATTTATTTAATCCTAAGTGATCAGAGACAAAAAAACTCTTTCACCTAACTTAAACCACATAAAGGACTTGCAGAAACGTTTGAGCATTCCTGGGCTCTGTTCCCTCCACATAACCTACTAGTCAAACAAGCTAGTACCTCTTTCCCTATGTGAAATCTCTTCTGTCAGACAATTAGTTCCATGTCTTGGGATTTCATTTCCTAAGGTCCTGCCAATGACCTTCTCTTAAAAACCATTAATTCTTGTGATATTTTGGCCAGGTAAAGTTTGGTCTGGCTCCTGGACAAGGGTGATCCTGGGCAGTCCTGTGAAGCCTAAAGCAGTATTACACATCACCTTGGAGTTGGAACATTTTTGGCCTTCCAATGACTGGCTCAGGAAGGTAAAATGACTGGATGAAGCCTCACTGTGCAAGTCATAACTCTATAATCACAGTTGTATATATTTTTTATTAAAAAAGTATTTGGCTTTGGGGTGGCAGGCAGCAGTGGTAAGTGAGCTCTTCCAGAGAGTTCTTGTGCCCCTTGCCAGTGTTATTTATACTCAATGAAATAGTTCCTTGAGCTCTGCCCAGTGACTGGTTCCCTACCTATATACCCAAGTCCCATCAAAAATCAAATCAAACCAACAACACCTATGTCTCTACCTTCTTTCCCTGAACAGTTGGAGTTTTGTAAGGTTACTTGGAACTCCTCTGGACTTTCCTTTAGAACAGATCAAAACTTGTTAACTATGGCTGATACTTTGCTCCAGGGAAAAGAAAAGGTCAAGAGAAGTGAAGGACATTTTCTTTTTGACTATCAGCTGAGATCTCTATTTTTCTTCATTTAAGATGTATTACCTTCCAGTATATCTACCTCTCTAACAGAGGAAAAAAACACATTCTAAAAGGTATATGCATTGGCCATGTACTGGGCTGTACCTTTCTGCGTTTCATTGGTGGAATGAGAATTTAAAGGGAGAGGAAGAGGGACCAAGATGGGAAGCAATGATGACAAATGAAATAAAGGAGTAAGCACTAACTTCAAGAAGAATCATACATCTTTTGCTTTAATATGTTTATTGGAAAGGAACATTTCCTGACTGAGTGTAGATGTCAAAGACACTATTTCACATGTATAGACACTATATTCCATTTACTTGATCAGTCAGTTAATGTTCACTGAGTATAATCCAGGCTCTTGAGAGGCACTGGAGGACTGGGTCAGTTCTTGTTCTCCCTTAGATTTAGATCCTCTCTGTGGTAGAAGATTTTCTGGCATTGCTGTTGGAATGAGCTGGTCTCCTGAGTGTTCTTTGAATGGGGGTGGTTTAGAGTGAAACTCCTAAGCTACTCCAGAATGAGGCTCATGTCTTCAGAGATTTCTAGGATTATAGTGGCCTCAACGGTCTTGGCACCATCCTATTCTTCTCACCATTTCTGTTTATTTTAGGTCTCAGTCCAGCAGGGATTCTGGGGAAGCCCATTTAAATGTCTTGCTGAAACTCTTGTAATGCTTAGTCTCTAAAGAAGCACTTGCATAACTCTTTGAGTTAGGGGAAAACTATTACTATCATTATTATTGCTGCTGTTTATAATACCATCCATTCTATGCAAACTTCTAATGGATATGAATAATCTTCACAACCAAGATTAATATTCTCCTGTTTTAACACATTAGAAAACTGAAGCTCTGAGAAAATAAGTAATTTGCCAAAAGTGTTAACTAGCTAGTAAAAGGTTGAATCAAAATTTGAGCCTAATTGTTCCAATTTGAAAACAGATGTCCATATTTTTTCTACTCTAAATTTATAAATTATTTAATATATGAATTATTAAATACCAACAGAGTTCAGTTAATTATAAACTCACTTAAATTTTAAAATTCATTTTTTATAACTTGAATTTCTTAAATAAGTATACGTTTTGTATATGGTCCATTATGATTCAACTCATCAATTATTTTTTGAGTGCCAGGGATATGTTTTACCACTGGCATTAGATGAATGAGCAGAACAAATTCAGTTTCTGATTCATGGTGTTATATTGCTCATTTTTGTTTTCTAGTGAGGGGAGACAAAATAAATTTTAAAAATCTATGCACAAGTGATGATAAATTCAATGAAAAAAATGAAGCAAGCTAAGGTGGATAGATAATGTAAGTAAAAGGGGAGCTTTGTACTACTTTTGAATAAGGTAGAAAGGACTGCCTTTCTGATAAGATAACATTTGAAAAGAGGCTTAAGAGAAATAATGAGGTGAGCCATGTGGAAATCTGGCAGAAAAGTTAATTCTAGTTTAGGGAACCCCTAGTAGAAAAGTTTTAATGTGGGACCATCACCAAAACCGCAGGGAACCAAATCTACCTTGAGCAGAAAGAGAGGAGACAAGAGGAGGATGTGATTGGAGAGAGGCAGCAGAAAGCCAGATCATGTTGATAATGGGTGGTCAGGGTCACAGTCAGGACAAGGGGCGTGGATTTCACACTGGATTGGAAGTCATTTGTGAAGTCTGAATGGAAGAAAACATGATTTGACCTAGTTTTTATTTATTTTTTTATTTTTTTAAAGATTTTATTTATTTATTTGAGAGAGAGAGAATGAGAGATAGAGAGCACGAGAGGGAAGAGGGTCAGAGGGAGAAGCAGACTCCCTGCTGAGCAGGGAGCCCAACGTGGGACTCAATCCCGGGACTCTAGGATCATGACCTGAGCCGAAGACAGTCGCTTAACCAACTGAGTCACCCAGGCGCCCTTGACCTAGTTTTTAAAAAGTATCACTCAGAAGGGCACCTGGGTGGCTCAGATGGTTAAGCGTCTGCCTTTGGCTCAGGTCGTGATCCCAGGGTCCTGGGATCGAGTTCTGCATCAGGCTCCCTGCCAGGCGGGGAGCCTGCTTCTCCCTCTGCCTCTTCCTCTCTCTCTCTCTCTCTGACTCTCAAAAATAAATAAATAAAACATTTTTTTTTAAAAAGTATCACTCAGGGGTGCCTAGGTGGCTCAGTTGTTAAGAGTCTGCCTTCGGCTCAGGTCATGGTCCCAGGGTCCTGGGATCGAGCCCCGCATTGGGCTCCTGCTCAGCGGGAAGCCTGCTTCTCCCTCTCCCACTCCCCCTGCTTGTGTTCCCTCTCTCGCTGTGTCTCTCTCTGTCAAATAAATGGAAAAAACCTTTAAAAAAATAAAAAGTATCACTCAGGCACCATGTCAAAACCAGCATGTTAACAATTCTGGGGGACAAGGGAACCCATATGAATGCTATTGGTAGAATACAAGTGAGTAAAGATGAAGAGTTGGACTATGGTGGGAGAAATCAAAGAGAGGCAGTGGCAGAATTTGTTGATGGGGTGAATGTGGGGCATTTGAGAAAGAGGGGAGTCAAGGATGACTCTAAAGATTTTGCCTTTAGTAAGTAGAAGGATGAAATGGTATTGAGATAAGGAAGTTGTGGAAGGAACAGATTTGGGAAAATGTTTTAGGGGAGATTCATTTTAGACAATGGTAAGTTTGAGCCCTACTATATTAGCCATTCAAGGGAATCTTTTGAAGAGTCAGCTAGATATTAGAGTCTGGGGCTTAGGGAATCAGGAAGGTACAAACAATTAGGAGACACTGATGTATTCAAAACCATGAGATTGAAGGAGATCAGTTAGGTGAAAATAGAGAGTGAGTGAAACAGAGTGAGTGAAGAGGCAATGTTCAAACACTAAACCCTGAGGCGTTTGAGTCCTAGTGGTCAAGAAGATGAGGAGGACCCACCAAAGGAGACTAATCTCCAGCAAAGGAGCCACCAGTAAAGGAAGAAGAGGAAGAATTAGAGAATGGTAGTTCTGAAGCTCAGAAAAGAGACTACATCAGGACTTAGGTAGTAAAACAACTGTTGTCAACAGATGTTATTAATTAGGTAAAGTATGGTGGGGACTGACATGATTCCATTAGACTGAGCAACAGGGACATTACTTGATGCAATATCTGGTGTCTGGTGGCACTGACGGGGAATAAACAAATCATTTTGAATAGAATTATTTTAAATAATTAACCATTCCAGAAAATTACTCACTTGACAGTTACACCCTAAAACATATTCTAGCTATGTGTAAATATATAATCAGAAGTACAAACAAAAAGAAACCTAGTTTTCCCTATTTTACTTTCCAGAACTTGTACTCAGTCTGGTGAAGACTGCCTGTTGAAAGGCCTTTTGAAATACTGGAGGTTCTCATGAGTCCTCAAAGGAGCCAGACTTTCTCTCATCTCCCAAGAATGAACATCTAACTCATATAGTGTATGATACACATAATTGGAGACCCTGGACCTTTTTAAAGGGAAGTCATTACAATACCCTTAAGTTACCCTGGGAAATGTGATGCCAATACACAAAAAAGAAATTTTGTCCTTAAGTAGGCTCCTAGCCTTGAGAGGTCACCTGACAACTTTGATAAATCAGAAAAATGCAGTGTCCAACAAGGTCCTCTTCTTCTCTTCAACTTGCCTTCATAAATCTAGGAATACTATTTCCTCCTTTATTAAATTTTTCCTCTAAAACTATTAGGTAGTATTTCTGGATCATTATGCAACTTAAAATTAGGTGGTAAATGATTAGCTTTGAAATAAGAAATAGCAAAGATTAAATTCTGAAAAGAAAATTATATAGATAGGAAGGAACACACAGAATTTCCCTTAAAAATAAAATGGGGGTTATGTGTTGAGTCTTCATCTTGCTTTTGGGTAAGTCTAGATTTCTTCCTTCCAGGGTACAAAACAAAATAAAGCAAAAAACCACCAGAACAACAAAAAAAGGTGGGGGGTAGAAGAAAAAGAAAATGAAGCAATGAACCAAACAAATTTATATTTGAGAAGATTTGAAACATTCAGGGCTATTTATATTCTGTACCCCTTTATCAGATCCAAGCTCTTTGAAGGTAAGAGAGGCCAAGTCAAAGTATTCCCCAAACAGCATTTTCCCCCCTCTCTACTTGAAATACCGAAGAAAATGATGAAATTGTTACTAAATTCGAAAATTCTCAAGGTTTCTTTCTGTTCATTTTCTGAAATACAGGAACTTTGGAGCCAGTCATGAAAAGCACCACCAAGGCACATAGACAGGGCTTCACTAGCAGCCAATGCTTACACTTGCTTAATAAGGACCACCATGGAGTTGAGCGAAATGCTTGTTATTTCTGTACATTAAAAGCAGGCATTTCAGAGCACCCAGTTCTGTAACATTTCTTGCAAAGCACAAGGGATATTTTTGGTAGAGGCCCAGGCCAAATACAAAAGCAGGGCTACTTGTGCCTCATTCCAAGACTTTTTCAATAATTCTGAAATATAGTAATATCCCACACCTCCCAATTAAGACACAGTAAGCATATTTATTTCCAGGACCAATATTGGGGAAAATGGCACATTTATTTTTGGTAACCCTCTTTCTGTTCTGACTTTAGGTACCCAATTGTCCACACTCCTTACTTTTCTCTTTCTGTGTTCCCAGCAATTTACCTAGGCTTATCTTTTTCAAACATACACAAACACCCATGTCTGAATCTTCTCCTATATTATTCCTTCCTTAAATCACTCATTCATTCATTCCTTCATTCATCAGGCATTTAACAAATATGTCTTCAGAGCTTACCATGACTCAGCAATATGCCAGGCACTGGGCATAAAGTGGTAAATGAGACATGCTTCTGTGTTTATGGATATCAATGGGAAGAGTCAAGAATAGGAGACAAGAATAAAAAGGGAAACTACAGAAGAGTGTTAAGTGACATTAAGAGAATTGAATAAAATTATATTTTAGTAAGTGACTGGGTGTCTCCCTTAAAATATGTCTTCCTGTACTAGATTCCCCTAGGACTTCACTTTTGGATTTCCAAAGTAGCAAATAATTTGAAAAATCCATATTTTTCTGTTAACTTCCTTTCATCCCTTTTAATTAATTTGTAACATTTGCATTCCTGAGATAATGTTACCACCCCAGTGAGTGACTAAGAGTAGGCATTTTAAGTACCAAAGCAATGGAGTGAGATATTTGGGAGCAGGTCATGATTTATCCCCTAGGCTGACCCAGAGTTTGGATGTGCTTGGCCCTTTACTTCTTTTATAGATTTTTCAATCTAAATCTGTCTCCTGAGCTCTTAGTGCCTCTGTTTTTTGTTTTGTTTTGTTTTGTGTTTTCCACTGTATTACACAGGAAAGGACTTATAACCACTCCCAGTGGGTTGTTTCTCTTTTGTCTTTTTGGCCCTGTCCCCATTCAATCCTATCTCTCCTCACAGCAATTGTCTGCCATTGCCTCGTGGCTGTGTCATTCTACCCTGTCACAGACAAGATGGTCTTATTTTTGCCCCTTTGAAGGCCATTTCATCCCATACACAGAGGTCCTTTTTTTTTTTTTTTTTTTTTTTACCAGAGAGTGACAAGTTGTCTAACATTTCAAGGAATGAAAGCCTAAATAAAGGCATTTCCTTGTGTCTTAAAAATTCCTTTTGGCTCCATGCAACTTTGGGTTGCCACCTTTCCAAAGAAAATGAAAGGCCTAGATCATTAGTTTACAAATTTTATGAGTCTCTGAAATTCTTACGAGATGTTTTTCATGCCTTAGACTCCAAACTCTCATTGTAGGATTGGGGCAGTGCCGGTTGCTGGTGGGGCAGACACAAAACAAACATCTCGCAAATGGCCATGTTATTTCTCTTTCAAGGAACCCTCAGGGGTATTGTTAGTGTGGGGAGAAAGACAGGAAGGAAGACCAGACCTAAACCCTTCAAGTGTACAAGCCCCCAAATCAGAGACCATCCCAGGATGGTGGAGGAAAAAGGCAAGCTGACGAGACGGTCTGTACATGAAGCAGGTAGCAAGCACAAATTGCAATACACAGGACATGTCTAAATGATGGCATCTTAGGGCACGTGGCATATCAGGGCACTAGAAAACCAGGTCCTCAAGACTTAGAAATCAGTCTTGTGAGTTCCTTTCCTGGCCACCAGGAATGCACAATAGTTGGTGAAGTTTTGTTTTAGAGGATCTTTTCAACGGGACCAAGAAAAAAGTGAATGCATCTATTGCAGGCCCTGGGAATACTGCCAGCCACTAAAACTCTGAAAGTCAGTGCCCTGGAATTCTGAAATTTAATGAAATAGTTTGAAAAGCTATTATACATATATATATATATTTGGGAAGTTTAGAAAACCAAAATCAGACTATCAGTGATTTCATAAAATGATGAAGTAATGGCTGGAAGTCGGTCACCTGTTTATCAAAGCATTTCATTCTATAAAAACATCTAGAGTATTTAGTTCTAAAGTAACTAAAATGTAGGCTATATGCTGTTAACTTTTTAGGAAATAAAAGCTTTCAAACTCCTAGTCTACTTATTTTTGGATATCCTTTAGGTTGTTACATAATTTAGATTTAGGAGTTAAAACAAGTATAACATCACAACGACCTGAACAAGTAGCATTAGAAACAAGACAACAGGCCCACAATGGAGTTGCTTATGCTATGTCCCATGTTACCAAACTAAGACTTAATTATAGCTCAGCTCTCCCAGAAATGGAATCTTAAACAAGTTAAACAGGAATTGCCTGACTGGCACTAGTTAGGTCATCTGCCTGAGAGACCCCTGCCATTCCCTTAAGAAAAGTGACCTTGCAATAACCAACCCACTTTTTTTGCCTAGTTTAATGTCTTTGTCCCTGCTCCCTTCTGACTATAAAAGCCTTTCATTTTGTACAGCTCCTTGGAGCTCCTTTCTGTTACATTGGATCCTGCTCAATTCAAATCAATTTTTACACAAATAAACTCTACATTTTTAATATGCCTGTTTATCTTGTAACAGTTCTTTCCAAACACTTTTTGTTATACATCCTAGTGCAAAGCTCATTAGATTTAAAATAACCAGATTTGCTCACACAGACCCCCTAGAGTATTTATGTGTTCATAACTCATATCTACATATTGCTGAACTAATGTTTAAATTTAAATTATACACAAGAGAAATTAAAAATAAGACCAAAGTGAAATGAATACTTTATGTATTTACTAACAATATAAAGGTATTTAATGATTTTTGCTAAAAGCAAATATTCTTTCTTATTTTAAAATCTTAGTTTAATAGGTTATGTATAGTGATATAAAAATTGGGTTTTAGGTTCAGCTTATTTCACATTTGTGCTAATAGCTGCTTTAATTTTTTTAAGATTACTAACAATAATCCAGAGGTCCAAATGAAATAAGTGTGCCAGGGGTTATATTTAAGTCCTGAGATTCATTTTTTAGTTTCATCCATCAATTATGAGTGGCTTTTGACAAAATTCAGCTAATAAAGTTCCATAATCTCTAATGTCATTGTTCCTGAAAAACATGAAAAGGTAGTCTATATTTATATTTTTCCAAAACACATTGAAAATACACTAGAATTTTTCATTTGGAAAACGTTCTAACATATTTTGAGATTATTTGTGCAAATGAAAACATTTGATTAGATATCAACTTTGCCAACAAAGTAACACAATAATAGAAATATTCTCCCACAAATTCTCCTTATATGAGGCTTCTTTTGAAAAGCTGTTTCTTGCTTGTGGCTAAAATGTCACTGTTATCTTGAAGGGTCAAATTAAGGGTGCTTGTTTTTAAGAAAATATCTGCTAGGTAGCATACTACCAACAATAATGTGTTATCTTATCAAAGGTCAACTTTGGAATCTGGGGTTTTTGGTAACAGTGTTTAGCTTATCTTTACATTTAACAATGGTTATGTAGATTGAGTGAGGGCACTAGTGTGAAAACTCTAAATAGTCTTGTTAAATAACAGCAAAATTGAGTTTCTTCTCACAGCCCCATGAATCAGGTTGCATGTCTCCTCAGGTACATACAGCCCACTGTGGACACCACTAATGGGCTCTTTATTTTCCGATGTTGTTTCTTGGATCGAATCTACCCTTCTACACTCTGTTCAGTAAAGCTGCAACTGGGAAAACAGTCCACATTTTCCAGATTCCTTTGCTACCTGGCTTCCCCTTAGGTTCTGCCAAGTGGAAGGAATAGAGGCAGACTGGAATGCAGGAAGAGAAGGTTGTTCTTTTTTTCCTGTTTTCCCATTAACATTGCCTTAGCAGTACCAATTCACCCAGGCAGTGGCACGGCAGCCCAGCAGGTTCCAGTTCAGTCCAGTTTCTAGTTCTTTCAGCATATCCCAGAGCCAGCCTTACCGCGCCCATCAGAGGTGCCAGCAGGAGTCAGGTGGAGGTCCAAAAGGTCAGAGCACATATTGTCAGGGGAGTCCTCTGAGTTTCCAGGATCTGTTAATTCCAATTCTTTCTTCTGTTCTCCTAGACCTAAGGCTGGTATCTGCTTCCTTCAGTTCTCTCTGGGCTGAAACAAAGGGTTCCTCTTTAGTCCTCTAACTCCTTCAATACCTGTGTAACTAATTCTCTATATTAAACTCCCTTTTCTGACATACCTAGCATGGTTTCTCTTTACTGATTATACCTTAACTGCTACAAGGGATTTATACAATAAGAAAACTTAGAAATTTCCACCTCATTAAAAAGCAAAACAAATAGATATACTAAAAATCTAAATGTGAAAAGCAAAACTTTACAATTTTTAAGAAAATGTAGGGTCCTGTCATTATGACCTCAGGAAAGAATTTTCAAGGAAGACATAAAAATCACAAGTTATAAATGAAAAAACTGAGAAATCTGACTACACTCAAGTATAAATGCATGTGTCACAAAAGATACCATAAATAAAAGACAAATTATACACTGGGAGAAGATATTTGTAGTGCATATAACTGATAAAGAGTTAACGTCTAGGTTATTGAAAAAAATTCTAAAAACCAACAAAGAACACAAACGATCCAATAGAATAATATAGAAATAACTTAAATAAACAATTTTAAAAAAGGAAGCTTCAAGGGCTAACAAATACATAAAAGTTTCTCAACCTCATTTGTAAATGTGTAAATGGAAGTGAAAGTAACAAGAAGACACCATTTCAGCATGAAGGCAACATTTAAAAGTATGAAAAGACCAAAATGTAAAACCCTGAAAGGCCAGTAGTGCTGGGAAAGACATGCTCCTATATACTGCTGCAGGGGCATCAGTTGTTTCAGGCTCTTTGGAGAACAATTTGGGAATATCTAATACAAGTGAAGATATCCATTACCTATGTATGTGACCCAACAATTCCACTTATACAATACGCATAAGAAGACATGAGTTAGGATGTTTGCTGCAATCTTGTAATAGTAGAAAACTGAAAATAGTCTAAATGTCCATTAATAGGACAATGGATAAATATTCATACATTAGAACTATTCGGTGATTTAAAATATTCAAGAAAAATCCGTATTTCCCAGCATTGTAAAAAAAAAGATGCTTTTTCCTGAAAGTAATACAAATTATGATCCATATGGCATATAAAAAGGAAAAGCATTAGCTCATATAAAAAGAAACTTGAGGTAGGATAGCCTGATGATTGGTTAATATAGCTTCTCCTCATTTTGCCCATAGTTCTGCTCTACCCCTGTCATTACGTGGACATATCTTCAGGTAAGCCTCCTCAAAGTAGCAAGATGGCTGCACAGTTCTAGGGCTTACAGATAGGACAATATTCAGCAGAAGATGAAGCCATTTCTTTCTGTACTTTCAAGAATAAGAGATCTTTCCCAGAAACCTCCCAGCAGGATTCTCTTGTTTTACTGACCAGAATTAAGTCACATGGCCCTGTTTTGTCCATTCACTGGGAAGGAATGAGATTACCATGATTGCTTATACTAGCTGGTATTTACCTTTGGCATGGGGACAGGTTTTCCTTTCCTAAGAAATGGAAATCTCAATAAAACTGGGACTCCTTTATCAAGGAATAGGGAGGAAATAGTTAAAGGGTAGGCAATCACTACCTCTACTGTAATTAAAAATAACACAAAGTGAAGGAGGATATGCACAGTTTTGTGTCTTTGTAAGTATTTTTAAAGCACTGAAAGCATGGTAAATATTGCATAAAGAGGGGCGCCTGGGTGGCTCAGTCAGTCAAGCATCTGCCTTTGGCTCAGGTCATGATCCCAGGGTCCTGGGGTCAAGCCCCACATCAGGCTCCTTGCTCAGTGGGGAGCCTGCTCCTCCCTCTCCCTCTGTTTGCTGCTCTGTCAGCTGGTGCTCACTCTCTGTCAAATAAGATCTTTTAAATAAATAAATACCATATAAAGATACAAGCATCCATATTGAATGGTCAAAAATAAATGTGGGCACTTTATGTGGTGGTTATTGGGCTGTCCCATTGCACAACTGGAGTTCTACAGTACACGGCTTGCATCCCTTAGCAGTGTTCCAGATTCAGTGACTTCGTGGTTTTCTTTAGGAAAAGGAGGGGAATGACATGTG
The DNA here is from genome assembly GCF_037043125.1 of Eumetopias jubatus. Lineage (NCBI taxonomy): Eukaryota > Metazoa > Chordata > Mammalia > Carnivora > Otariidae > Eumetopias > Eumetopias jubatus. The sequence continues at coordinate 46,453,404 of NW_028274807.1, forward strand.
GAGGGAGACATCAGTGACAGCTACACATTTTATTTCTTTTAATAAAGAAGCAAATATGGCAATATGTTAACATTTGTTAAATGTGGGAGGCAAAATGAAATCCATCATTTTAAGTATAAAATAGTTTTGGACCTGAAGCCCAGGGTACACTTTGTTGTGTTCAAATTCCTGTGTGTTGATTATCTGGCTTCTTGAAAAAAGGAAAACAGTATTTCAAAGTACAAAATTGGTACATTTTAACCCAAAGCAAATATATTTATTTTGGCAAAACCATTCGAGATTTATGAATGATGATTAAAATGATCAAAATGTTAGCATTTCATTGTTACAATTCCAAAAGGCTATTCTCCAACATGAATTCCCAGACAAATGTGAATGTGGCTTTTGGCTATTTTTTTTAAATCGCTAGTTTGTTTTGGGTTATTCATTCATGTAAATCACTGGGGAACAGGTAAGCTTCTGTTTCCTTCCTAAACTAACCCCTGCTTATGTACACACCCTAAACAGTTGTATGTGGGCAGGACCACTGCTTAAGCCCTGGGAAATACACTCTAGCTGATTAGAAACATACTCCCTGTTTTTTCTTTCCAATTTTCTCCAATCATTTACATTAGCATACATTTTGATTTCCCATGACAAATTGTCAGGGTGGTGACCTTTCCATTTTTCAGCTCCCTTCTCTCCTCACTCCTCCAATATAAGGGGCTTCTATACAAATTAGGAAAAACAAAGGTTCATATAGCCTCTTGCCCGTGAACCTCAGTAGTCCGTCTTTCTGCCAGGTAGAAACCAAGAAGAAAAACAGCTTTTATTTTGTCCATGCACACACTCTTTGGAAAGTGGCATATGCTTTAATAAGAACCTTCTGGCTGATTATTTTGTCATCAATACTGAGAAAACCCAGCTAGAAATATTTCCAAGGAACTGCAACTAGGTTGGTAACTCTTCATTTTATATTCCAGAGCAATGGTGCCCAGTTGCCCCTTAACCATTGGACACACTGTGGTTGAAGAGAGTCAGCACAGACCTCAAAAGCTGCACCCCGCTTTGGGCTTCTCATTTCACTACTCATCAATTTATTGGCCAGGATTAGGTCCCACATGAGATCCTATACTTGAAGTCCAGTTTCAGTGTGATCTGAGAGCAGGGTTTTCTTCTCACTCCTGTCACTATCTCTATTTCATTTCCCAAAGAGTAAGGAAAAGCTATTTCAGGACACTCCATCCAAAGCCATAGGTAGACAAACCTCAGTGCTGGCACCATCACCAAGGTCTAAATATCAGATTAAAGGAAAAGTCAGTTCTGAGTCATAACACAGCTCTTCCTCAATTGGTTTTAATGAAAAATGAAGGGGTATCCTTTGTTAGTTGTGTTCCATGCACTTACAATTAAACCGTAAATATTATTTCTGCTTTCTGGTTAAGACTTTTCCTTCTCTTTCTGAAACTGTTTGTTTATAAATGTTATGTTATGGGTTTGCATCATTAACCTTTAGACGGGACTGCAGTTTAGTGGTTTTAAAGAGCAATTCAGTGGTGGGTGTAGCTTGAATGGTGCAGAAGAATGGTATTAGAGGTCATTTTGGAGACAAGTATAATAGTGCTATTTTTCACTTAATTCAAAAAGGATCTGAGCAGAGGAATTCCACTGTTGACTCACCTTAAATGAACCTCTTAGCCACAGTCTCACTTTTCATGGAGTCAGCACCAGATTTTTATGCTTACCTGTCACAGCAGCATTTTTAGAGAGTACCTATAGCAGTGTTTCCTTGATCATGTTGCATCTGCTCTATTTATGGCTAGAATTAGCTTCAGATTTCAAAACAGGGAATATATGTGACTTAAATGTAATTTTTACTCATAGAAACACCTAGAGTGAACATTCTTCAGGTTTTGTATTAAAACCTTCCTTCTAGAAGCTCAAAGCACTTTTATATATAAAATTTCATTTGTCTTCACCCAACTGCTATAATGTAAGTTGGGGTCAGGCTTTAATTACTTCCTTGTGTTCCATACAGATGATATGCTATTATTTTATGGTAAGTGAAGACTTCGAAGATATTGTCTCAAAGCAGAATAAAGGAAATCATTGTTTTTTTTCCTGAAAACGTGCACCACCGTCAAGCTTTGGCAGGACTGTCTGACCTTTTGTTCCTTCTATTATCTAAATGCTTATTTGGCTTTAAGAAACCAGCCATATATGTCTGGAATTATTACTAAATGTAACACTCAGATTGTAATGCCAGCTTACAACTAAGAACAGGGTAAGCTTAGCCATGCTTAGGTTTCAAAAAATGTTTTTCTTAGTGAAGGCATGGACCACTGTCAGCTTCATCCTCAGCTGGGTGATTCTGCCTAAAACATCATGTCAGTCCGTAAGCCTTACACTAATGAGTTGGCTAACTATAGTCTCTATTACCAAATACTACAGGTCACAATCCTGTGAAAGGGACACAGCAGTAGCAGAACAGAGAGGAGGGTCTTCTCACCCCAGTTTTATTGTCCTGTCCTATGGGATTTGGTGAAATGGTTCCCAGCCTGAGGACCCTAGATTTCTATCAGTCCTCAAAACACAAAAATAAAAGCCCAGAGTTATTTCTCTCTCCTTTTTAAAGATTTTATTTATTTATTTGAGAGAGTGAGAGACAGAGAGAAAGCACAAGCAGGTGAGGGGCAGAAGGAGAAGCAGACTCCGCTGCTGAGCAGGGAGCCCAAAGCAGGGCTCGATTCTAGGACTCCAGGATCATGACCTGAGTAGAAGGCAGACACCTAACCAACTGAGCCACCCAGGCCCCACCCCGCCCCACCAGAGTTATTTCTAATGAAATTTGAAGTCTCACATGAGACAGGTATTTTTGCATCATTGTTTTGGTTTGCAAGAATATCAACATAGTATATTAACACTTTAAGTTTATGCTAACTAGCAGCTCTAGCTGGCTACTATTTGTGACTTCGAAAAAAAAAAGAAAATGTATTATTACTTAATACATACAATGAGCTTGGTGACACACAGAAATCTTTTCAAACTTCAAACTTGAAGTATGTGGGGCACTATGGTGGTGGGAAAGTTGGCTCCTTCTGTCATCAGTTTGGGGTCACAGGTACAAAGGGTGTTGAACCCTCTACTTCACAGAATTCCCACTTGATTTGGTTTGATCCCTTACCCAGAAACCTGGAGATCCAAGAACTCCTGAGTGCCAAGTATTAAGAGCACAACAAACCCCATTCAAAGAAACAATTACAAGTAGGCTCCTCTTCTTAGAGTCACACTCACTTGTTGCATAGATATAGGGCCACGATGGGGGCTCTATGTTGGGCACTTGGATCACAAAGTTTCCTCAAGACACCATTCTTACCCTCATGGACATTGCAGTCTAATAGGGGTGACAGAAGTTTATCGTATGGTCCATTAAAGAGAGGTAAAATTAGAGTCATGGTAAATGCTATCAAAGAGAGGTACATGAAAACCTTGACCAAGGGATTTGACCTAGTCAGGGAGTTGTGAAAAGGTTCCCCAAGGGATATAAACTTGACCTGAAACTGGTAGTTGAGAAAGAGTTGACTAGTCAAGATAGGACAAAAAAGCATTCTAGCCAAAGGAACTATTTATGTGAATATTCTGTGTCAGGAAGAAGCTGGGCCTATAAGAGGACAGTTTGGTGATGAGAGTGGAGAGAACATGGGAGAGTCAGTGAGAAGTGAGGCTGAAAATATAGTGTTAAAAGTTTTACCATGAAGGACCTCTGAGGAATTTTGCTTTACCTTAAAATGGGAAAGTATTGAAGGAGGGTGAGGGGTACATGTTATACAAACTTGTTGCTGTTGGTTTTTTAAAAAAATCACTTTGGCTACAAGAGAGAGAAAAAGCTGGAAGTAAAGAAGAGAGACCAACTTGAATTCTATTACCATAGGCCAGAGACCATGGTGGCTGGAACTCTTGCACAGTTGCTAAAACCAGAGGTAGATGAAATCAAGAGATTTAGGAATCTCTCTTAAACTCTTTGGTAGCCCCAGATATCTCTGTCTTTGTCTTTCTCCCAGGTCAAGAGATTTTCCTTGGTTTCCCATTACACCTTTGATCTTTTATCATTTCTGAATCCCACTCTTAGTAGATATATCTGAATTTCTCTGTGTGTTGTGATTGTGCTTCTTGGTCACTGGTATGGGCTGCTTACTGTACTGTTAAGTTGACCTGGGCCACTGCTTTCTAGGTATAGCCTGCAAATTGTCACCCAGGGCAAGATAAGGAGAGCTCTAATGCCGGAGGAAGAATCTACTTCCATACAGGCCGGTCCCTAGACAGGGCAGCCCTTACACAATGTAAAGGCTCTACTTTGGCCACCTGGCCACCAAGGTTACCTAATAAGGCTTTGCTTAATAATAGCAAGGTTCCCTGATTGAGTACACAGAGAGCAGAATAGATGGTTAAATTCTTACTATAACTTCTGGCAGGACCAGTATGTAAGTGATACCAGCTGAGGTCATGACACGAGGGAATGACCTTCATCTCCCTTTTTGTACATTATGTGCAATGAGTGCTTAATACGTGTCCATGGTACAAGTGAATTAACCAAAGAAAAGTATCTAGTCTGATTTGCCCAGAGTTAAAAAGAAAATGAAGTTATAAAGAATGGTTACATTCTGAAATCTAACAAAAAATTCAGCAAGAAATAAAAAGGGAAGAAATATGGACGAAACGAGAACCAAGACAGGACCAGAAGGAAACAAAAAAAAAAAAAAAGATTTTGGTGAGAAGGTATCATGGGAAAAATGACTCAATTCTTATTTTGGCTGGAGAGAGAAAAGCTGGAATTGGTGTAAACTCCGAAGGACACAGCACGACTATGCATACCCCAGCTGGGTTTACTCCATCTCCTCAGGCCTCTGCGACTGCCCAAGTTTCTTGAAGTTTGAGTTTCTGGATTGAAAATCAGTCTAGACATTTTATTCTCAGATTTTCCAGAGGAAACTCAGATGGTAACCTTACCAGCACATCAAATTGAGAATCTGCATTGTTCTCACTTCATGACAGCCATTTAGGCAATGTCCAAGCCAATTCAAAGGAATAGGGAACAATTTCCACTTTGTAAGAAAGTAAATACTTCCTTAAAGCCCATTATGTGAGTTACTAAAAAGAAAAAAAATGCTAATGCAAACTCTTAAACAGCTTCTTTAAATGTGAATATAAAACCAAGGAATGTTAGAATTTTCACCTTTGCTCTTTATTATTTCTAAACATGTTTGCATATTTTTATATTTAAGCCCCCAAAATCTTAAATTCCAAAGAAAAACTTGGAGATGTAGTGAAAAGAAAAGAGGACTTCAAATGAAGATAAACAGGTTAGAGGTTTAATTCCACCTGCTCGGGATTTGCTACTTGCTACTTAATCTCTCTGGGTGTCCGGTCCTTCATTTAAAAAAGTAACAGTGTTGTATAAACAATCTGAAAGAATGTTCTACCTGGAGTACTCATTGATTCCATTTCGGATTTGTAAAAGATTTCAAAATAGAGCAAGCAAGTCTAGGTAAGAGAGTCTCTTTCAAATAGCTTCAGAGACCATAAGGGAGGAGGTATTTATGCATCTCCACTGAGTTATTTTATTTGTCATATCATTAATTAATACCTCAAATATTTTTTGCCTGACATTCCTTCTTTCTCTACCACATAGTTACCAGATTCTTTTAAAAGCAATCTTTGGGATGCCTGGGTGGCCCAGTAGGGTAAGCATCTGCCTTGGGCTCAGGTCATGATCCTAGAGTCCTGGGATCGACTCCTGAGTCCCATATGGCATCAGGCTCCTTGCTTGCTGGGGAGCCTGCTTCTCCCTCTGCCTGCTCTGCCTGCTGCTCCCCCTGCTTGTGCACGTGCTTGTGCGCACTCTCTCTCTGTCTGACAAATAAATAAGTAAATCTTTTAAAAAAAGGATCTTCTTTGAGATTTTATTTATTTATTTATTTTAAAGAGAGAGAGAGAGCAGGGGGAGAGACACAGTGAGAGGGAGAGAGAGAGAATCTCAAGCAGACTCTGTGCTGAGCACTGAGCTTGACATGGGGCTCGATCTCACAACCCTGAGACTATGACCTGAACTGAAACCAAGAGTCAGATTCTTAACCAACTGAGCCACTCAGGTACCCCAGAGTTATCAAATTTAACAAATAAAATTAAAGGATGCCCAGTTAAATTTGAATTTCAGATAATCAACAGATAAGTTTTTAGTCTAAGTTGGGTCCCATGCAATATCTGTGTTATACTTATGTTAAAATCCAAATTTTACTGGGCATTTTGCATCTTATCTGGCAAGGCTACTACCACAGGCCACCTTTTTACCTTAGTTTGTGTAAATAACATTATACATACGTATTTTTATTACATACAAGAATACTGACTCTGACTGGAAGTTTGGAGAAACCCCTCTAAAAATCTCCAGGTATGACAAATAACCAAATCTGTCAGAAAATATTTCATTAAATCTTTTTTTGCGGTAGGGGAATGGCCTAGGTGGCTTCTGGGAATTCCAGTCAACCTAATATTTGTGAGTTCCTAAATCATACGATGATCAAATAATAAGCTGACTAAAGCTTCATGAAGCCAGGGATGTTGTAGGTCTTCATGGAGACTGGCATAATAGAGGTGCTGACCACAGTAGGCATTCAGTAAATATATACCAGAAAAATAAATAAGAAAAAAAAAATCCCTTAAAATTCTGTTTATACCAGAAAAATAAAACAAAGGAAAAACTAGAGCGGAAGTTCATTTTAAACTATGGATCCAGGGTTATAAGGTCCCACAGACACTTCATAGCTACCATTTTATGTTTGTACCTGAAGCTGAGTTCCAAGGTATAATGTGTGGATTTTTAGAAGGCCCAAGACTTTTTGCAGGGGTTGAGTCAAACCAGTAGAGTGGTTTTTTTCCCCCCAGGTGCCATATAAAGGTTCCCCAAAGATAATATTTTTGACTCCTAAATCTAAATCCTTTTGTGGACCTGGAGGGCGACCTAGATATTTTCTTAATCCAGAGTAAGAAGCCTTGTAGAGTACTTAGAAATTTAAATTGGAGGTTGCAAATAGAATCTGTTTATAACTAAGGAAAGACATTTTGACTTCAAAAATGCAAATAGAGCAATCAAGAAAGAAAATAAAACTAATTAATTTATATTTAATTTAGCCTTTGCTCAGCTATTAGGGAAAATTTGAAGTTTTTCCAGACTTACATTTCTAAAAGAATCACCAAGCAGGAAAGAATGGTAATATGACAATAATGTTTCTGATTTCACCTCCTCTCAACAGAAATTTAAAAAAAAAAAAAAAAAAGGGAAGCGAGGAAATACAGAAATTCTCTTACATGGTATTTTGGTACTGATTCATGTTTTTAAAAAAGACCATTTTTTTTATTTTAATTGTTATTCAAGGAAGTGTCTGTCTTAGCTTGAAATTGGTGGCAGATTTCTGTAAGAAAATCATGTCCTTCTCCCTCTCTCTCCCGTTCTCTCCCCCTCTCTCCGCCTCTCTCTCTGTAGAGGTATAGATTTGGGTGTGTATGGGTGAGTCAGGTAAGATTTACATGTTTCCATCATGAAGCTTACATGCTCTAATAAACTTTTCCCACTGGCACCGCCTGAGATATTTAATAAATATTGAGCAGTCAAAAATAATGATAGAAAAATAAATGAGATACTTGCCCTTGAGTGAGCAGCAGTCAGATGAAGAACATACATTCATTATTTGAACAAATCATAAAATTATATTTTTCTGTGCATTATAGATTCACTTATGGAAATGTAAGGTCATTCAAACATTTGCTAAGTCTCTGATACATGTAAGACAGCAGCTTTGCTCACAAGTAGCTTTCAATGGAGGAAGAAAGATAAAACACATTAATAACTTTGTTTAAAAGTTTCTACTTTATATTTTGCTTTTGCGTTTCCTTAGGGATGTATTTAACTTTGTTCCACCTTGGTTTTCTCATCAATTAAAGTAGTGCTGTGAGGGTTAAATGAGAATGTGTGCGCGTGTGACCTCATGTGTCCAAGCGTGCATGTATATTCATAGATTGCCACAATGCCTGGAATATTGAAATCGCTTGGTCAATATTAACCTTTATTATTGTCATCTATTTCCTCATTTAACTGTCATCACAACCCTGGGATGGAGATGAGAACTCTGAGCTTTAGGTAGATTAGGTGCTCTTCCACATAGTCTGGAGTTTTCAGAATCTAACCTTTACCTTTGTCTTCTGACGTCAGGTTTCTTTCATTATATTACATTTTCTCCAGAATTTTCCAAATTGAAGAAAGACATGAGTCATTAAATCAATGTGTATCTGAATAGCAAATAGGATATTTAAAAATTTTCTACCTAGATATGCTTTAATAAAACTTCTAAGCATCAAGCATAAAGAGAAAATCTTAAAGTGACCTTGGAGAAAAGACCAGATTATCTACAACTAAATAAGCATAGGCTGACTTTGTATTTCTCACCAGAAACAGGAGACCAGTAAAATTTACAACACTATCTTCAAAAGGCTGAGGGGCAATAACTTAGTCTGAACAAAGTGACCGGCTTAACTATTTCTCAATAGTGAGAACAAAACAAAGACATATTGAAACATATAAGGAATCTTAAAATTTACCACAGATTCTTAATTTAAAAAAAATGCTTAAAAGAGGGTCTATAGCACAGAGAAATGTAAGATTACAGGGAAGGAAAGAGGTAGCAAAACCAAATGTTACATGAATTCTACTAAATATAGGGATAGATATAATTGTTTCAAAAATATCTAAATAACATCTTGAGTTTTAAAAAGAGAAAACTTAAATGCTTTGCAAAAATAAAAATATAATGGGATTTTAATGGATATTTACATTGAATTAAGGTCCATGTGTTATAGAGGAAGGTAAAATAGTCAACTTTGTCTTGTGGTCGTTAAATATATATGTTAAAGGAGTGAGAGTGACAACTAAAAACTAAATAAAATAAAAATATAGTGCATGGTATCCAAAGCAGCAGAAGGGAAAAAAAGACACAGAATAGTTTAAAAAAGGAAAAACAAGACCAATTAAATGCTAACCAAAAAAAAAGAAAGAAAAATCAAAACCAAACATAAAAAAACTAGAATAGTAATAATAAAATAAACAAAATAGAATTACAGGCAAAAAGTTTGATGGAAATGAAGTTAATGAACCATAGAAGGAATAATTCTGTAACAAATCATAACATGTATAAGTTTGTGTATTCCTAATAGACCAGTTTTAAAATGCATAAATTGCCAACAGACACATGAAAAGATGCTCAAAGTCACTAATCAGGGATATACAAATCAAAACCACAATGAGATATCACCTTACACCTGTCAGAATGGCTACTATCAAAAAGACAATAGATAACAAGAGTTGACAAGGAAAAATACATATACATATATACATACGTACATAAATCAAAAACTGGCAGCTGCAGTACAGTGTTGGAGTTAAATGTGTGGATAGTGACATCAGACTGATTGGGCTTAAATCTTGACCCTACCAATTACTAGCTTCGTGAACTTCTTAATTTCTTGTAACCTCTTTGTCTATAAACTCGGGAAATGATGCACTCACCTCACATAGTTGTTGTAAGGATAAAATAAATTTTTATATGCAGAAGACACATAACAGTGCCCAAATAAATATATGCATTAATTTTTAGTAATTGAGAGAATTATAAGAATTGGTTCTGGGGTGCCTGGGCGGCTCAGTTAGTGTTAGCAAAATTGCCTGAGAAAGAAATAATAATCATTAAATAAATGTAATAAATTATACAATCAGACTTTACCTGAAAATACCAAAACTTCTAGAAAAATATAATTCATATGGTATAAGAATGTTTCAGAAAATAGAAAATGATGGAAAACTACCCAACTACTTTTATGAGGCAAACATATCTTTGCACCCAAAGCAAACATGAATAGTGAAAGAAAGAAAATCCTGTAGATACCAAAAAATTCAATAAAGTTCAAGACTTATTTATGACTATTTTTAGCAAATTAGGAATACAAGGAGAATCCCTGAACTTATCTGCAGGGAACACAATACTTTTATGTGAAACTTCAGAAGCATTTCCAATTATACTCAGAGGCAATATAAGGATGCCTCCTATCACTGCCTCTAACAAACATTGCATTGCAAATTCAAGGCAGAAAATAAGTAAAAAAAAAAAAAGACATATAAGAAGTACAAAAACTAGCAAAATTATCTTTATTAAATAAATACTAGTTATAAAATCCAAGAAAATTTATAGACAAACAATTGAGACTAAAAGAATATTCAGCAAGTTTGCCAGATAGATCAACATACAAAATCAAATAGCATCCCTACATGTGAATAATCATCAATGAGTAAAACAACGGCAAAAAAAAAAAAAAAGTAAAGTATATTGCAAAAACCTAGCAAAAGTTGTATAGTAAGTTTTCAAGATAGATAAAACTATAAATTTGAATATTTTAAAGCACTGAATAAATGGAAAATTATGATATGATAGAAGACCTAATATCCAAAAGGTATCAGTTCACTCTAGCATTCTACATTTTCAATACAGTTTCAACAATAATTCCAGGAAGAATGGGTGTGAGGAGTGTGTGTGTTTTATGGAACTTGCCTAGCTTATCCTAAAATTCATATATATAAATAAAAATCCAAAATTAATAAATTTAGAAGAAAAATAAAAAGGATATCAAGACATATTTAATGCTGGAGTTACTAAAATAGTGTAGAGCAGAAACTGAAATAAACTCATAGACAAAGGGTCAGAAAAGAAAACCTAAGACTGATTCATACATGTATTGAAGTATGAGGGAGAAGTGGCATTACAAATCACTAAGAAAATAATGGATTTTTCATTAATAGCATTAGAACAACCAGGTACCCAAAAAACCAATTCCAAATATTTGAAAGCTTTAAATATGAAAAGCAAAATTTTAAAACTTCTAAAGAAAATATAGAATATGTTTATGATCTTGAAGTTGGGAAGACCTAAAATGCAAAGCTCACTAAGTAAAAACTGTTAACGTTTGTCGATACTACAATTAAAACTTTCAAAGTTAAAGGAAGCTGCAGGATGGGAATTTATATTTGCAGGGAGTGTATTTTGTATAAATAAAGATTTTGTATTCAGAATGTATAAATGATTACAAATAAGAATAACAGCCCCATATGAATAAAGGGCAATATACATGAGCAAGATATTCAAGAAAAGAAATGTTCAAATAGTCAATAAAATAGAGTAAAATGCTCAACCCCACAAGTAATTATGGAAATGAAAGTTAAAACTATGTCCAAATTAGAACCACATAGCTTTTCAAACTCAGCAGACAAAAACTTAAGTCTGGCTATACTCTAGGCTTACAAAGGTTAAGGGGTCACAGGGATTTTTATATATTGATAGTGCTCACAGGACAGCTACTTTGGAGGGAAATATAGCAATAGTTAACAAAGTTTAATATGCTGAATTAGTTTTTGCTGTCATAATAAATTAGTACAGACTCCATGGCTTAAAACAATGAAAATTTGTTAGCTTACAGTTCTGGAGGTCAGAAGTCGGTCATGGATCTCACCGGGGTAAAATCAAGGAATCTGTCTGCAAAGCTGCATTCTTTCTGGAGGCTCTAGGAGAGAATCCATTTTCCCTGCCTTTTTCTACCTTCTAGAAGCCATCTATTTCTTGGTTCATGATCCCCTTCCTCCGTAAACAAAACCAGCAACAGCTGATTGAATTCCTTTCTGGTGGTATCCTCTGACCGTTTAACCGGCCTTCTCTACTTTCAAGGATTCATGTGATTCACTTGAGTCTTCCTGCGTAATCCAAAATAATCTCCCCTTCTGAAGATCCTTAACCTTAATCACATTTGTAAAATCTCTCTTGCCATATAAGGTAATATATTCACAGGTTCCAGGACATCTTTGGGAGAGCCATTACTCTACTTATCATATGTACATGCACTCCTTGAATGAGCAATTCTACTTCTGGGGACTAAAGGAACAATTGCATATGTGCTCAAAGAGATATTCACAGGGATGCCTGGGTGGCTCAGTCAGTCATGCCTCGGACTCTTGATTTTGGCTCAGGTCGTGATCTCAGAGTTGTGAGATCGAGCCTGGCATGTGGCTCCGTGCTGGGTGTGGGGCCTGCTTAGGATTCTGTCTTTCCCTATCCCTCTGTCCCTTTCCTCCTTGCCACCCTGCTCTCTCTCTCTCTTTCTCTCTCTCTCTCAAAAAAAAAAAATTCGCAAATATGTTCATCGGAACATTGTGTCTATTACAAAAGAATTTTAAAATCATGTTTATCAATAGGAGAATAAATAAGTACTATTGGTGCATCCATACAATGGAATGCAGCATTGGGTTAAGATAGATCTTAAAAACATAATACTGAACAAAATAAAAATGTAGAATTATGTAGGTGTGAGTGTGTGTGTGTGTGTGTGTGTGTGTCTGTGTGTGTGTAGATAGATACAGAATGTAACTACTTGAGTTGGCATAGTAAACTCAAGATTTGGTATAACGGTTATTTCCAGGAAGCGAGGGGAGGGGAAGACACACAAGTAAAGCATAATGATTACATTCATTAAAGCTAGGTATGTCATCAGAAGTAAGTGGTTTCTTCCTTAAAATATTCTCTAGGCTTTTTTTTACGTTGATGTATTTTACAATAAGATTGGTAAGCTTTTGGGTGAGGATACTGAACTCAGTGAAGCCATCCCATAGCAGGAGCAAAGGCTAAGAGGAAAGCACAGAGTTAAGCCTACATTAGTTGATATAATTAAAAAACTCAAGACTGAAAATCAAAAGATGGGCTTCATTCTTGGCTCTATTACTATCTAGCTCTGTGACTTTGAGAAAGTTACTAAACACAACCAGATCTTAGTTCCCTCATCTTAAAAGCGAGGACATTGAATCAAAACACTTTAGGTCTGTTTTGACTTTAAGATAGTTGATCTGATGACTTTTACACACAGTATGATTTTTTATCACTAAAATATGGTTTATTTGACAAAGTACATCTTCTTGAGATTGGTGATCATGTGCAAGGCAACTGTACACACACACACACACACACACACACACACACACACACACACACACACACACACACCTTCTGTAATTCCTTTTGCTTAAAACCATCCCAGCCAGTCTTTTTTGGCTTTTAGAAATGGCTCCAGAGCTGGGATGGGAGAGAGCAGCAGCTATTAAAACCAACATGGAATAAAGTTTGAGGTGGAATTGAATTTGGAGTCCTGTTCTCTGTGGCCCTTGCAGAACGAAGCTCATTCATATGATCTCCTTGGAGAACATGCTCAGTGGTGAGCTGTTACAGTACATCTCCAGAACACTTATTTCCCAAAACAAATCTATTAATGCCATAGAATTATGGTAACTGCCAGTCCTAATTTAGGAACAGACAGTGTTAGACTATGGGGTAAATATTTCCTGGCAAAAAATATGGCCATACGAATCCCAGTGTTACTGACTGATCTCCTTGTCTATGCCAAAATGGCCCTCGGACTGCAAAAAGAATTCCCTTTACAGATGGCTCTGCCACCTCACAAATGCTTCTTTTGTCTTATGTGCAAAATCAGCTCTAAGGACCGCCCAGACTTTATACCTTGATTCATTTCTTTGGACACCACTTGGCATGCCTTTGCAAGCAATGTCTTCTTCAATAAGAACAAACCATTTACTTCTGATGACATAAATTCTTGAGTAGGGCTCTGACTAGGACGACATTGCCTAAGGCAGCAGGCTGGGATCTTTGGCCCTCTTTTGAGCAGCCCTACTTTCATGTCCCAGTTACTCAGCTTTGAGCACAGCCAAAAATTATCTCAAGCCAAGTTCTTCTGGACAAAAAACACTCAGAACTCTTGCTTGCTTCAAGCCAGTAGAAGACTCCAGCCGGATATTGGACCCGTCAAGTAGTTTTAATAACTAAAAGAAGAACATATTAGATTTTTGTTCTCCTTTTCTGTAGTGCTGAAGCCACAATCTTTAAACCATTTCTATGTGGAATTTTTATGTTTTAATTTAAATTCTCTGCTGGATTTATTGCTCCTGTATACTTGACAATATTTCAGAATATAGTTTGCAATCATGTATATATTTCCAAAGACCCATGGAAGTGATGACTTCATGTATATATCATAATTCTCTGTTTTAGGAGAGAGTATTCCAGATATTGTATAATGATCTCCACTCTCTTGTCACTGCATTCTACCTATCTCCCAGTCATTTACCCCTGATCTTTGGGAATTTGATCCCAGGTTTACAGTTTTCTTCTCTGACCCATTGAATGTTCATGTGGACAAGTTATCTAAACCCCAAATATCTGTAGTTGACAACTTTCTCCATCAGCTACTTCCTAGAACATGCCACTACACAAATTTCTCCAATTCTAAAAATTACAAATTTTAGTTCCTCACTTCCATCATGCCCTCTAATCTTTCTAGTTTATTTATATGTGGACATCACTCTACCCTTCTGGGCTCCCCAGTTCATTGACTCTTCTTTTCTACCTATTTATCACCTTTTATTCCTCTCCCTTCATGATCCAGAATTTCTGTGATTATCCTGATAAAACCATTGAATTTTTTTTTTTTGCCTTTTTTTCCTCCAAAAACTCTAATCCTATATCAACTCAATTATCTGCTTTGGAAAATAGATCTCACAATAAATTTGGAATTTCAAACCTTATCTTTTTCTCAGTCAACTTGCCTTCCTTTCTCCAAAAATTAATTCAAAATTTTTTCTATATTCAAACTACAACTTCTCTCTCAGTCTCAGACCATAGTTATTTATTTTTAGTTGATGATATTACCACTTCACAGAAAAAAAAATCCACTTGAAAATAATCAACTAAATTCATGAGCGCCACCTGAATCTGCATGCACCTTCTCCTTCCCTCTGTGCTACTAGAGAAGGTGGCGCTCTGGCCTAAAGCACTTCTTAAAACTATCTGGGCTCTGGGTTCCCATGCCCACCTATTCACTCTGGAGCCTTTCACTTCTTCTACTTTCTCCTGAATCCTCAATCTCCCATTTTATATAAGATCTTTCTCATCATCATTGCCTAGTCTTTCAACCATTTTAACCATTCTTCATTTCAGTAAGTTTGAAAATCTATGTTTGTTAGTATTTGAGTTTCTTTTTCTGTGAAGGTTGTATTTATATAGTTTATGCAATTGTCTTTCTATGCAATTGTCTCCTCTTCATTGATTTATAGGATTTATTTATAGATTCCAGATATAAGTCCTTTATCAGCTAAACATTGCACTGTTTTTCATTTGTAGCTTGCCTTTTAGATTCATTTATGAGGTCTTTGTCATACAGGAGTTTTCATTTTACTGTAATCAAATTTAATAGGCTTTTATGGTTTATGCTTTTTGTATCTTCTTAAAAATTTTTTTCTAATATAACTTACATTTCAATATTTTCTTCTAGAATATTCAAAGTGTTGCTTTTATATTGCCTTTAATTCATATAATAATTTTAAAAGAATAGTGTAAACTAAATTTAATTTTATTGTTTTCTTACAGCTAATTATTTGAACAGCATTTATTCAATTGCCCAACTTCCATCTAATGATTTGAAACATAAACTTAGTCATCTATTTCTGAACTTTATTTTTTGTCCCATTGGCTGATTTTCCATTCATGCATCAGTATCACACTGCTTTTATTATTATATTGCAATATATTTTTTATGTATTTTGATACCTGGTATGGTGAGTTCTTCTACATCTTTTTTTCTCAAAACTCTTGCACTTTTATTTGAATTTTAGCTATCAACTTAAGCCATAAGAAATTTTATTAGATTTTTTTTAGAATTGTACCAGTTTTATAATTTTTGGTGAAATGACTTTTTAAATAATATTTTTATTCCCAGACACAAGTGTGGTATACTGTTTTCATTTATTTAAGTCTTCTTTTATACAGTTCAAGAATATACATTATGCTATTATCACCAAAGTTATTGTTATGTCTTTTTTTATTCTGATGTTTTATTTTATCCTCATTTACTTTAAATTGTTCTGGGTAATAAATAGGAATGTATCAATATCTCCCTAAATTCTCGCAATAGTGCTAATAGTTTGGTTGTATATTGCTTAGTCCATATACATGATAAGATCTCTCTGAACAATGACAATTTTGTTATTCGTCTTTTGTTCATATACACTTTTATCTTCCTTATTTTGGTTCAAATATTCAAAATGTGTTAAGTAGAAACAATAATAAAGAGAATTCTTATTTTAGACTAATGATATTTGTTTTAGGGTTTTGTCAATAACATCATGTTTGGGAAATTTTTTATTTTTAGTTTGCTAAGATTTTTCATGAGAAATGGATGTTGAATTTCATTGAATGTTTCATTTTGCATCTGTTGAGATGGCATTATGCTTTTATCTTTTTTTGGTAATGCAGTAAGTTATAGTATTATTTTTCTGAAGTTAAATAATTCTTGAACTTGTGGGATAAACTCTGCACTTTAGAATTATTTAATACATTGCTTGATTGGGTTTGGTTTTCTATATTTGACATTTAAAAAAATCTATGTTCCCCCATTTTATACTCCCACTCTCTCCACGTACTTGCCAACATTTGGCATTATCAATCCTCCAAGATTTAACCATTACAGTGGTATAAAATGCTATTCTGTTGTGGTTTTAATTAGCATTTCACTGATTAGTAATGATATTGAACAGTTTTCATATACTATTGCCCATTCATATATTTTCCTTTCTGAAGTGCCTAATCCAGACTCTTACCCATTTCATATTGTCTTTTTATTGAAGATTTGGTGGCATCTCTATATGCTCTGCATGTAAGTCCTTTGTCAGATATATGTACTTCTCCAGAAGCAATAATTTTTTTCCTAGAAATGGGAGTTTTCTGCTCTTTGCACATGGACAGATTGGTTTTGCTTCTATCTCTTCCCTCTGGAAATGATCGGTCTCTGGACCCTATGGGCAGGAATATTTTCTGCCCCTTCTCCAGTATTTTAAGGGTTTTGTTTTATATGAAAGAAGAATTCAAAGACATGTATAGCATTAAATGCTTGTCTCCCAGTGATAGTCACCAGGACATCCCTCACCTGCATGTCTACACCACCAAGGAAGTTTCTTTCTAGGCACTTGCCCTTCCCCAAATCTTCTTCTTTTTAATTCTTTTGTTATTTAAAATTTCATTTATTCATTTGAGAGAGAGAGAGCACAAGCAGGGGGAAGAGGCAGAGGGAGAAACAGACTCCCCCCTGAGCAGAGAGCCAGATCAAGACCTGAGCCTAAGGCAGACGCTCAACCATCTGAGCCATGCAGGGGCCCCCCTTCCCCAAATCTTCTTGTAAGCATCTGGTGAAGGTCCATTAAAACACAAAAACAAAAACAAAAACTTGTAAGTGAATATGAACTGCCTAAACCATCCTTACGTTTGTGATTCCTGGTTATTCTAAATTGATACACTAGGCCACACTTAAATTGTTCATTAAAATTTGAGTTGATTTCTCTTACCTGCTTTCATGGTGGCCTGCTATTCTCTTCCAAATATGAAATAATTTGTGTGTCCCTCTGTTTTTGGAGAAATTTGTTACTATTCAGGACTCAGTGCACATAGTTACCTTGAAATTTCAGCTCTACAATGAGTTTAATTAAAGTTATGATTGTGTCGATTATCTGACTTTTTCTCATTGTTGGAGTAGGAGAAAATTCTCTCAAGGCTCTCTACATCTTAAGCATAAGTGGAACTCTTAATATTTTGATTGGCATTGTATTAAACCTATATTTCAATCTTAGGAAAATGAAATCTTAATAATAGTATGTGTTTTAATCTATGAATATGATATATCTTTAAATTCATTTAGGTTGCTGTTTATTTTTCTCTGCAGTGTTTTGTAGTTTTTAGTATAAAGCTTTCACATCTCTTCTTGTTATGTTTTTTCCTAAATAATTTTTTACATACTATATTGGATGCTTGAGTTTGATTTCCAAATTGTTCATTTGTTGTTATGTAAAAATAATGATTTTCTTATAGTGACCATTAACTTATAAACTTACTAAAACCACTTATTCTGATAGTTTTGGGTGGATTGATTGAGATTTTCAATGTAAAACTGATGCTGTGTACAATAAAAATAATTTTACTTCAATTTTTTCATTTATAAAGTCATTCCTTCACCTTTTTTTATACTTTATTGCACTAGCTAGGATTGCCAGTGCAATGCTGAATATAAATGATGAGAATGAACTTCTTTACGTTATTAACAATTACAGAGGGAAAGTATTGTACATATTTCATCATTGGGTATGTTGTTAGCTATAGATTTTTTTCATCAATGACTCTTATCAGATCTAAGAAGCTCTATTCTATTCCTGTTACAAGTTTCTATATGAATGAGTACTGTATTTTGTCAAGTGCTTTTTCTGTACCCACTTTGATGGTCATGTGATTTTCTTCTTCACTCTGTTAATGTGATTTTTTTTATGTTAAATCACCCTTTTATTCCTCTCGGTTGTTCATGATATTTTAGCTTAATTTGCAAATATTTTGTTAAGGACTTATGTCTACATTCATAAGGAAAATTGGTAAGTTGGGATTTTCAAGGAATTTGTCTATTCATCTAAGTTGTCATGTTTCTTGACATACATTTTCTTTATTATTCCTTTCTTGACTTCTTAATGTTTATAAAATCTGTAGCAAGAAACTTTTATTCCTGATGTTGGGAATTTGTGTTCTGTTTTTGTTTTTGTTTTTGGATTGGTCTAGCTAGGAGATTTATACATTTTATTAATCTTCTTAAAAAATAATTATGGTTTTCAGGGTGCCTGGGTGGCTCAGTCCCTTAAGCATCCAACTCTGGATTTTGACTGAGATCATCATCTCAGGGTCATGAGATCACGCCCTGTCAGGCTCTGCACTCAGTGCACAGTCAGTCTGCTGGAGATTTTCTCTTTCCCTCTCCCTCTGACCCTCCCCCCACTCTTGCATGCTCTAGATTTCAAATAAATAATCTTTTAAAAACAATTATGGGGGGCACCTGGGTGGTTCAGTCAGTTAAGCATCTGCCGTTAGTTCAGGTCATGATCTCAAGGTCCTGGAATTGGCCCTGCTACTGCCTCCCTGCATGGTGGGGAGCCTGCTTCTCCCTCTCCCTCAACCACTCCCCCTGCTTGTGCTTGCTCTCTCTCTCTCTCTCTCTCTCTGTCAAATAAATAAATAAAATCTTAAAATAAGTAAATAAATAATAATTATGGTTGTTATTTATTCTCTTTTATTTTGGGCTTTTATTTTATTGGTATCCTCCCATTTTAAATATTTCTTCTCTTCTATTTATTTAGGAATTAATTGGTTTATCTTTTTCTAGTTTCTTAAGTGATATTCTCAGGTCATTTTTTTTTTTTTCTTTTTCTTTTTGATAATATAGGTATTTAAAACCATACATCTCCCTTTAAGGACTGCTTTATCTATCTACTTTCCAAAACTTTTGATATATTTTTAGTAGTTCAAATTATTTTCTTAATTCCTTTGTAACATCTTTTTGAACCATAGGTTACTTATAATTATCTTGCTTAATATTTAAATGTTGTAGATTTTCTAGATATTGTTATCCATGTTTAATTTTAAACCATCATGGTCGAAGAACCTATCTTACAGGATTTTGATCCTTAGATTCTATTGAAACTATTTTATGACCCAGCATATGATCTATTTTGGAGAATTCCTTATGTGCACTTGAAAGGGATGTGTATTCTACAAGTGTTTTATGTAGATTTTGTAAATGTCCATTATGTCAAGTTTGTTGATAGTGTTTTTCAAACCTCCTATATTTTTAATGATTTTTTTTGTCATCTGTTCTCTCATTTACTTGAAAGAAGAATGTATTCCTGCCTTTAGTTCTGTTGATTTTGCTTCATGGATTTGGGAGCTGTTGTTCATACAGAATTAGGTTTTTATGTCTTTTTTGAGGAATTAACTATTTTACCATTATAAAGTGTTCCTTTTTATCTCTACCTTTTTCTTGAAATCTACTTTATCTAATAATTATATAGCCTAACATTTTAATGCTTATTTTTGAATAATATCTTTTTTAACTCTCACACCTTCCACTTGTTCATACCTTTATAGTTAAAGTGTGTTCCTATAAACAGCATATAGTTGATTCTTGCCTTTTTTTCCATTCTAACAATCTCTAGTAGAATGTTTCATCAATTAATATTTGATGTAGTTTTTTATATGCTTGATTTATCATTAAAAAAAATTTCTTTTTCTTTGCTCCCCTATTCCTCATTTTCTGTATTCTTTTGGAAAGAACAAGTATTATTTACTATATTTTTGTATCCTTTTTTACCTATTTAATTGTGGTTTTTTAGCTGTACCTTTCTGTTTGTTTGTTTGCCATTTATAAAGTTTACTTTAGACTGTATTGTCCAATATAGTATCCACATATGGCTATTAAATTTAAATATATTAAAATGAAATAAAATTTAAATGTAGTCATACCGACACAGTAGCAACATTTCAAAGGGTCAGTTGTTACTTGTAGGTAAGAGACACTCTTTGGATAGTGTAGATATAGGACATTTCCATTACTGTAGAAAGTTGTATTGGATAGGGCCTACTATAGAGATGGCAATATGCATCTTTAACTTACCACAGTTTATATTCAAGTCATACAGTGTGTTATTCTGAACTTCAAGGATATACGGGTTAATATCTTTCATCAACTTTGGAAAATCATAGCCATCATGTCTTCAAATATTTCTTCTGTACCATTTGCTTTCTCTCTTCCTCCTGGGACTCTGTTTACATGTATATTAAACTGTTTGATTTTATTCCCACAGATTTTAAATGCTCTGTTCCACTTTTAGCTCTTTTTTCCTCTTTGTGTTTTGGTTTGGATAATTACCAACTTTCTGTTTTCAAGTTCACCTATCACTCTCACTGCTTTGTCCCATCTGCTACTAAGCTTATCAAACAAATCTGTACTTCTGCTTTCTTCTAGCATTTTAATTTTGTTGTATCTTGTGTCTTGAGCTTGTCTATTAAAGCTTTCATTAGAGATAGTTAATTCTGTCTTTAAATATTTTGAATATGAGAGTAAACCTTTGCTTCAGCAGGGCTTAGAATCTGAATACTAGAAGACTCTCAAGATCTCATTATACTTATGTTAGTCCAGCCATTAGCTTTCCAAAGCATGGGGGATAGCTTTAGAGTTCAACCGCCACCTTTTTGAATTGTTTTCTTCTCCAGTCCTGTCCTGGAAAAATCACTCTCTGCCCTGTCCCCTGGCCTAAACCCTCAAAGCCGACTGCACTGCATTGGCTGAAGGTGCAGAGGAAGAAGGAGAAAGAGGGAAAAAGGAAAGAGGGAGAGATAGTGGCTTGTAAGAAGGAGGGAGGGAGGGAGGGAGAGAGAGTTAGTTCCTTTGTTGTCTTGCTTTCCTGCCTGGCCCCAGTCTTTGGTACAGTTGGTAAAGAAAAGAATTGGTGGGTGGGTACAGGCTCTTTCTGTGGCTAAAGGTCTTTAGCATCTGAATGCATCATTCCAGACCACAGGTGGCTATTAGAAATTTGGTAGTAGGAAGGGAAAAATGAAGAGGGGGAGGAATCGGAGGGGGAGATTAACCATGAGAGACTATGGACTCTGAGAAGCAAACTGAGGGTTCTAGAAGGGAGGGGGGTGGAGGGATGGGTTAACTGGATGATGGGTATTAAAGAGGGCATGTACTGAATGGAGAACGGGGTGTTATACGCAAACAATGAATCATGGAACACTACATCAAAAACTACTGATGTAATGTATGGTGATTAACATAACATAATAAAATTTAAAAAAAGAAAGAAAGAAATTGGGTAGCAGTCTGAAATCTTCTTATGATGTATTCCTTCTCTTCTTATTGGTCTTTCATGGATGAAAACAGCTATAAGTTTCTTCATTTAGATTTATTTTTATTCTCAACTCTCTGACAGGTTTTTAAAACTATTATTCTGTAGCTTAATGTTTACTTCATTTCTCTGAATAATGTTTTGTTTCTAAATAAATATGGCAGAGAACTTCCTTTACTCAAAAAAGATCCAAAAGGACAAAATTATTTTCTACCATACTGTTCATTATATAAAGGAAACAGTTTATTTTGGGGGGAAAAAAGGCTTTATTATACAATATAAACAATATATTTTTGCTTCTTTAGAAAATATTAGATTCAGCCTTCCTTTAGCAGTCTCTGCTGACTCTGATCTGAAGGGATCATAAGCATCGAAATTTAAAAAATCTTCACAATTTCCTCCTAGCCCCAATAACTCAAAGCTATAATTTCTTGCTTCCTAGTTTTGATGTTTAGATCAACTTCTTCATTTTGTTGGCTAATATTAATAGGCTTT
The DNA here is from genome assembly GCF_037043125.1 of Eumetopias jubatus. Taxonomy (NCBI): domain Eukaryota; kingdom Metazoa; phylum Chordata; class Mammalia; order Carnivora; family Otariidae; genus Eumetopias; species Eumetopias jubatus. The sequence goes on from NW_028274807.1 coordinate 46,475,797, forward strand.
TTATTGGCAGTTTGTTTTGGTCAAATCTTGCTCTTGCAGAACTGCTTTTTATAATGAAGGAACATAATAAATTTCATTTTCAAAGTGCATAGAATAAATGTGGATCAGTCACAAAGTCACAGAAGGACAAAGAGTTTTAGGGTTTTCTTAAAAGTATGTTTTCAACAATCTCAAGATTATTTCTACTTCTTTTTGTTTTGCTCACTGATGAGATTATTCCATTCTTGGTAACCATGCAGGCATTGCCCTCTTCTCTTCCATAATATGAACTATTTTTGAATAATCAATTCATGGCATTGACACAGGAATTCTTACTGTATTGAATCCAACAGGACATGTAATATGTGGATTTTGCTAAAGGCATATCCTGCTATTGCAGTAGAGTCATAAATTATAAATTTAAAATCACAACTATCTTAACCATGAAGAATTCTTTAACTATTAGCAGATTTATACCCATATGGCTGGTAGAGCTTCATGAAATCTTAATAAATCAAAATAATTTTCAGATGGTATTGACTTTCTTTCTCTCTTGACGAATCTGAAGACAAAACAAGAAATTGGCATCTAGGTCAATTACAAGAGTGTTAATTTATTCAAGGGCTTTTGTTAATTTGTTGCTTATATGCAGCACCTTGTACTGAGAGAGTATCTGGTACACTAGTTATTGTCATTCTCTGCTCTAAACTTTGTCTGGCCTGTGACCTCATCCACTGAATTCAAGGATATCATATCCTCCAAGAATAGATTTTTTTTATTTTCTCTGTTCTTCAATGCTGTTCCACTATGGGGGGAAAGCAGAGACCATAACTGGGACTAATCTTGACTTCAATCCCAGTTTTGATCTCTGTCCTGGCCCTGGCCTCAGCTTTTTTTTTTTTTAATTTTTTTATTGTTATGTTAATCACCATATATTACATCATTTGTTTTTGATGTAGTGTTCCATGATTCATTGTTTGTTCATAACACCCAGTGCTCCATGCAGAATGTGCCCTCCTCAATACCCATCACCAGGCTAACCCATCCCCCTACCCTCCTCCCCTCTAGAACCCTCAGTTTGTTTTTCAGAGTCCATCATCTCTCATGGTTCATCTCCCCCTCTGACTTACTCCCCTTCATTCTTCCACTCCTGCTATCTTCTTCTTTTTCTATTTTCTTAAAATATGTTGTGTTATTTGTTTCAGAGTTACAGATCTGTGATTCAACAGTCTTGCACAATTCACAGCGCTCACCATAGCACATACCCTCCCCAATGTCTATCACCCAGCCACCCCATCCCTCCCACCCCCAACCACTCCAGTAACACTCAGTTTGTTCCTGAGATTAAGAATTCCTCCTATCAGTGAGGTCATATGATACATGTCTTTCTCTGATTGACTTATTTCACTAAGCATAACACCCTCCAGTTCCATCCACATCATTGCAAATGGCAAGATCTCATTCCTTTTGATGGCTGCATAATATTCCATTGTGTATATATAGCACTTCTTCTTTATCCATTCATCTGTCGATGGACATCTTGGCTCTTTCCACAGTTTGGCTATTGTGGACATTGCTGCTATAAACATTGGGGTGCATGTACCCCTTCGGGTCCCTACATTTGTATCTTTGGGGTAAATACCCAGTAGTGCAATTGCTGGATAGAATGGTAGCTCTAATTTCAACTGTTTGAGGAACCTCCATACTGTTTTCCAGAGGGGCTGCACCAGCTTGCATTCCCACCAACAGTGTAGGAGGGTTCCCCTTTATCCGCATCCCTGCCAACATCTGTCGTTCCCTGACTTGTTAATTTTAGCCATTCTGACGGGTGTGAGGTGGTATCTCATTGAGGTTTTGATTTGGATTTCCCTGATGCCGAGCGATGTTGAGCACTTTTTCATGTGCCTGTTGGCCATTTGGATGTCTTCTTTGGAAAAATGTCTGTTCATGTCTTCTGCCCATTTCTTGATTGGATTATCTGTTCTTTGGGTGTTGAGTTTGATAAGTTCTTTATAGATTTTGGATACTAGCCCTTTATCTGATATGTCATTTGCAAATATTTTCTCCCATTCTGTCGGTTGTCTTTTGGTTTTGTGGACTGTTTCTTTTGCTGTGCAAAAGCTTTTTATCTTGATGAAATCCCAATAGTTCATTTTTGCCCTGGCTTCCCATGCCTTTGGCGATGTTTCTAGGAAGAAGTTGCTGCGGCTGAGGTTGAAGAGGTTGCTACCTGTGTTCTCCTTTAGGATTTTGATGGACTCCTGTCTCACGTTTAGGTCTTTCAACCATTTGGAGTCTATTTTTGTGTGTGGTGTAAGGAAATGGTCCAGTTTCATTCTTCTGCATGTGGCTGTCCAATTTTCCCAACACCATTTGTTGAAGAGACTGTCTTTTTTCCATTTGGACATTCTTTCCTGCTTTGTCAAAGATAAGTTGACCATAGAGTTGAGGGTCCATTTCTGGGCTCTCGATTCTGTTCCATTGATCTATGTGTCTGTTTTTGTGCCAGTACCATACTGTCTTGATGATGACAGCTTTGTAATAGAGCTGGAAGTCCGGAATTGTGATGTCGCCAGCTTTGCTTTTCTTTTTCAATATTCGTCTGGCTATTCGGGGTCTCTTCTGGTTCCATACAAATTTTAGGATTATTTGTTCCATTTCTTTGAAAAAAGTGGATGGTATTTTGATGGGGATTGCATTGGCCTCAGCTTTAAAATGAAATTTTAATTGATCTCCCTTTCACTAAACAAATGGTTCCTTAAAACTCAATCAGAGATTCATTTGGTTTAATTACCTACTCCTCTAGAGCAAATGGACCTTGGAAAACTGTCAGTCTTTTATATGTCAGTATAAATTACAACTGTATTCTTTCCACCCAACACCTAATTGAGATGAGTTACATGAATATACAAAACAAAAACAAAAACCTCTGTCAGAGAGAAAAAGAAGATCTGAGTGATAATTTCAGATCAAACCTAAATTGGATTAAATAAACGTTCTTGGTCTTGAGGTGCTAGTAAGAAGAGATTCAGCCAGTAGGTGCAGAAAGAATGATGAAGTGCTGCCAAAGATGAATTTGATTGGCTTAATAATTCTGACTGGATCAATCCCTGTTGAATAATTTTTCAACCTGCCATTGAGAATAAAGGAAGCAAATCTTTTTTTTTTTTGCACTTAAAAGTTAGTTTTTTGTTCTGTGAGGAAGATATACATTCAGAAGAGGACAAGCAGAAGATACCTGCTATTAAGTGATGAAGAGAATTTGAAATAAGGTCAGAAGAGTCTCCCAAATTTTTCATATATAAAGGGGACTGGATTCTTCATTTTTTAGGAGGAAAGTTGAATCTGATATTGGAAATCTGGATATAAGATCAAAATAGTCACTCCATCAGACATATATTGTATGCCAGGTATAACTCTGTAGGACCTAAACTGAGATAACTGTTAAAGTAACAATGATTTTTGGTGTTCGTTTTTAAAGGTCATATGAAAAATAGCTACAAATAAGTGGTAAAATCTTTGTACATCAAATATCTCAGCATGACTTGGGATGCACTGACTTTGGAAAAATCACACTTATACTGTGCAAACTCAAGCAAAATCATGTATTTATAAGTGTAAGGACCTTGAATTTATACTGAGTTTGAGTTGATGAAAAAAAATTTTTTTTTTAATTTCTTCCCCTAGTTTATTTTTTCCTTCCCCTAATAATGTGAAAAAGGTCAGGTAAGTTTTCTCATACCAGCCATTTCACATCTGCTTGAGATACATTTGATACATATTAATATTTTAATAGTTATAATGCATATTACAATCAAAGATACATAGAATAAAAGAATAGAAATCATTCTGAATTCATTTTTATTTCATTCCTATTCTCACCAGGTCAAGATCTTCACTTATGTTTTAGAAACACTTGGGTTAAAAATATTCTTTCCCCAAGACTCGTGGCTGCCTTAGTGCCTTAATGTTTAAAAGTAACCTTATCTTGGCTGCAGCTGGCCCCTCAAATTCCTGAAAGCCTTGCTTCCAGATTCCTTGGAGACTTGTGCTCTCCCTAATCCCCGCTAATTAAAAAGTATATCATCAGTCACTGCTCACAATCCCAGTATAGCTCCTTCTGCTGTCCCATGAATAGGGAAGGGGTTAAGGTATAGGCAGGAGATTTAGGAGGCCCCTGACTCCCTTGAGGAGACTCTGGAACTATTCCTGGCAGGTGGAGACGCTGAGACAGAGCTGAACAAGAGAAAGGGAACAAGAACGGCACAAGTCTCAAGGCCAGAAACTTCCCAGTCAGTTCTCGAAATAAAAGACTGCCACTAAAAGTCCTCAGTGACATTTCATTCGGGACCCCTCTCACTCTAGAGAGCTTTTTCTTTCCTTTCTATTCTCACCTTCACATAATAAACTTTCACTTCACTTCACCCTTTTGTGTCCACAAGATTCATTATTCAACTCCATGAGACGAGAACCCTTCAATCCTGCAATAAGAGGGTTTCTGTAACAAAAACCTATTTTCAAGGAAAAGGACTTTATCAGAAGGTTTTCTGAGGTAACAGTAGAGTTCCCATTCCAGCCGCCTCTAGGCTTCATGTCTCACCTAAGAAGAAAGAAAGCTAAGAAACACCTGTGAAGGCCACAGACACCACCTGAAGGACAAACACCCACTGAAAAGACTGAGAATGAATCAGAATTAAAGAATATTTCCACCCCACACAGTACTACCATACTACCAGGGCTTAGTACAATAACTGGATTACAGATAAGAGAACTGTAAGACAAAGACTTTCTCAAAGGAAGAGTACTTAAGGAAGCTCCATGTCAACAGGGGAAAAAAGACACCAGAGGAATTTGAAGCCACTGGCACATACAGCTATAGCAAACATTACATAAAGCCCAACTCATAGTCAGATCAACATAAAAGCTTGTGCTAAAGGCTCCTTTGCCTCAGTTCCCATAATGTCAAGCTTTCAACAATAACAGCAACAACAAATTATAATGTATGCTAAAAGGGAAGAAAGACCACAGTCTCAAGAAACAAAGCAATCATCAGAACTAGACTTAGGTATGACACAGTTGTTGGAATTATTAGACATAAAATTCAAAATAACTATGATTAATATGTTAGGAACTGTAAGAGAAAAAATAGAAAATGGGCAGCAACAGATGGACAATGTAAGCAGAAACGTAGAAAATCTAAGAAAGAATTGGAAGAAAAAAACACTGTAATAGAAGTAAAGAATGACTTTGGGTTTATCAATAAACTAAACACAGACTAGGAAATAATCAGTGAACCTAATATAGGTTAATTGAAACTTCCCAAACTGAAATGCAAGGAGAAAAGATAATGCCAAAAGAGAACAGAATATCCAAGAACTGTGGGATAATATCAAAAAGTAAGACATATACATAAATAGATTACTAGAAGAAAGAGAGAATGGAGCAGAAAAAATTACTTGAAGTACTAACGATCAATTCCTTTTCAAAATTAATATAGACTCTAAACCACAGACCTAAGAAGCTCAAAGAACACAAGCATAAGTACTAAAACAAAAACAAAAACAAAAACAACCCCCCAAAGAAACAAAAACATACAAAAAACAAAACAATAAAACAACTACACTTGAATATGACATGCATATTCAGGCTGAAGAAAATGAAAAACAGTCTTTTTAAAGTTAGAGGAAAAATAACACTTTTACTAATAAAGGGAAAAAATAAAGAGAAAAGAATTACAGTGAACTTCTCATCAGAAATTCTGCCAGCAACCAGAAACAACAGATGGTGAGGATGCAGAGAAAGGAGAACCCCGATGTTTAAGGCAGCATTAACAACAATAGCCAAATTATGGAAAGAGCCCAAATGTCCATCGACTGATGAATGGATAAAGAAGATGTGGTATATATATTATATATATATATATATATATATATATACACACATATAGTATATATGTCATATATACTATATATAATATATAATATTTATATGCATATATATGCATAAATGCATAAATATATATACATATATTTATATGCATAAAATATATGTATATACATGTATTTATATACATATAAATATTATATAATAGAATATTACTCAGCCATAAAAAAGGCTGAATCTTGCCATTTGCAATGATGTGTGGGAACTAGAGTGTATTACACTAAGCAAAACAAGTTAGTTAGAGAAAGACAAATACCATATGATTTCACTCATGTGGAATTTAAGAAACAAAGCAAATGATCATAGAGGATAAAAAGAGAGGCAAACCAAGAAAAAGACTCTTAACTATAGAGAACAAACTGATGGTTACCTGAGGGGAGGTGGGTAATCCCCATCACCTGTTTAACTCATCCTCCACCCACCTCCCCTTGGGTAAGAGTTTTCTCCATACCTAAGTCTTTACTTATATTCTTTGTCAAACATAATGTTGTTGTAGAACACTAATAATAAATATTTCAGAAGATTTTGGTTATTTATACTTTGGTTATTTATACTTTAAAATATAATCAATTACATTCAGTAAAAAAAATATTTAGTGAGCATTTACCATTGACAAGTCCTACAGTGGAATATAAAGATGAATTAGATATGAGGCCAAAAGAGTTTAATAAGCTATTCATATGGAATAATTCCTTTTCAAATAGAATAATTGTTAATAAAACCAGAAGTAATTTTTAGTTATTGTGTTCATGAGTTTTTAGTAAAGATCAATTAGTCAATTAACAAATTTTTGTGGATTTTAAACTTTGTGTCAAAAGTTAAGTACTCAAGATCTAACAAGATTGCCTGTTACTATTCCACCTTCCAGTGCATAACAGACCTCATTAAATTATCTTGGTACATTTTCAAACTGGGCTTGGATGTCCCCTTAGAATCTTTTCAAAAGCATAAGCTATTTCTCCTATTTGATTAGAATTGTCATACAAGATGAAATCCATTGTCATCCCTGGTTTAGATTAGAGAAATGTAGCAATCATGTTGTCAAAAATAAGAACATTGGTAAGGTCTGGATAAATGTGGGATCATATTCTAATTCATCTTAAGACATTTGAGGAACTATCTGGAAAAATAGAAAGAAAAATACAAACTAAAAATAAAAAGCTTAAGAATGAGTTGTACAGGGGAAAGAAATCAAGTCCAGCAAGAATGCCATAAGAAACAAACTGTACTGAATCTCGTTATTCTAAGAACATTGTGATTAATTGGTGTTTCAAAAAAATTAAAACAAGACTGGAAAATGGTGTGCCTTGATATGAGTAAAATTGATGAAGGATAGTTGGAAGAAAGGCAGGCAGGACAAGGGGGCACCTGCCCTAAGAGGAAACCACCCTTCAAAAGATTTTACACCACCTTCCCATGTGAGAGATAGAAGACAAAAACCTGATTGGATGACAGGGTCATGGAGGGTTAATCAGATTAAAACAGCTCGCCAACAAGCTCATAAAAACCCCTAGACTTAGAAACTCTGGTGGCAACCCTCTTGGGTCCCCTCCCTCTTTGGGGGCTTTGTACAATCACTCAATACTTGGCTACACTATAACTCAATAAACCTTGCTTTGCTGTCCACCACTCTGCCTGGTCTGCCTCTTTATTCTTCGAAGCAGTGTGACTAAGAGGCATGGGCACCAAAGGAAAAAATCATGTAACAAAACCATATTTCCTCCATTGAAAAATAAAATTCATAATTTTAATATTACATTATTTCTGTTTTCAGAAATTATTATATTATTTCTATTATGCTAGATTTCAAAAGATATTTGCTTGCTATGATTTAGCATTAAAGTAGACTTTAACTGTCATTACCTGTGGGTGTGTCAATTTAGTAACATGTAGAATATACTTCAGTAGATTGAGTCTTTTGTATTGGCAATAGTATCCTGCAAAGATAAATCTTCATCCAAATTTGGATTCTTTTTTTAAAATTTTTATTGTTATGTTAATCACCATACATTACATCATTAGTTTTTGATGTAGTGTTCCATGGTTCATTGTTTGTGCATAACACCCAGTGCTCCATGCAGAACGTGCCCTCTTTAATACCCATCACCAAGCTAACCCATCCCCCCACCCACCTCCCTGTAGAACCCTCAGTTTGTTTTTCAGAGTCCATTGTCTCTCATGGTTCATCTCCCCCTCTCCCTTCATTCTTCCCCTCCTGCTATCTTCTTCTTCTTTTTTTTCTTAACATATATTGCATTATTGGTTTCAGAGGTACAGATCTGTGATTCAACAGTCTTGCACAATTCACAGCGCTCACCATAGCACATACCCTTCACAATGTCTATCACTCAGCCATCACATCCCTCCCCCGCCCCACTCCAGCAACCCTCAGTTTGTTTTCTGAGATTAAGAATTCCTTATATCAGTGAGGTCATATGATACATGTCTTTCTCTGATTGACTTATTTCGCTCTGCATAACACCCTCCAGTTCCATCCACATCATTGCAAATGGCAAGATCTCATTCCTTTTGATGGCTGCATAATATTCCATTGTGTATATATATATATATATATATATTCCATTGTGTATATTCCATTGTGTATATACATATATATATATATATCACATCTTCCATTGTATATTCCATTGTGTATATATATATATATATATATATATATATATATATATATATATATACCACATCTTCTTTATCCATTGTGTATATATACACATCTTCTTTATCCATTCATCTATAGATGGACATCTTGGCTCTTTCCACAGGTTGGCTATTGTGGACATTGCTGCTATAAACATCGGGGTGCACATACCCCTTTGGATCCCTACATTTGTATCTTTGGGGTAAATACCCAGTAGTGCAATTGCTGGATCGTATGGTAGCTCTATTTTCAACTTTTTGAGGAACCTCCATACTGTTTTCCAGAGTGGTTGCACCAGCTTGTGATTGGCTTTTATTATCAACTCTAAGTTATAGACTTGCCATGACCTCTGATCTGATGAGCAGTGTAGATTTCTGTCCATCATCTACTTTAATAGTGTGAATGCTTCTCAATTTTGCTTCACTAGCACAGAAAAAGTCGTACTTTAAAGTACCATTTTCAATATATGATTGAATAAAAGACCCATCTACTGAATCTGAGTCTTGCTTGAGATAGAGCAGGAGTCCACAGGAGTTGAAGGTCTGAAACTCTAGTGATATGTTATTTTGTGGATTTAACAACACATTCTGAAATTCTAGATAGGAATCTCCATGATAACAAGCACAACTGAACTCAGCGCCTCACCCTCCCGGACCAGCCGGGGCTGCAGGGGATTCAGCAGACTCTCCTCACCAGAGGATTTAAGATTTGGGAGGGGGTCAGGGTGGGCGAGGGCCCTGGAGCACACGGGTGAGGGCCCCGGAGCACGCAGGCTTTGCTGGAGTCGGGTCCACCACCACGGAGGCCGCCATCATAACTTGTGGGCCCCAAATTTGGATTCTTAAATGTCACTTTAAATATCTTAAGAGACTTTAAAGCATGATCTAGCATACAATTCAATTATAATATGTAGCATACAATGGGGCATGCTTATAATTTTTCATTGTTTCCATTAAGAACAAACAGAAAACTTGGATAAAATTTAAAATAACTGTTTTAAAGAATCAAGAGATCTGCTGAAGCAATGAAGTTAGGTGTGGCTAAGATTTCAGAGAGGACAGAACTATGAAGAGATAAACTGACAGTCTCTAGCATCTTTTTCTGATGGGGCCCCATGTCAGTCTGGGTGTGGCCAAGAAACTGAGAATCTGAGCTTTACCCTGGCAGAAAGGCATTATCAGAGAACAGAAACTTGCAGAGTCTTTATAGTCTCACACTAGAGTGACAATGTTAAGTGCTTGAAGGATATTTTTCACTCGGTTTTCCCCTCATGACGTTTGCTGATTTCTGAAGTTTCATGGAGAAAGAGTCAAAGGAGCTAAAACAAAAACACCTGTGAAAAGAAGAGCAGAGATTTCGGCACACTCACGGTCCAAAGAGACAATGATTTGCATTAAGAACCTACTGTGGAAGGGGATCTGGTGAGAATAGTCTCAGGTGAATAGATTCTCAGTTGAACACACCAGAAAGCATTGCCCAGTTAACAGGGCATTCTTTACTGGGTTATGCACAATTAACAGAGGCATAATTAGTTTTACCAAAATTGTATCCAGCATCTACCAAATTTGATCCCTGTTGGAGTAAAGTGATTAGTCCCCACTCTATCTGCCTACCAGAGGAAATGGTAAATTTTGTCTGAAAGAAAAGAGCATCATCTGAAGCCTCTATAACTTGCTATATATGATGTTTGGAATTCACTAAAAACTTCTTGGTATGTAAAGACACAGGCCTTATGACCAAAACCAAAAGAATAAATAGATGACAGAAATAGACACAGGTGATCCAGATATCAGAGTTCAGTGACATGAACTTCTAAACACCTATGATTAAATTTTTCAGGAATAGAAAACAAAAGATGGAGAAATAGACGAAAATATGGAAATTTTCACCAGAGATATAGAATATATAAAAAGAAAAAAAAAGAAATTCTAGAAATAAAAAAATTTACAATATTTAAAGAATTCAATAGGTTAGATCAACATCAGTTTAGACAAAGCAAAAAAGCATGATTAATAAACTGAAAACAGGTCAATAAAAATATACAGGTTGATGTATAGAGAACAAGAATGAATAAATATAGAAAAAATAAAAATGTATATGGACATAATGAAAAAGTATAACATAATTTATAATTGAAGTTCCAGAAGGAGACAATGGAACAGAGATAATATTTGAAGGGATAATGGCTGACAATTTCCCTTCATTAGTGAAATCCATTAATCTACATATTTCAGAACTTCTGTAAACTTCAAGAGAGAGATAATCCAAAGTAAGCCAAATTTAAGTGCATTATAATAAAACTGCTGAATAACAAACTCAATGAAAAAAAATTAAAACACTCAGATAAAATTGCACATTATCTGAATAGTAGCAATTGTATGACTAATGGAAGACTTCTTGACAGAAATAAGTCATAAGACAATGAAATGAGACCTTTGAGGTACTGAAAGAAAATACCTATAAATTCTATGTAAAATATAACTTTGAAATATGGAAGCAAATGGGGAGTTCCACTGTAGTTTAGAAAGTGTAGAAAACTGGGCAAGAATATCAGGTGATATTCTCTTGCACTTGAATTGAAGAAATAGCTAAGGAATCTACAAAATCATAAATTTGTTTTTGCACATTAGAGAGCTAAGGTCATCAGGCAACAAGGAACTGGATTATCAATGATAAAAAGTCTCTAGAGACAGGACACACAAACTGTTTTGCTTTGGGGACAAAATAAGAGAAACAGATAACATTCATAAAGGTGAGTAAAAAATAAACAATTAAAATTTTAACAAATTCTTAAAGTCCATGAGTGGGCTGATGCGACAGTTGGAATCTCTTGGATCCTAGAAACAAGAGGATTCTGCAAACAAGGGTTAGTTTTATAAAGGGGCCTCTGCTAGAGGCTCATAAAGAAAGACTCAGGCAAGGAAGTGACTTGAGAGAGAGTTGCCTTTAGAGGTGCAAGCGGTCCTGCCAAAGTTTGAGGGTGGAGCAGGAGTCCTTGGAGAAGCTCATCCACACTCTAGGCCCTGCCTGAGTACAAAGTGGTGATCATCTTCCACAAGGAGACAAACACAAAACTAACCCTTGACCCTTCTCTGGTGATAGCAAAAGCCGTTCGCAAAAGGGGAAGAGGCAAAAGCCTCACTTAACCCCCAACTTGATCCTGCTTTAAAACAAAGGAAAAGTTATTGGCCTCTGGAGAAGGGGGCAAGTAACTATCTCATTCACCTCATCCCAGGAAAGGTGATACTGGGGGAAAGGCAAAAAATGTTCCCATTAACACCCTGCACTGGTAATAGGCAAGAGAGATCTGCTTTTGGTGGAAGGCAGAATACCCAGTCCTTCCCAGAATCCTGTACTGATATAAAGCACAGGTCTGCTGCCAGGCAGGAAGAAGCAAAGAACCAATCACACCCAAGATCTCTCATGATAAAAGGCAGGGTTTGAATGACATTTGGAGGATGGAAAGAAAATCTTGCCTATAGACTCTAACCCTTACAAAGAGTAAGAGGCAGAGGCTGTGTGCCACTGAGGGAGGGACAGAGAGCCTGACAGATCTCACCCCTGGAGCTCAGGCACTAGGACCCTGCCTAAGACTAACGCTAGAACAGAAGAATCAAGAAAACACAGCATGAACTTTGCACCAAGTAACAAGCAACAAGAACATGAAGAGAGACTCTATCACACAGAACTGCAGGGCTTATTGAAAGCTAGTGTTGGAGCAGGAACACTGAGAAAGATCCTCTAGAGCTCTAGCTTCACATTAAACACAAGGCAGACTGGGTCCATTGCCAGAGGATTTGAAGCCTGTGGCACACTGAAGGTAACTATAACAATAACAAAACCTGAGCCCAGCTGAATTACTTTTTAGATTTATTCAGTCCCAACCCTAAAGGCCTGACAAAGAAGATGCTTTCCTATTTCCTGGCATAAATATAACTTACCTCTGGTTCTACTCTTATTTTTATAATGTTCAGCATTAAATTAAAAATTATGAGATAAGCACAAAAAATATGCTTCATTTTTAAGCAATAAAATGGTGAACAGAATCAAACACAAAGATAACCAGGATGTTGGAACTATCAGATAAAGACTTTAAAAAAAATAATTATTTAATATGTTAAAGGATATAGTGGCAAAGGTGAATGATATGCATAAAAAGGTAGAAAATACCAGCAGAGAGATGGAAATTAACAAAAACACAAGAAATAACAAGTGTTGGTGAGGATGTGGAGAAAAAGGAGACTTTGTGCAGTAGGAATGCAAAATTGGTACAGCCACTATAGAAAATAGTATAGAGATTCCTCAAAAAAATTAAAAACAGAATTACCATATGATCCAGTAATTCCACTAATGGACGTTTTCCCAGAGAAAACAAAAATGCTAATTCAAAAAGATAATATGCAACCCTATGTTTACTACAGTATTACTTATAATAGGCAAGATATGGAAATAAACCAAATGTCCATGGATAGATGGATGAATAAATAAGATGTGGTGTTTATGTATACATATATATGTATATATACAATGGAATATTACTTAGCCATAAAAACGAATGAGATCTTGCCATTTGCAAAAACATGGATGAAACTAAAGGGTACCCTGCTAAGTGAAATAAGTCAGTTGGAGACAAATACCATATGATTTCACTCATATGTGGAATTTAAGAAACAAAACAAAGGAACAAAGAAAGAAAGAAAAAAACAGAGTCTTAAATACAAAGACAAACTGGTGGTTACCAGAGGGGAGGTGAGTGGGGACAATGGGTGAAATAAATGTAGGGGATTAGGAGTATACTTATTTTGATGAGCACTGAGAAATATAGGGAATTGTTGAATCAATATATTATACACCTGAAACTAATATAACACTGTATGTTAATTATACTTGAATAATAAAAGAAATTACCATTTGTCTCAATAATGTCCTCTTTAGCAAAGTAACAACAAAAAAAGTATATATGTTTTTTAAACTTGTTTGGTCATGGAAACTTTTTCAATACAGGTCTTATCACAGTAACTTAGAAAATGTATTTTGCAGAATACACTTTGTAAAATATTGCTCTGGTTTTACAGTATAAAAATATATAGATTTTTTTCAGGAGCATAATATAATATATGCAATATCGGGTTTGACTTCTTAGAAAAGTCTGGGTTTACTAAGTGGACAACATTGTTGGTTACTCAAATTATAGAAGAATTTTCAAATTTCATTCTTTCAAATTAAAGTTACAATTTCTTTTAAAAAAATTTAATTTGGGGCACCTGGGTGGCTCAGATGGTTAAGCATCTGCCTTCGGCTCAGGTCATGATCCCAAAGTCCTGGGATCGAGCCCCATATTGGGCTCCCAGCTCAGTGGGGAGCCTGCTTCTCCCTCTCCCTCTGCCTCTCCCCCTGCTTATGCTCTCCCTCTCTCTCTCTGTATCTCTGTGTCTCAAATGAATAAATCAAATCTTTAAAAAATTTTTTTAAAAATAATTTAATTTATAAAAGCATTTGCTTTCAGAAACATATCTTTCAGAAATAAATCTAGAGCTGCAAATTGTTGTCATTCTGTAAATTGGAGATTTCTGAGCTAGAACACCCAGATTCTATGTTCTATAACTTAATACCACATATATTCTCCAAAACTATCTAGCTAATACCGTTACTGGGAATATATTTCAAATTTAATTTTGAGGTGCTACTTCATTCAGAGTTAAATATTAAATAAAAGCACACATAAACCTTGTGTTTTGTACCATTTAAATTTAACCAAACCTTTACATCATCTGAAGACCATTAGTAGATCTAGACCCTGTATTAAAAGTAATTATCATAAAACCTACAAATGTTTATGAAAATCTTTCTAGCTTACAAAATTATTTCATTTGTTCCTCACAAATAGATATAAATAAGTCTATATTAATATTCTTATTTTACATTTTAGAAAACTGAGATTCAATATCCCATACCTTTTGCCTGCACTACTACATCTCATCCTACGTGATCACTTGAGCCCTCGCTTTATTTAATCTCTTGGCAATATAGGGCATTGTTAAGTATGCCCTGTTTCCCAAAACTCTTCTCCAAACATTTATGAATTATATACAAAAAAGATATTTGTCTAATGATAAGACTGTTAATTTAGTGAAGAGACAGGTAACAAAATGAGAGCAACAGAGGATTAATATCTATGCAACACAGGAAACACTAGTCAATCAATAAGAAAAAGACATCAATCCCAAGGGAAAAATATGTAAAAGACGATCAGGCAATTTTTTGAAAGAGAAAATACAAGAGGCTAGCAACCCATAAAGAAATACTCCAATTCATTCTTAGTAGAAGAATTGTAAGGCCCCAAAATTCTCACATAGGTCCACAAGTGAATGTGTACCTGGATATTCTTTGCAACATTATTAGGGTGGTAGAAAGCTGAAGGCAATATACATGACTTTCAGTGGAAGAGTGGAACCATACCATTAAAAACTAGGCAGTAAGTAAAATAATGGTTAGATACATATGGCAACCGAATTTAATCTCAAAATAGACAAAATACAAAATACAATATTTACATAAATTAAAAATATATGCCTACAAGGCAATATCTCATACTTTGCAAGACAATAAAGAAACAAAAAGATACAGGTTAAACAGTCTGGATGATTGCCTCTGGTAGGAAGGAAAAAGGCAGTGGACTACATGTATTAAGAAAATGGGGAAAAATAAATAAAAGAAACACTCTCTTCCTTCCCCTGTCTTCAATCTATCTACTTCTCTCCATCACTAATTGAAATCCTTCTTATTTCATTCTGAGTTTCTTCCATTTTCTTTTACTTTTACTCCTCTACTTTTCCACCTTGGACACACAGATCTTTAAAAATCCAAATCATTTCACTCCCTTTTAAAAACTCTTCAAAAGTTTCCTTTAGTTTTCTGGGTAAAGATCAAATCCTTAACACAACCCTACAGTTCTAGACTCATGTTGGGCACTCTGTTCCTTGAAAATGGTGATACCTTTAGGTCAATGCCTCTGTCTAGAATATTCTTCTGCCCTCAACTAACTTGCATTCATCTTTCACATCTCCACTCAGAGCTGTTTCTCAACAACTGACTAGATCACTTCCCTTTGCTGTGCTCTCAAGAGCACCCTGAAATTATTATTTATATCACATCACAGATATAATTACATCTGGAAATTATTTCAATAATTTCTATTTCTACCAATATTTTTAAGTTCCTTGTAGGTAGGGACCCTATTTGTTTTGCTCACCATTATAGTCAAAGAACTCAGGGCGCCTGGGTGCCTCAGTTGGGCTTCGGCTCAGGTCATGATCCCAAGGTTCTGGGACTGAGCCCTGCATCATTGGGCTCCCTCCTCAGTGAGGAGTCTGCTTATCCCTTTCCCTCTGCCCACAAACCCCCTCACCCCCAGCACATGCCCATATGTATTCTCTCTCTCTCTCTCTCTCAAATAAATAAATAAAATCTTAAAAAAAAGAAAAAAGAACTTGACAGAGTGCCAGGTACATAGTTGGCCACTGGTAATTATTTGTTAAACAAATGATTAAATGTAAGAATTCCTGTTTTAAGGAAAATATTGGACACTTGCTTTCATAATTTAAAAATGAAAGTTTTTAGAAGGAAATTTAGAATAAGTAATAATAAATAAGCTATGAGTCAGAGAAAGAGATGTTCAAAAGCAAAAAAAAAATGAAATGAAGACACATGCACAATACTTTACTTCTAGACTTATCTATTAAATGATTATTATAGTTGTGTGAAAAAGATGAGTATCACATGTCTTTTATATTTCTCTATCCAGAATCTGCCTATAATTCTATAGCTATTGAAAATACATCTTAAAATTGCATTCCAATTGACAGCCTTTAAACAATAATATTTTCTCTGAAACAAAGCCAGGAGATTTTACATCACAGATGTCCATGTACCCAAAGAATCCATTGTGCAGAAACTAATTCCAAAGCATTCCCCTTTATAATTTGCTTACGCATTTCCTTATATAAACAAAAGTGAAGACAGTCCAACATAAGAATGAGAATGTTGCCACATTTTCAAGTATACAACATCTGTTTTTTAATTCTGTGGCATTTCAACTGGCCTAAAGAAAACCTCAGGGAGAAAACTATAAATGGTATACCCCATGCACACACACTTAATAATGACCAGCACACATGGAAGCTGTAAATTTGATAAGAAAATCAATGTTTCCCATTGAAACTAGTGTAGCTATAGAGAGGAAGCCTCCAAAGCAGGAAATTTGTTATTCAGAAGCCAGTGTTAATCAGCCTAGATATGTTTTTAAAGCAAAATAAAATCTGATCAGGGCTTAGGTGCTGGGTGCTTTACAAATATTATGTCACTTAATCTTCCCTTCAAGCCTTGTGAGGCATATATAAATGCCAACATTTACAGAAGAAGAAACTGAGACTCAGATAATTGACTGGGGTAGACTCAGACAATGGGGTAGGACTTGGACCTCAAGAATAACTCCAAAGTCTTCATATTTTCCAGGCCTCCTTTAAAGAGCCCTTCACTCTTCTTTAAATCCAAATCTTTGTCAGCCAGTGACTATATCTCTAGAGGTCACCTTAAAATTTTATTTTTACCACCAGTTTACCTCTGTCAACTTTGAACACTTTCACAGCAGTTACCACAATGGACATTAGAAAAGTAGGGACCTATTGTTCATCTAACTAGAGGGTAAGTAACTTGAGACTAATTTCTACTTTGCATCTATTTCTCTTTCTCTTTTCCTCTTGTGGGTCACAGAATGCCTTGGGCAAACATCTACCATGAGTACTAGGAGTTTAACATAGGAGGAGTTGAAAAAATAATATAATAAATGACACTCCATCATTTCCAAATTTCTGGTGCATACATTAGCTTATTTAAGAATGCTTTTTAGGTATATTGGAACTTAATGTTTTCTAAATGAAATTAAACCAACAAAATATTCCCCTGATCAGAAGTGTGCCTCATTAATTAAAGACCACAGTGAAGGGTCAAATCTCCAAGCTAATCCTAAATCGATCTCTCCTACTCAATACCTGTATGTATTATTTCCCTACTACATAAAACCAAACAAGAGATTTCTCTTCCAAGGAAGAGACCAAGGGATTCTAACACTTGTTAATTTAAATAATCTTTAGTACATTATTTAACTTCACTTCAGTGTGTCCATCCATAAGAAAAGTTGTAGTAATACATAAGAGGTTATCTCCAAGAATTAAATAATATTGTTAAAGTTTTTTTAAAGTTTTCAATCAATGTTTGTTACTCTCTCTGCTCATTTCACTTTTCTAAATTCTCATCAGCTCTTGCTCTGTTTCCCTGATTCTCTTTCCTTCTGTAATTTTTTTTATCCACTAATACCCTCCAATCTTGAACTTCTTATTCTGAGTTAATTTCTCTCAAACCTCAAAGCCTTTTCTAACTGGAGTTTTTATCAAACTCCTATTTCTCCCCATTACTCCAGAGTAGCCTGGAACTTTATATCAAAGACTAATTTTTTAAAGTAGATAGGTTGTGGTTATGTAACTCATCTGGAACTTGAGCATGTAGACAACCTCATTAAATTCATATGTCCTGTAGTGAAAGGGTAGAACATAGTTATTTCCCTCTCACATATAAGTGAGATCATACAGTACTTGTCTTTCTCTGTCTGACATTTCACTTAGCATAATACCATCAAGTTCCATCCATGTTGTCACAAGTGGCAGTATTTCCTTCTAAGTGAGGAAACTGAGTCCCAAAAAGATAATGCGAACTGCCCAAGCTCTCACAGCTTTCTGGTAACAGAAATTGAGATGGAACCTAACTCTTAATGCTATTATTGTTGTGTTATAGATGAGTCAGGAAATATCAAAGAACACCCAGAAAGAAACTATAATAGTATATTAATATTCTTATTTCTTGAGCTATACTGTTACTGGATTGATGTAAGTAACAGAAAACTTGGGTTCAAATCCTAGGACTTCATAATCCCTGTTTTGCACATTAAAAAAAAATGTCTGTGGTGATACAGTGCTATTAATTCTTTTATTGATACACCATTGAGAGGACTATTTTAGGATTGCTTATTTTATTGACATGTAAAGTTTTTTTTTTTTTTAATGTTATTGGCAATAGCAGAGAATTCTTTCTTCTCTTTCCCAGTATAGCTGTGAAATTCCATCCAGTAAAACTGTCCCAGGCAGTTTGGAAAATTACCACTGCCTTCATCTAACAATAACAGGAATAATCTCTGGTGAGAAATTAAAGCAATTGGTTGCAGGCAAGACTCACTGATACTATGATCCTGGAGCCAGACATAGCAGAGAAAAGCAAATGAACATGGCCCCTACTTGTGTTTTGGCTGGTCTCCAGAGTCAAATAAGCATAAAGGAACTGTAATCTTTGTTAAAATTCAGTATTGTCCTATGAACCTTGGAACATGGAGCAAAGAGAGCATGAGTATGGAAATATGTTTGGTCCTTAAATGGTCCTAATGTGTCCACAGAAAACCTGAATAGCTTTGGCTAATTCAAAGCAGTGTCTAATCTGAAGCAAGTGTTTTTGCCTAGGGACTACAGTTTCCTTATTGAAGTTGTATAATTCACTTGAAGTGTTTTGCTGTAGCAGGCTGGTTAGCTAATTTAAATAATGAACCCAGATACGTTATTTGTTCCCCAGACTTCTTTCAATAACAGTTAGTTTCTTTCCTTTCTCATATCCAAAACACAGCTATTAAAATGGGAACATTTTAATAATTTGGGGAAACTCAAGAGAATCCCTCCAAAATATAAAATATGAATAGAACATGGTACATGACTCATAGTTTAAACGTATTTTAGCCAATGTTCGGGGCCTCTGCATGGAATAACTCCAGCGGCATCATTTATAACATTTTTTTTTACACAGATGGAACATCTAGACTATTAGTCTAGTTAAAAGAAAAAATAATCCTGAGAGAGGGGGTAATGGGGTAATATATGTCAAAGAAACAAAGACTATGTGAAAAGCCTTGACACAGATGAAAGAAGAGCATATTAATGAGCAAAAAAAAGAGAGAGAGATGAAATAATAATTTAGTTTGGAAAGCATGCTAAATACTCTCCAGTCAATCAGGGGAGACAAAAATTATATTCATATCTAAGATCACAAAAATGACAGGGTTGAGCTCTGGCAGTGAGAAGGGCCTCAGCTTCCTATTCTTGAAGTCTCCAATAGTTTTCTTGGTTGTCTCTACTTCCATTTTGTTCAGTCATGCCCACAGTTGTTCTTCACGCTGGAGTGAGGGGTTTTTTTTTAAATATGAACCAGATCATGTTGCCACCCTGATTGAAACCTCACAGAGTCATTCTTACCTGGCTTAGCTTGTCTATCAGGGGACACCATCTGACATGCTCTCCATCTTCTGTTGATTTTTTTTGAACCTTGTTTCCTACCACTCTATCCCCTACTCCATATGCTCAGCCCCTTTGCCTTCCTTTTTCTAGAATAGGCCAAGAATATCTCCACTGTAGGACTAGTATACTTGCTGTTCCTAGGGGTGGGATATTCTACCCAGAGATATTTATATAGGCTCTCTCTCAACATTCAGATCTCAGTTCAAATGTTACTTCCTTAGTGAGGCCTTTCCTGAGCATCTAACTTAAATTAGTACACTCCTGACCCATAGCTTCCTATTATGTTATTGTATTTTACTTTATTTATGTAACCTATGATTAGCTGAGATTATTTGATAACTTTTTGTTTACTACATCCCCTGCATCCTCTGTCTGGTTCTCTGCTGTATTTCCTCCAGCAAGAACTTTGCCTGGCACATAGTAGGCACTCACATATTTAATAAAGAAATCGGTATTACCTAACTCAATATTGCTTTGTCAATAATTTCAGGTCTCAATTAGTCCAGAAATAAGAGGAACTGCTAGTTTGAACTTAATTCTTTGCAACAACAACAATAAAAATCCTGAGTGAGTCAATGGGAGTGATAGTAACTTTGGAGAATGTGAACAATGTTCTTGGAATTAAAAATAAAGCTGTGGAAAGGAATTCTGGGGGACAGCCAGACATCAATCCAGGACTTCAGGAAAGTACATCTCAAAAAGTGTAAGACAAATTTGGTGTGACCACATGTCCAGAGATTCCGAAAGGGAAGATTGCTTCAGAGAAATGGAAGAATAACAATGGCATTTTGATAATACAGGCATTGATTATATTTTTTAAAACAAAAAAATAGAGCCCTAGGTACTGTCTGGATGAGATCATATTTTTAAAAAGACGTGCACAAAAGACAGAATAAACAGTGTATAAACAAAATGAAAACAAGAGTGCCATAAACCCATAAGAATCCTAGTCAAAGCCCAAATGGGACTATGGAGTACAAAAAAATAGAATCTAGAGTTAAAACACAGAGTGAGAAGAACATGAACAGCCAAATCCACTCGGGTGAGACAGAGTAAAGTTAGCACAAGACTAAACTCTTGATTATTGTTTTTTTTTTTAACTCTTGTATAAAGAAAAATTATTTTTGGGAACTGAAAAAAGAAGAAATGTGGAGAAAAAATAAAGCACAAGATAGATGAAGACAAATAAATTAATGGGGAGAGCAATATAACCCAGAATAATAAAATAATTTGTTTTCACACAATCTTTAAGGAATCATAGTGAACAGTAAAGGGGGTGGGATGCCTCACCTTAAAGCTCACAAGGGATAAAATGAATCTTCAAAACTGCATACTTATTAATTTGGGTCCTTCATGGTAAAATTCTAAACTATGTTATTGGGGGTGTAAGAGAGTATATCTTAAAGTGTATTCCATGAGCCAGGAACATGGCAGGATGTTAAAACCAACTAATATACCAACTACCACCCAGATTTCTTTATACAATAAGCTTGGGAAATGTTGGGTTAATTAAACTCAAACAAGACTTATTATTACTACAAGACTCCTCAGTTTATAATGTGCAATATATACTGAGACTTCCCAAGAAGGGCATATAGTATGGGGTGTCTCTCAAACTTAACTGATCATGGAAAATTTTTCCTTTTTTTCCCTTTTAGCATCTCATGGAACTAGCATCTTGAAGTATACAATTTGGAAAACAGTGTTCTATTGGCATACTACAAAGTTTTGTACTTAGATCTCTTGTGTTCAACACTTTTACTAGTAATTTAAATGAAGACAAGAGGGCCTTTTTATCAGATCTGCAGCCAACACAAAGCTGGAAGAGATGGTTAATATGATGGATGTCTGAATTAAGTTTTAAAAATATTATGACAGGTTGAAATATTGGGCTGAACCTAACAAGATATTATTGGTTTCCAAGATTATCTCACAGGATAAGAGACAGCTGCCATAACAGCAATTTCTATGAACAAAATCTAGAGGTTTTGCTCGACTATAAACTCAATATGAGCCAATAGTGTGTGATTCTTACAAACAAAAACAACATAGCAAAACTGCTAAACTGGGATGTTTTTACAGATGAAAAAGTAGCTAGACAGGCATTCCTAACTGGTCTTCATACTAGTCACACATTGGAAGGTGGAATTAGAGGCTGGTGTGTGCTCAGCACAGAATCACAAGAAAGACAACTTCTTGTCTGGATGCCATGTCACAATAGGAACACAAAACTGGAAATGTTTGGTTTAGATAGAAGAATATTTGCATTGAGTTCCATATAAGGAAAAATATTCTTTGATCGTTTACATTTCAAGGAAAACAAAGTAAAATGCTGACTTACAAGATGGTGAGCTCCTTATTGCTAAAGATCTTCAAGTTAGGCTGAATAATTATCTTTCCAGGATGTCGTAGGAAGAATTCCTACACTGACTCCTACCTTCCTAGTCTGAATGATTTCTAGGAGTCTATTATATTATACATTCCAATATTGTTTTTCTGTTCACTGAAATCTTATAAGATTTTCATATACAGCACTGTAAAATGGCAGACCTGGAACAAACCTTAGAGATAATCTTTGTAGGACTCTGCTTTTTAGAGGTGAGAAACCAAGGCTCAGAAAATTTTCATTCGTTGATTTTCCAGACATTTCCTGGGTACAAGGCCCTGAAATATGTACTGTAGAGAACACCAACATGAATAAAAAGGCTTGCTTGCCATCAGCTTATAATTTAGTGTAGAAGACTGATGAACAACCAACATAAAATGCAGGGACACAACATATGTATAGTTGAGAAACAAGCATTCATTCTGATTGGCAAATCAAGAAATGTGGAAGTTGGAAAGGTGTTCTAGCTGAGAAAACATTAGCAAACTCAGAGAAAGGAAAGTGTTTGGGACGTGCCTTCTGTGGAGTTGGAAGCGGTCTCATATAAGACCAACCCAAGGTAAAAGACAATGTAGTTCTTGGGAATGGACTCAAGTCCATTTGAATCAGGGACACCAAGATCTGGGTTATAGCTCTCTTGAATGTGATCTCAGGTTCCAGGTGGGCACATCCCTTTAGGCCCACAAACTAATTGCCCCTGGGAAAGGGCACAAAGTCAGGCCAGAGTGAGATCTTCTGGAGATCAGGGCAAAGGGCAGGAGCCCTTCTTGACTTATGGTAGGAATTTTGATTTCATTCTAAGGCCTCTGAGAGTCCTTTGAGTTTTCTGCAGAGGGAAGGGGCATCATTTGCCTAAGGTCATGTTGCTGAACCTGGAATGCATATTTTCACATTCTTAATCCAATATGTCCTCCATTATTCCACACTGTACCTATTATTATCTATTAAGATCTGTGTTCAATATTGATTGAACTCTAAATTAACTTTTATAGGTACCTATTATAAAGAATATATTTTAAATATAGGTCTAAAATAATACACATAAATATTTCCAAGAAGAATTGATCAACGCCTATCTACATTAAAGATTTATTTTAGTTAAGGGGGTAAGAAATATGGAGAATAAAGTACCAGAAGTCATTGTCAGTCCAAAAATGATGTTACTATTTACTGAACACCTCCACATGTTTCTATATTGCTTTTAGTTTTTGCAACAAGTCTACAAGGTATATATTATTAATCCCCATCAACAGACGAGAAATGGAGGTTGTCAATGGAATGACAGTCAGTAAGTCACTGCATCTGGGTACAAACTCAAAGTTGCCTGACTCCAATGCTTATGATATTCCCTCTATAGCACTCAATAGTCTACCAGGGGAAGGAAGGAAGGCTTGTTCAGATTGTCCTTTTCTATGCATTAATCTCTATTTTATAAGAAAAGTAACAATGTAAATTCCTCAAGGAAGACAATTCTACTTTATACTTTCCCTACCCCCACAACTGCAATCAGTACAGTAACAGAATATAACAAGCAATTCCACCCAACTAAAAACACATGATTCATTCAATAAATATTTATGAAAAGTCTACTATGTGCCAGGCACTATTCTTGGCCCTGAGGTTATATCAGTGAATAAAACATGTAAATTTCCAGCCCTAAGGCAGAATTCAGTTTCTTGCAATTGTAAGATTAGAAGATGTTTACCATTCCCTGACACATAGCCCTTGCACATTCAAGGTCAGAAAAATAAGGTCTCTGCTGCTTCCAGCTTCTGACTTCTATCTCTGACCTCTAAATTCAAATTTACGGTGCTTATATTAGGTCTGGCCTATCCAGATCAACTCTTTATTAATCCCAAATCAGCTGCTCAGTAACCTTAAGTATATCTGTAGAATTTTTAGTCACTAAAAGCAAAATCTGCAGTATTTAAAACTGTAATTAAACTTAATGATCTTAATTACATCTTCAGAAATCCCTTTTGCTATATAACGTAACATAATCACAGGAATGATAGCTCATCATATTCATAGATTCATCCACACTAAAGGGGTAGAGATTACATAAGAGTGAGGCATTGGGGGTCATCTTAGAATTCTGTTATCCCATGCAATAAAGGGGCTTGAAGATTCATTTCTTCCTATCTTGGCTTTATGTCTTCCATTCATTAATTCTCTCATCTAATATATGTTTACTGAGCACTTATTATATGTGCACTGCACTAGGGGCTAAAGCTAAGTAAATGAGTAAGACAGAAGTCACTGCCTTCAAAACCTAAACATCTAGAAAAGACATTTTGATTAATAACAGTAATAATAAAACAGTATGATAATGCAATAAGAGAAGTAGGTAAACCTGAAGATTTGGCACAGAAGGAAAGATCAATCATCTAAATGGGCCAAATGGCATTGTGAAAATGATGCAAGACCTTGTGTATTAGTAGGTGTTTCAAACTCTTCTGAATACATAGCCTTTATCTTGAGACTTTCATGTAAAGAGTTATAATGGAGACATATTTTTCCTTACTGATACTAGTTTGTTTCTATTTAACACTATGAATGCCATTTTCCCACATCTACTAAGGTGCACCTTACTAGGTGTGACTACTTACTCTATGGGTTAATCAACTTTTCAGTTAAGTCTATAAAGTGAAATTGATGAGTCCATAGAGAGATATTTCAACATTCATAAATGGGGTCAAAAAAGTCCCAGGTTCTATTAGCAATAAAAGGAACTACTGGTTTTAAACTTCCTTCCATTTGCAGGTTGGAAATATAAGTTAAGTCATACCACTAGTAAATCTGTAGCAAGATCCCACAGGGCAATAAAAAACAGAGAACACATTCATTTTCTGGCTTATGTAAAGGGGAAGTACATGGATGCCTGGGCTCCAAAGGAACAACTTTGTACAGTTCTGTTTGTAGTTACACATGGTCTGTATAAACAGATGAAGGGTCCTTGGCTTCCTTTTGAACCAGGAAGTGTAGTGAGATTCTAGCAGCCAAAAGCAAAACACTGATTGTTGGCTAAAAACAAGTTTGATCAATGGTCTGGGAGCTTCAACTCACCATTCTATTTCCTTAGCAAGCACTTCATCTTGTGCCAGCCACTGCTGTGAGCCCTGTTTGATTTTGGGGGGCTGGCTATTCATCATCCCTTGGTTTTCTCCTCAAGCACAAGGGTGCCAACAGACTGCTTGTTGCCTCAAGGTAGCAGGTGGCAATGTTGGCTGTTAAATAGTCAGAAGATGTCAATTTTTCATTGCTTTGTTCCTGAAAAACATAGAACTGAATGGAAGCCCATTTCCCCTACCTTCCAAGTTTTTTCAACTGTCAGATAGTTTGAAAACAAAAAACAAAAAACTTAGCAACATAGAAGTTTCTTATAGCTCAGGACCAACTGATATCTATTTCAAGAATAAACAAATTAATTATTCATAGAGTCTATCTGATATATTGGAAAAATGTTTTTCCTATAAAATGAAATATAGGAATTGTTTTTTGTTATAAGGTTTTGAGTGGCTGATCATTTCATTAATTGATCTATCATGTCATCCACAGGGTTTCTTAACCCTAGCACACCAGCATTTGGGGCCATATATCATTTGAAACTAAAATGAAACATGATGGAAACACTGTCATTTATCTACCTAGATCACCTCGGAATCCTCTTACAGTTTCTTTCTGTACACCCATCCCTAGCTCCTCTGTACTGTTTTCCTAATGGCTTACTCCAGCACCATGCTTCAGGGGCCTGCTCTTGGGTGACTGAAGCTGCTCTGCCCTCAGGTGCAGAGAGAGGGGACTGCCTGGGTAATATCAGCTACTAGGACGGTTCATAGCTTTGGGGATCAGCTCTGGGATGTAATTTTTGCCTTAGTCTACCCTGGAGAAAGCCTGAGATTGGGACTAGGCTTGACTCCTTGGTACTCCCTCATCAACTTCTGGAAGAACTTCCTTAATAAATTACACAGTCAGATAAATATTTTGAAGAGAACCTTCTGGCTGTGATATGGAGAACAGAGGGTTGGCTGAGATTATAAGAAAATAAGACTGGCCCCCTAAATACTGAGCACATTATAGTTCTCTGGAGTAGAAGCATTTTGGAGGTGGGGGGTATATAGTCCAACTTTCATTCAAAGCAAGAACCCCTTCTAAAGAATCCATTACAGATCAGCTTCAGCCTGAAGATCTGGAAGCTCACTCTCTAACAAAATAGTCACTCTTTTTCATATAATTGTAACTGTTAGAAACTTCTTCCTATAATGAGCCCAAATGGGCCTGTTATGAGTTTTGCCTATTATTCCCAGTCTGCTCTCTAGAATCTCACAGATAAAAACTATTCTTTGTCTACATGTGGTTAATTTTATGTGTCAACTTGACTGGGCCACAAAGTGCCCAGACATCTGATCAAACATTATTCTGGGTGTCTTTGTGAGTCTGTTTTTTAGATGAGATTAATATTTGACTCAGTAGACTGAGTAAAGTAGATTAATCTCCCTAATATGGGTAGACCTAATCTGATCAACTGAAGACCTGAATAGTACAAAAAGGCTGAGTAGGAAGGTACACTTCCTTTCTGACTACTTGAGCTGGGACACTGATCTTTTTCTGCCTTCATACACAAAATGAAAACTCAGCTCTTCTTGGGTCTTGAGCCTGCTGGCTTCCAGACCAGCACTATATACCAGTAATATAACTGGGTTTTCAGCTTGCTGTCTGTGGATCTTGGGACTTCTCAACCTCCATAATTACATGAACCAATCCTTATAATAAATGCTGCTATAAATATATTTTCTATTGGTTCTGTTTCTCTACAGAAGCTAACTAACACAACATGAAAACTTTCAGGTAGGGATTTCCCTATGGAGTCTGATGTAAGAACAACTGATATCCCAAATATATCACATCCCCTCTAGTTTGTCACATATTGATGCCATTGACTATACTGTTTTGGATTAAGGAAATTTATCTCCATGAAAACTTTGCTTAAGTGCACATTTACATAAGAATTACATGAAAAGATAATACATTAATTCAAGAATAATTTTTATTTTACCATCAGAGCTTTGAGTAGATGAGATATAAGGAAGTATAGTTTAACGTGGAAGGTGGAAGCCCTGACAAGAGGATTAATGCAGGAAGTGAGGCTCCAGTAAGATTCTGTAATTCAAGATTCTAGAAATCCTGAGGGTAGCATGAGGTGTTTGAGAAGGATATAAGAAGGCAGACAAAAGATTTCTGGTCATTGATTTTTTCTCAGACTGGCCTAGCATAAAAAAATTCCCACTGATAATTTTAACCGATGTCTAGTTTACACATACTTTTAGAAGAAATCAATACATTTAATATTTTTGTATACATTTTTCAGACATGAACTATTTCCTTTGGTCACTTTTTATGTGGTAAATTCAGTTATAAGGAACAGAATCAACAGAGTACTCTCCTTGGTTATAAGACAATTGCTAAGACATACATTAATATCTGACTTGGTTGGAAATTTTAGGATAAAATTCTATAAAAGACAAGGAAATAAAGCCTAATGGCCCTAAATATAATCATCCATGTAGTCTAGGATTTTAAGACCCTAGAGTAGAGAGATTCCACATGATTTACACGTGAAGAATTTCTGTGTGCTAGCAAGAATGGTTATTTCCTGGGAAAAATTAATATCTTCATGAGAAGTTTACTTTCATCTATTTTTAATCTTGGCCATTTCTCTTTGTGTATTACTCAAAAATTAATAAGTTAATAAAAAGGATTTTAAAAATTATAACAGGCACTGAACCATTTGAAGATCTAGACATCTTAACTGTATTCATTTATTTCACTTACACCACTGTACATTTGATAGTAATTTTCCTTTGGCTACACACCAGTATCATTTCTAACTTTAGTCAACTTTATTTATACACATATTCTTTGAAGAGAATGTCTATCATTTCTAATTTGCAGCCCCAAATTATTTTTAATAATCTTCTATTACACTAAATTATTGGTATTTATTTCAATCTCACCCTAAATTTCATCACCGTTTAAAATAGAGAACACTGTCTGAAGCTCCAAAGAGCTGGCTGAAATCCAAGAATTAAACTATGGCTAGGTGACCTTGAGGAAAGTCATAACATCTTTGCAGGCCTGCTGCTTTAAATTAAGGCATCTCTAGCATATTAACTTTACAACCACTAGCTTATAAAGTCATGGGAAATGTCAGAAGATGTGGGGTCGGGTTAGGTAGGAATGACATCTTCCCTTTATCATGCAATGTTCTACCTCTAAAATTCAATAGGTTCATTGAGTCAACTTCACCTTCCTGTGATTTTAGGAGAGAGCAGAAATTCTCCCTTCACTCTAGATTCCCTACTGGTACTAGGCTTACATCCCAGTTTGAGTGGAAATTATCTTTTCACTGAATTGTGAGTTAAAGTGTGTGGTTTCAACTGATAAGGACGGTATGCCACTGGCATACCCAAAGTATACAGGATTTGCATCAAAAGCACCAAAAATTCTCTAGGGAATGTTCCTGGAAAGCATAGGGTGGGTTCTCTTCTTTTACAGACCTCAGATCCTATGGAGACTATAGACAGGCTCGCATTTGGGGTGTACACATGTAAAAGGATGGTGACAAACAACATAAACTGAGAGAAAAAGGTATTTTAGCTTGGATTACTCACACTGAATCAACCTTTTCTTTTCTTTCTTTCTTTCTTTTTTTTTTTTTTGTACCTAACATCCTGAGAATAACTAACTATGAGTTACTTACTCACTGAATAATCATATACGGAGTGGCTCATGAGTTCATGTTAATGCAGAGGACACAAAGTTATATATTACAAATATTGCTCTTAAGTGGATGATTTAATTGAAGAGACAGATATAAAGGTAAATACAGCACAGATACACTAATTGAAGCATGTATTAAGTTCAGTGATTATATAGAATTGGAAAATTTCACTGAGGTAGCTATGCTTGATCTAGTTTTGTAAAGATGAGTAGCATATTTCCAGGTAGGCTTGGGGTATTGAGAATATGAAGCAGAAGGATAACAAAGCTCTGCATCTCTTCAGTCACTGATGTAGAAGGCAGTCTGGGTGTAGGGAGATCGTGATGGGGAAAGTCTGACTAATGGCCCTTGGTTAGGAAATTTGTTGGGATATGTAAAAAGATCAGATCTAAACTGAAAATCATAAGCTACACCCAGGCCAAGAATTCAAGCTTCTCTAGAACAGGAATGTTGGCCGTTGCCTTATTGTGGCTTATCTGGGCTGCAGATTCTCACACTATGTGTGAAATGCCACTGATGTGGGAAAGAATAATATATATTGATATTTGAATCTACTATCCACTGAACACTGTGTAGTGATGTATATTAAATAGAAGATATTCTGTAACCACAAAACATTATCATTTCATTTTATAAATGTCTAAACCAAGCATAAAATTTTAATAAGAAATAAAATATGGACTTTGCTTTTCCAAGACAAATAGAACACCCCATGATTTACAGCAGAGGAACAAATTAGGAGATGTGTGAAAAATTAAGAGTTCCCACAATATATAAATAAATGAAACACCATCTAGAAAATCCCTCAGATGTGGTATTTTCTTCCATGACCAGTCCTTTCTTATATTTAGGCTGCTAACAAAATACTCATTAATTATGACCCAAGTGTTAATAGTACATCCTGGATCTGAAAAATGAGAGAAGGGTCTTAAAAGCAAATGAATAAAGGTCAGAGGAAGCCACAATGGGGAAGTTGAACTTAGTTCAAGTTTGAAGAAAGAGTAGAGCTTAAACTTAGACAAAGACAGAGATGAAATCTTTAGGCAGAGGAACCAACATGATCAAAGGCATGGAAGTGGGGCTGCTGATGACTCATTTTGGAGTCAACAGGCAGACTGATCTAGCCTGAATAGTAGTTATGTTGAAGATAAGAGGCAAAATTAGATTTGGGACAGAATGTGGAAGGCCAAGAATGCCAGGTTCAAGAAATTAACACAAAAATAAAATTTTAAACTGTCACAGAGATTTTACAGAATATTTTAGGATTTTATGGTATTTTTCTAAAAACAAAAGTAAAAAAATAAAAAGCAAAAGTTACAAATCATAAAAGTGATACATTTGACTAAATCAAAATTTAGAACTTCTATATGTTAAAAATTAAAAGGTAAGGAATGGTAAACTTTTTGGAAGACCGTTTGCAGTTTCTTACAAAACTAACATATTCTCACCTAATGATCCAGCAATCATTCCCTGGTATCTACACAAATTTGTTGAAAACTTATGTTCACACAAAAGCCTGCACATGCATGTTTTGTTTACAATTGCCAAATAAATACTTATTTATAATTGCTAAAACTTGAGAGCAATCAAGATGTCCTTGAATAGATGAATGGATAAACAAACTGGTGTATCTATACAATGGAATATAATTCAGTAATAAAAGAAATGAGCTATCAAACCATAAAAAGACATAGAGGAACTTAAATATATATTGTTAACTGAGAAAAGCCAATCTGAAAAGGCTACAAATTGTGTGATTTCAACTATATGACATTCTAGAAAAAGTAAAACTATGGAGATCATAACAAGATCAGTGGTTGCCAGGGATTCAGGGGTGGTAGATGGGGAAGAAGTGGTGGGACATGGGCGATTTTTAGGGTAGTGAAACTATTCTGCATGATATTGTAATGGCAGATACTGTCATAATACATTTATCAAGACCAATAGAATGTATAACACAAAGAGTGAACTCTAATGTAAACTATAGACTTCAGTTAATAATAATATATCTATATTGGCTCATCAGTCACAACAAATGTACATTAATACAAGATGTTAATGATGGGGCAAATCCTGTTCATGAGGGTGGGTAAGGAGGTATATGGAAACTCTCTGTACTTTCCATTCATTTTTCTATAAACCTAAAACTGTCCTAAAAATAAAATATAGTAAATAAAAAATATAGAGGACAATAGCATAAAGATGTCTGAAAAAATACAGAACAGATTAGTAGCTGGAATATATGAAGAACTTTCTAAAATCAATAAGAAAAAAAGCCATACTATCCCATAGGACAATGGGCAAAGGAAACAAGCTAGGCAATATACAGAAAAAGAAATTTGAATGGCCAGTAAATATGTGAGAAAATGCTTAGTCCCACTAGGAAATGTATTTGAAATTCAACAAAATACTTATTGAGCCTCTACCATGAGCCAGGCACTATTTTAGGTGCTCGGGATACATGAGTGTACTAAATATAAAGGCATGTGGAGGTAAAATTATTGTAAGAAGGCATTTCTTTTGTACTCATTGTATTAGTAAAAATTAAGTATTTGCTCCTATCAGCTGTTGGCAAAAATTTAGAATAGAAATTTTTGTGCCCTGATAATTGTAAAAAGTTGTTCAAAAATGTGATGAAAACCCTTGATAATATTTTGTAGTATTAAATGTGCATATCCAAAAAATTCCACTCCCAAATATATAGCCTAAAAAGATTCTTGCACATGTACACAAGAAAACACAATAATGTTTATTACAGCATTATTGTAATATTTTAAAAACTGAAAGCAATCAGGGACTTGATAGATATACACAAAAGAATCAAAATTATAAAGCAGGTAAAAAAATTAAACAGATCTCAAAATCAACATGGTTAGATATCAAACCATAAACTTGAAAGGAAAATGCAACTGGCAGAATATAGAGCATATAATAAATAATGCTAATAAAAAACATAAAACAATATTCTGTTTTTTTATATATGTATATATGTAGATGTATAAAATATTTTAAAAAGTAGATTAGAACAATCTCTACTAAGTGTAATATTGGTTGTGTATAGTGGGAGAGGAAGGGAATGGAAAATGGGTATGGGGGATAAAAGTATATTCAACTTTGTCTCTAATGTTTTATTTACTTCATATAAAATTGATTAAATAAGGAAGAATGTTAATAAATGTCAGTCTTAATGAGTGTACTGTTATGGTATTTTTTGTTTTTCTGTACTTTTAAAAAGATCTTTAAATATAAACAAAATTATAAGAACCATAAATAAATTTGTTACGATTCTACTCCAAATACTTTTTTTTGCAAATATTTGTATATTCTTATCAGAATTTCTGTTTTAAAATGTCATCTAGCAAATAAGCTCTAATATGGCCACTTTCAACTCTATGAAAATCAAGGATGTAGACACCAAAAAAATTAAATGCTCCCAGCAATGTAGTGACAATATTGGCAGAAATTTCTCTAATTTTCAGACCAAAGGAATTGAAGAAAAGATTACAATCTGTGGACTATTTATGTAGTAGAACAGAAATAAAGCAAATCTATTACCCAGAAAGTAATTAAATAATCCCTTTAGCTCTCCCTGTAGTCTAGTCATTGGTCTAGAGAGGAGACAAAAGACCTCACCAGACAGAATGCTTGGCAGCCTCTATCTCCCCTTATGATGCTGTTTTTTTGTGATGACTGTAGGTTGACCCTCTTTACACCTGCAGACATCAGTATTTCTTGGTCTACATCTCATCTATGGAGAGGCCACCCTGAGTGAGAAGTAAAGATATATAAGCAGTACTGAGTTGCATTCCAGGTCATGGAATCCTCACAAGTAAAGCATCATGGCAGATGTTCTTAATGCAGGCAGAACTCATTTGGGGAATTTGTTCAAAATGTAGATTTCCAGGCCTTCCTCCTCCTAATAATAAAGACTGTGATGCAGGGAATCTGGGAGCAGGTCCAAAACTCTGCATTCTGATGTTGATTAGTTCATGACCACAATTTGAAAACACACTATCATCTAAGCCCATTGAGAAGAGCCCTTTTAACAATGCAAACTGGGTACTGCAACTTTTTCTTCTATTTTATGTATTTTATCCATTTAGCCATATATTGTACACTGAGTCCCAAATCAGTCCAGCAAACCTGAAAAGCACAGGAATTGGACTGTAATTCAAACTGACCATCTGACTTCGGTTGTACATCTGAGAAGAGACCCATATCTAAGTAGAGAAAATGCAGAGCCAAAGGCAATTCACTTACCTGTTCGTCTGTTGGCAAATGCCGTTCTGAATATATTTTTCCTTGTTCAAAAAGTAGTAAACAGACAGATAACAACATGAGATTCATGGAAAAACAATACAAGGGAAAGGACAAATTTCCCTTGATTCTGAAGGGAAGAATAAATCTCTGAAAACAACCTACTATTGAAAGAGAAATAAAATGTTATAACATTTTTTGGTCTCCTCTTGAAAATATAAGATGTTTTCTTTTTAGCAGATACAGAAAGTCATAAGAGAAAAATCTGAAATGACTAAATGAGATGAGAAGGATGGAAGAAAGAGAAGGGGAAAGGGGAATAAAGAAGGAAGAGAGAAAGAAAATAAAAATACAGTATCAAAAGAAGGAATAAAATTAAAAAGGCAGAAGATAAATCAGCAATTGAAGGGAAAACATAAAAAGCTCTCCCATAATATATTTTGAGCTCCAGTTGGCTTATGTTGATGGATAATTGATGGATAAATTATGTTGATGGATATATTCTGTAGCCCAGGGGCCTGGCTGGCTCAGTTGGTGGAGTATGTGAGTCTTGATCTCGGGGTTGTGAGTTTGAACCCCACATTGGGTATAGCGATCACTTAAAAATAAAATCCTTTAAAAAAAAATTCTGCAGCCCAGGAGGAAAGCTCACCCTTCAGTACTTCCTTCTAACTTTTTCCTTTGGATTCCATTACTTTGTTAGGTCCAGATATGGTGCCTAATACCAAATAGTTTATCTCAGAGCTGAGCTGGAATCTCTTGTTATTTTTTGTAATAATAAAATACAATATTTCTGTTCTTTCTATTTAACAGTTACAAAAAATATCTAAGCTGTTTGCATGAAACACTTTGCCAAAAGAAACTTTCCTTATCCATCCCCATAAAATAGAGACACACAGAGCAAAACCTAGCTAAGTATCTTGAGTAAATATTTTTTGCATGGTCAAAAGTCATACTAAATGGCCTAAGTAATTTTGCTTAATGGAGAGAGAACAATAAACCATCCAGTGACAAATATTAGCTGTCATTATACCCTGAATCTATTATCTTCTATCTAGGATCTGTAAATCATCCTTTAAAACTATTTAAAATTATATATATAATGTAATTTATATATATTAAAATTATTATAGTATGTATGTTATTTAATATAAAATAAATGCACATTACACTAACACATTTATAATGTTAAAAAGTCTTTAAAAAAAACTATGGAGTAATGACTCCAGGAAATACATCTATATGTTAATAGCAACTGTCTGTTGTTGATTAGATTTTAGAATAATTTTATTTTCTTGTTCCTATATTTTCCAAATATTCTACAGTAAATATTCTTTTAAAAAGTAAGAATAGTGCTTCAAAATATGTATAAATGGACATAATTATCTATTGTATTCCTCAAATACTATTTTTTAAGATCTTATTTATTTATTTGAGAGAGAGACAGAGACAGTGAGAGGGAGAGCACGAGTGGGGTGAGGGGCAGAGGGAGAGGCAGACTCCCTGCTAAGCAGAGCGTCAGTTGGAGGTGGGTGGGCTGGGGAGGCTCCATCTCTGGACTCCGGGATCATAATCTGAGCCTTAAGCGGTTGCTTAACCCACTGAGCCACCTAGCCCCCCCATTTTTTTAAAGATTTTATTTATTTATTTGAGAGAGAGAGAGAGACAGGGAGAGTGAGAAAGATCTCAAATACTATTTTAAAAATAAAGCCGCAAAATTTCTTCCAAACATAATGAAATAACAAAAACTGAACTTAACCTCCTACCATAAACAATTGGCAAAATATATGAAACCACACTTTCAGATATGGGAAAACAGAAAATGCAGGACTGGGATGCCTAAGAGAAGGGAAAAAACAAAGGTGAGCTTTATATTCGTACTGGCTTCCTGCTTGGGCCAATTACAAAACATAAACACAGGGTGGGGAAATGCAAAG
The DNA here is from genome assembly GCF_037043125.1 of Eumetopias jubatus. Classification (NCBI taxonomy): domain Eukaryota; kingdom Metazoa; phylum Chordata; class Mammalia; order Carnivora; family Otariidae; genus Eumetopias; species Eumetopias jubatus. Next base: position 46,511,129 of record NW_028274807.1, read on the forward strand.
AAAGTTCAGTTGGTGACACTGAGTTGAAGAGATGGAGATCAAACCTGGGGAAGCTGAGGCAGCTAGAAATTTGCAGACAAAATTCCTAAAAGTAGGCAGTTATGACTAAAAAAAGTCTGCATAGGGGTCCCATCAGGACTTCATGGCTACTAGGTCTGACATACATGGATGTAGGTCTCCTTGTAGCATAGACAAACATGTTCTACTAGATTGACTTTCCTGCGAACAATTACCATAAACTCTGGACAAAATGCAAAAGAAATTATATGGAAGAACTGGATAGCACAAAACATCAGGTAGATTCTGGAATTGGAAGGTAAATTTTTTATACAGCTTTTAGCTTGAGAGCAAGCTACACTTGGCACCATGTAGATGGCTAAAACTCCATAGAAATCACTATGTCTTTCAGGCCTGAAAACCCAGAGTACAACTGCTGGAAAGTGAGGCGGTATCCAGGAAAAAAACGCACTAAAGAAGAAGTGCCACAGTTTCTGTGTACACACTCTGCCTAAGTCTCTTGGTACCCATGAGCTATGAAGGTATGGAGCCAACTTTAAGCCATTCAGCTAAGAATTTAAAAAAATCAAACTGAAGTTTGAGCAGTTATCCTAAAGGCATAATTTGCAGTCTGAGTCCAACCATGGTAAATGCCTTAAAAAACAAACAAAATAAATTGTTTGACAGAGTGACAGAAATCCAAATAAATGATTAAGAGACTTTTTTTCTAATTATCTTCTTTAAAAGATAATTAATTCTTTAAAGAAAAAATAATGTATTGAACAAAATGGTATAGCTAATAAGTCAATAGTGGAAGTAAAATGGCATATTCAACTTCAAATATTCAATTAATCTGTAAAATGTAAGAAAAGAGAAAAATAAAGAAATAACAAGTGAAATAATTAGAAAATAAATTCAATATGGTAAAATTAAACCCAAATGTTCCAATAATTACATTAAATACAAATAGCCTAAACATTAATTAAAAGGCAAAGATTATCAAAGGCTTGATTTAAAAAAAACAGATCTACATTAAATATTAAAAATATAGATTGATAGTAAAATACACCATGAAATACACCATGAAAGCACCAATCAAAAGCTACTGGGGTAGCTATATAAATATCAGACAAAGTAGATTTCAGAATAAGGAATATTATTAGGGATAAAGAAGTATGTTTCCTAATGATAAAGAAGTCCATTCATTAAAAAGTAATGACAATCTGAAATATGTATGCACCTAATAACAAAGTTTCAAATTACATGAAGCAAAAACTGAAAGAACAAAAAAGGAAAAGTAGACAAAATTTTATTACAGTTGGAGGTTTCAACATCTTTTTCTCAGTAACTGATAAAAGTAAATGGAAATCAGCAAAAAATACTAATGACTTGAACATTATCAAATGACTTGATCAAACTGACATTTATAGAACATACCATCCAATAACTGAAGAATATAAACTCTTTTCAATTTCATACTAAAGATTGCCTAAGATAGATCATATGCTGGCCCATGAAATAAGTCTTAATAAATTGGAGAGGATTGAAAACTACATAATATACTCTCTGGCTAAAATGGAATTGAATTAGGAAATAATAACAGAAACCTAAGAGGGAAATCTTCAAATATTACAGTTCTAAATATCCCATATATTAAAGAAGAAATCACAAAAGAAATTAGAAAATACTTTGAACTAAGTGAAAATGAAAACCTAACATGAAAATCAGTGAGTACAATTAGTTTTTTTAGGTTAATTTGTTGCTTTATTTGCTTATATTATAAAATAAAAGGTTTAAAATCAATCATCAATAATTAGCCTTAAGAGTTTATAAAACTTATTTTTTAAAAGTGCAAATTAAACTTAGAGTAAGAAGACAAATAATAAAGAAAAAAGCAAGAAGAAACGGAACAGAAAGCTTTAAAAAAAACAATAAAATTGGGAGGAGCAAGATGCCGGAGGAGTAGGAGAACTAAATTTCGTCTGGTCCAAGGAATTCATCTAGATAGAGATCAAACGATTCTGAACACCTACGAACTCAACAGGAGATTGAAGAAAAGAATAGCAGCAACTCTCTGAACAGAAAAGCAACCACTTTCTGGAAGCTAGGACGTGCGGAGAAGTGAATCTGAGTCAATATTCAGGGAGATAGACCCTGGGGGGAGGGAGCCTCCGTCAGCTGCTACGGGCAAGTGATAGAGAAGCAGAGCACAAAATCGGAACTTTTAGAAGTCGGCTCCGCTGAGGGACCACGCTCAGGTGGCTAAGCGGGGGGTGGAACCCTTGCTGCGACAGTGTGGTCTCAGGATCCTCGGGGGTCACAGAAAGACTGAGGGTGCCTGAGTGCGGCAGAGCTCCCACAGATTGGCATGGGGAAGCCAGCTGCAGAGATGGAGCTCGAGGAGTGGGCTTTCAGCTGGGGGTTGCCATAAACCACGCTCTGTGGCACAGTCGGGCCACTGCTCTTCCAGCAGGGACCCAACAAGCGGCAGATCTGAGGATACTCCCCTTCCTTCCCTGGGGGGAGTGGTGCAGAGTAATCTGCTGGGTCTGGAGACTCCAAACCAGGTTGTGTGCCAGAGATAGAAACACTTAGTAACAGGCCTGGTGAGCACGGAGTGCGGCTGGAGACCAGGGAAACAGGAGTGATTGACTGCTTTTCTCTGGGGGCTCACTGAGGAGTGGGGACCCGAGTTCTTGGCTCCTCCAGGTGGAGATTGGGAGGCTGCCATTTTCACTCTTGTCCTCCAAAGCTGTGAGGAAAACTTGCAGGGAACAAAAGCTCCTGAGAGTAAACCCGAGCAGATTACTCAGCCCCGCCCCCAGCAAAGGCGGGCAATTCCGCCTCTGGAAAAGACATTTGAGAACCATTGCCACAGGCCCCGCCCCCAGAAGATCAGCAAGAACAGCTAGCTAAGACCAAGATTACTGATCAATGAGAATGGCAGAACTCCAGCACTAGGGGAATACTGCACATAGAATTCACGGCTTTTTCCCCCGATTCATTAGTCTTTCAAAGTTATTATTTTTTCTTTTTTTGAATTTTTCTTTTTCCGTTTTTCAACCAATATCTTATCAATCCCTTTTTTAAAAATGTAGCTGGAGAAAAAACAGCAAATAAAGCCTAAATCCAGCAGGGGAAGAGAAATAATAAAAATCAGAGCAGAAATCAATGAAACAGAAACCAAAAGAACAGTAGAACAGATCAATGAAACTAGGAGCTGGTTCTTTGAAAGAATTAATAAGACTGATAAACCCCTGGCCAGACTTATCAAAAAGGAGAGAAATGACCCAAATAAATAAAATCATGAATGAAAGAGGAGCGATCACAACCAATACCAAAGAAATACAAACAATTATGAGAACATTATTATGAGCAACTATACGCCAGCAAATTAGATAATCTGAAGAAATGGATTCATTCGTAGAGATGTATAAACTACCAAAACTGAACCAGAAAGAAATAGAAAACCTGAACAGACCAATAACCACTAAAGAAATTGAAGCAGTCATCAAAAATCTCCCAAAAAATAAAAGCCCAGGGCCAGATGGCTTCCCGGGGGAATTCTACCAAACATTTAAAGAAGAATTAATACCTATTCTTCTGAAACTGTTCCAAAAAATAGAAATGGAAGGAAAACTTCCAAACTCGTTTTATGAGGCCGCCATTACCTTGATCCCAAAACCAGACAAAGACCCCATCCAAAAGAATTACAGACCAATATCCTTGATGGACATGGATGCAAAAATTCTCACCAAAATACTAACCAATAGGATCCAATGGTTTATTTAAAGGATTATTCACAACGACCAAGTGGGATTTACCCCTGGGCTGCAAGGTTGGTTCAACATCCACAAATCAATCAATGTGATACAATAGATTAATAAAAGAAAGAACAAGAACCATATGATCCTCTCAATAGATGCAGAAAAAGCATTTGACAAAGTACAGCATCCTTTCTTGATCAAAACTCTTCAGAGTATAGGGATAGAGGGTACACACCTCAAAATCATAAAAGCCATCTATGAAAAACCCACAGCCAATATCATTCTCAATGGGGAAAACCTGAGAGCTTCCCCCTAAGGTCAGGAACACGGCAGGGATGTCCACTATCATCAGCGCTATTCAACATAGTCCTAGAAGTCCTAGCACAGCAATCAGACCACAAAAAGATATAAAAGGCATCCAAATCAGCATATTAGAACTCAAACTCTCACTGTTTGCAGATGATATGTTACTTTTTGTGGAAAACCCAAAAGACTCTACCCCAAAACTACTAGAACTCATACAGGATTTCAGTAAAGTGGCAGGATATAAAATCAATACACAGAAATCAGTGTCATTCCTATACATCAACAACAAGACAGAAGAAAGAGAAATTAAAGAGTTGATCCCATATTCAATTGCACCCCAACCCATAAGATACCTAGGAATAAATCTAACCAAAGAGGCAAAGAATCTGTACTCAGAAAACTATAAAATACTCATGAAAGAAATTGAGGAAGACACAAAGAAATGGAAAAATATTCCATGCTCATAGATTGGAAGAACAAATATTGTGAAGATGTCAATGCTACCTAGAGCAATCTACACAATTAATGCAATCCCTACCAAAATACCATCAACTTTTTTCAAAGAAATGGAACAAATAATCCTAAAATTTGTATGGAACCAGAAAAGACCCCAAATAGCCAGAGGAATGTTGAAAAAGCAAAGTAAAGCTGGTGGCATCACAATTCCGGACTTCAAGCTCTATTACAAAGCTGTCATCATCAAGACAGTATGGTACTGGCACAAAAATAGACACAAAGATCAATGGAACAGAACAGAGAGACCAGAAATGGACTCTCCACTCTATGGTCAACTAATCTTCAAGAAAGCAGGAAAGAATGTCCAATGGAAAAAAGACAGTCTCTTCAACAAATGGTGTTGGGAAAATTGGACAGCCACATGTAGAAGAATGAAACTGGACCATTTCCTTACACCACACACAAAAATAGACTCAAAAGGGTTGAAAGACCTCAATGTGAGACAGGAGTGCATCAAAATCCTAAAGGAGAACACAGGCAGCAACCTCTTCGACCTCAGCCACAGCAACTTCTTCCTAGAAACATCGCCAAAGGCAAGGGAAGCAAGGGCAAAAATGAACTATTGGGATTTCATCAAGATAAAAAGCTTTTGCACAGCAAAAGAAACAGTCCACAAAACCAAAAGACAACCGACAGAATGGGAGAAAATATTTGCAAATGACATATCAGATAAAGGGCTAGTATCCAAAATCTATAAAGGACTTATTAAACTCAACACCCCAAGAACAAATGATCTGATCAAGAAATGGGCAGAAGACATGAACAGACATTTTTCCAAAGAAGACATCCAAATGGCCAAAAGACACATGAAAAAGTTCTCAACATTGCTCAGCATCACAGAAATCCAAATCAAAACCTCAATGAGATAACACCTCACACCAGTCAGAATGGCTAAAATTAACAAGTCAGGAAACAGATATTGGTGGGGATGTGGAGAAAAGGGAACCCTTCTAAACTGTTGGTGGGAATGCAAGCCGGTGCAGCCACTGTGGAAAACAGTATGGAGGCTCCTCAAAAAGTTGAAAATAGAACTACCATATGACCCAGCAATTGCACTACTGGGTATTTACTCCAAAGATACAAATGTAGTGATCCAAAGAGGTATGTGCACCCTGATGTTTATAGCTGCAATGTCCATAATAGCCAAACTATGGAAAGAGCCACGATATCCATCAACAGGTGAATGGATAAAGAAGATGTGGTATATATATATATATATATATACACACACACACACACACACACACACACACACACACACACACACACACAATGGAATATTATGCAGCCATCAAAAGGAACGAAATCTTGCCATTTGCAATGACATGGATGGAACTAGAGGGTATTATGCTGAACGAAATAAGTCAATCAGAGAAAGACATGTATCATATGATCTCACTGATATGAGGAATTCTTAATCTCAGGAAACAAACTGAGGTTTCCTGGAGTGGTGGTGGGGGGGAAGGATGGGGTGGCTGGGTTGTAGACATTGGGGAGGGTATGTGCTATGGTGAGTTCTGTGAATTGTGTAAGACTGTTGAATCACAGACCTGTACCTCTGAAACAAATAATACATTACATGTTAAAAAAAAAAAAAAAGAAGACAGTAGGAAGGGAAAAATGAATGGGGGGAAATTGGAGGGGGAGACAAAACATGAGAGACTATGGACTCTGAGAAACAAACTGAGGGTTCAAGAGGGGAGGGGGTGGGCACTGGGTTAGCCTGGTGATGGGTATTAAAGAGGACACATATTGAATGGAGCACTGGGTGTTATACGCAAACAATGAATCATGGAACACTACATCAAAAACTAATGATGTAATGTATGGTGATTAACATAACATAATAAAATTTAAAAAATGTAAAAAAAAATAAAATTAAAACCTGAATTTTTGAGAAAAAATCAAGAGAATTCACATTCTAGTTCCAAGAAAAACAGAAAAGATACCAATTACCAATATTAGGACTGAAAGAATAGACATCATTACAGATATTAGTAGAATAATAAAAAATATTATAGATAATTACTGCCAAAATATTCAATTACTTGGGTGAAATAGAAACATTCCTTCATAAATAAGAATCAACAAAACCAAAAGAAAAAAACATGGTAAAAGAAGTTGAATTTCTAATTCAAAATCTTCCCAGAGAAAACTGGTAGAATGATTGTTATACCAGTGAATTCTACCAATTATTTAATGTAGAAATAAAACCAATTTCATAGATACTCTTTCAGAAAATAGAGGAGAAAGAAAAGCTTATGAATCCATTATCCAAACAAAGACATTAGATGTCTCCTCAAGCAAGGGAAACAAAAGCAAAAATAAAGTATTGAAACTACACCAAAAAAAACCTTTTGCACAGCAAAGGAAACTTTCAAAAAAACAAAAAGACAATCTACTGAATGGAAGGAGATATTTGCAAATCATATGTCTGATAAGGCGTTAATATCCAAAATATGTAAAGAACTCATAGAACTTAACCCAAAAAACAAATAATCCACCTAAAACATGGGCAGAGGACCAAAATAGACTTTTCCCAAAGAAGACATACAGATGGCCAAAAGACATATGAAAAAATGTTCAATATCACTAATCATCAGGGAAGTGAAAATCAAAATCACAAGAAGATATCACCTCACACCTGTCAGAAGACTAGTATCAAAAAGACAAGAAATAACAAGTGTTGATGAAGATGTAGAGAAAAAGGAACCCTTGTGCATCATTGATGGGAATGTTAATTGGTGCAGCCACTATAGAAAACATTATGGAATCTCTTCAAAAAATTAAAAATAGAAATACTACATGATCTAATAATTCCACTACTGAGTACTTACCCAAAGAAAACAATAATACTAATTCAAAAAGATATATGCACCCCTATGTTTTTGTGGCATTATTCATAATAGCCAGGATATGGGAAACAACCTAAGTGTCCAATGATAGATGAATGGATAAAGAAGATGAGGTAGATATATTTAGTGGAATATTAGCATAAAAATGAATGAGATCTTGCCATTTGTAACAATATGGATGGACCCAGCGGGTATTATGCTAAGTGAAGGAGGCAGAGAAAGACGAAAACCATATCATTTCACCTACATGTGGAATCTAAAAATAAAAAAAAATTGAAAAAACAAACAAACTAAGCAGAAGGAGACCTGTAAATACAGAGAACAAATTGGGGAGGGAGAGGATGGGCAAAATAGCTGAAGGAGTGTGGGGAGTATAGGCTTCTAGATATTGAATGAATAAGTCATAGGAATGAAAGGTACCGTATAGGGAATATAGTCAGTGGTACTGTAATAGAGTTCTATGGTGACAGATGGTAGTTACACTTGTGGTGAAGGTTGTATAACATACAGAACTGTTGAATCACTATGTTGTATACCTGAAACTAATGTAACATCATGTCTCATTTATACTTCAATTAAAAAAAATAGAAAGAAAACAACAGAACAATATATCTTACATACATTCAAAAATTCATTTGACATATTAGAATACCATATCTAGTAATATATAAAATCATAATATAGCATAACTAAGTAGAGTTTATTCCAGGAAAGCAATACTGATTTTATATTTGGAAATTAATCAGTAAAATTCATCATATTAGCAGAATAAGAAGAAAACCATTAATCATTTCAATAGATATAGGAAAAACACAAGATGAAATTAATACCCATTCATGGTAACGGTTCAGCAAACGAAGAATAAAGTAAAAAATATCTCCTCCACTACTGTTAAGCTGAGTCAAGAGTAGAGTTTTCCCTATATCCATGGAATGCTACTTTCCATGTCTAAATTTCCCCTTGATTTGATTATACTACTGATATCTGAAATTGAGAATATCAAAAGTAAAAAATAATTTCCAGATTAATCTATTACCTATGGGGGTAACAATTAAAAATGAATAAATACTAGATTATAATGGTAACTTGTGTTCAGTAAATTCTATCTGAAATTTTTCATCATCTCTCAGCTTCTAGATTCTCTGATCCATTCTACCCAGAATTCAAGAATCACTTAGACTTTATTTTCCTTCTCAGAGATCTGTTCCAGAAACCAATTATTATTCAAATCAATGGTCCTGGGAATTAACCTAAAAGTCATTTACAAATTGTTCCCTGATTACCTGTGCTTTCAAATTTGATACATGCAGTGTTATGCTCTTGACTGGAATACCCTCTCCTTTTTCTATATATAGGAGCTTACAAACTTTTTCAAGATAATTAATATTTTAGGCTTTGCAGACCAGGGGGTCTGTTTCAAATATTTAACCCTACTGTTTTAGTGTGAAAATAGTCACATATAATACATAAGCAAGTGGATGTGACTGTGTTCCAATAAAACTTTATTTACAAAAATAAGCAGTGACCTGCATTTGATATGTGGGCCATAGTTTACTGACCTTGTTCTTTGATATATTTTCCCTCATTCAAAAGATTGCTCAAAACTTACTTATAGTTAGGACTTGGAAGACCAAATCACCTTGTTTACTGTCTCTAATATATGCAGTCATTCTGGAACAATGAATGACCCTCTTCCCTCTCGTGCTCTCTATCTCTCATTCTCTCTCTGTCAAATAAATAAATAAAATCTTAAAAAAAAAAAGAAATTGAACTAAAAGTATGTGGAGGAACTACTAAGAAATGTAGTTTCTGTGTATTTGCCTTCTTTCTGCTATTAGAGTTAAATTACTCAGGGCTAGAACCCCAGGCTCCCATTTCTATGCACACAAAAGATGAACAAAAATAAATCGTGATCATGGTAATCAAGATGACATGTAGGGCGCCTGGGTGGCTCAGTCGTTAAGCGTCTGCCTTCGGCTCAAGTCATGATCCCAGGGTCCTGGGATCGAGTCCCACATTAGGCTCCCTGCTCAGCGGGAAGCCTGCTTCTCCCTCTCCCACTCCCCCTCCTTGTGTTCCTGCTCTCGCTGTGTCTCTCTGTCAAATAAATAAATAAAATCTTTAAAAAAAAAAAAGATGACGTGTAAACTTTTTAAGAAGTATGCAATTAGTGCTTATAATGAAAAAAAAATCAGTAAAGAGAAGAGCATGCACTTTAAACCTTTGTTTGATCTGTTTCTGGAAGGATCAGGTAGTTTGTAGCATAGCCAAAGGAAAAATAGATACCCATGCAATGTTAATCCTCTTTTTTTGGTTTCTAAGACTGGATGAACGGACACAATGAAAAATAATAAATAAATACAATCTAGTATACTGTATGTGCATGGGGTTATGTTTGGTACATTTATGTATATGTATAACACTTATTTGGGCTACTTGGTTAGAACTACAATAAAGAATTAATCCAAGAACAAATACCAATATTACAGCACATCACAAGTGCTTTTAATTAAGAGTTAGTTTTAAAATGTTAGCTAAATACTTCCACAGCATTCCATTCTCCCTAATAATCCACTGACAAGCTCCCTTGATCAAGGTCCAGTGTATCTTCAGCAGTGAAATAAATCTCGTTCTAATCAAAAAGAGATCATACTATTATAGTTCTCTAGAAACTGCATTTAGTACACATAAAGGTCACACATCTCTGCCTTGCTGGAGAGCACTGGCTCACACATGATTTATTGGATATGCCTAAGAGAGTTCTGGCTCAGTTTGGCTTATTTTGAAGTCATGAGAATTGAACCCTACTCTTCCATTCCCATTATAAGGCCTCCATGCAGTGTGGGTCATTAACATTTCCTTTGACCATGTTTGTGTTGAAGTCATAGGTGAGCCTCCCAAAAGCAGCCTGGTGTTTCTCCCTCTCATACAACGTTGTCAGAGTCTAGAGTCTCCTCAGCTAAATCAAATAACTTTCACAAAGGGATGTTAGAAAGAATATAAAGTATCAACACAGGCAGATAGGCAGAAACCTGTATTTTTAGTGCCTCTGCTCCTCAACCCAAGTCTCCTTTGGTTAACATTTAATTAGTGTTTGGGGTGTGTGCTTAAAACAAGTGTTCATTGCTGTATTTTCACCACCTAGCACAATTCCCATTATATATCTGTTTAATAAGCAAATTAGTGATCTTAAAATGACAAATTAAAAGTTTACAAGAATTAGCATTCCATCTCTTGATTGTAATTTATTTTACCATCTCTTACAACCAGATTATTTTGAAAAATTGAAGTTGAACTTCCCTTACTTGCTTGTTTCTTTTGACCAACCAATACCATATGACTAGGGTAGAATCATTAATACAAGAGTTTAAAAAATACTTTTTTTATCCTCTACCAAGAAAGAAAAGAAAGGCTCAGAAGGGAGAATATACTTTCCATTTCAATCTTAAACCTCTTATAATTCATTCATGAAAAATCTCTCCTCTTTTTCCTATAACATCTAGGAAATCACATGGAATTTATCCTAGCTTATTAAACAGAATACCTTCAGACTTGCCTGTGTTATGTGTATTTTTCTTTGCAGTACACATAGATTTGAACACAGACATGATGTGCTTGGAGGGAACACATTATAGCTTATAGCTCATTTTCATTCCAGATCCCATATGAATTTACTCTTTTACATATTTAGAATTAACATTTGGAGTAGTCAGGTTTCCACGAGCCACGCCAGCTGCACTAATGATTCAGGTTAAGGGGAGACCCCAGAAAACTCAGGCACCAGTCCTGACAACTATTGACAACAGTTTTACAGAGCGCTCTTGCAGCAGGGAGGAGGTTACTATTTATCTTTCTGTATTCAATCTCTTGCATGTGAGAAACAGACACCATTGTGGCTTGTCCAGACTGCTCTAACTCCACTACCCCAAGGTAGACTTTTAGTTCGTTCTTTTCTGGATAGTGCAGTTTCTAAAGGAAGCCAATGTGTTCTTACTTTATTTGGAAGAGAATGCTGTTCAAGGGATGAATACAGAGTGCAAGGGAGACAATTCTTCACATCTTTTACATTCTGTCAAAATTCCCAGAGGAAGAAGATAAAAAGTAAATGAATCAAAAGAAAAGGAAAAGGGGGTGCCTGGGTGGCTCAGATGGTTAAGCGTCTGCCTTCGGCTCAGGTCATGATCCCAGCATCCTGGGATCGAGTCCCGCATTGGGCTCCCTGCTCCTTAGGAGCCTGCTTCTCCCTCTGCCTCTCTCTCTCTCTCTCTCTCTGCCTCTCATGAATAAATAAATAAATAAAATCTTTTAAAAAAAAGAAAAGGAAAGGAAAAGAAAATGTGACTGAATTAATCACTGTTGTTAACAGGTGCCCACCATGTGTCCTACACTGTGCAGGAAGTATAAATGGACAAATGAAAAACTAGATAGATAGATGATTGATAGATTAGATAGATGATAGATAGATGATAGTGATAAACACTGATATTTATACTAAGTGTAACAGATATTCAAAAAAGAGGGATAGATTGTGTTATATTATATAGAGTTACCTTTGATTTTCCTGTGAGTGATATTTAAATTCAATCTTTGTTGGCAACTGAAGCACTTTACTAAGAAGTCATCTTGCTTATTCAAACTGCCAGAGTTAAACCCTTCTCATTGAGCTAAAACTAAAGCTATCAAACCAAACTCTGGAGCTGGGCCGTTTGCACTCATATTTTGACTTTGTTAGATATGTGGCCTCAGGTAAATTACTTGACCTCCCTGTGCTTCGGTGTCCATATTTGTAAAGTGAAATATTTCTAGAATGTTCTTCAAAGGATTATAGTGAGGATTATATCATTTTTAGTATAGTGCCCACTGGTAGGCACCAAATAAGTACTCACGATTATTTCTAGTACAGTGCCTGATGGTGAGCATTATATATTTACTATGATTTCTGGTTTCTACCACCACACAGCTGACCTTCCCCAAAACATCACATGTAATTTGGGAAGGATAGACCAGCACAGTATTTTACAATTGGAAATTTACAATTGCTGAATAAAAGAATCCAAGGCAAGCAGGGTACAGATAGCTTGAGTGTGCCCAGAAGGCAGATGAATATATGATGTGACAAAATTGGCCTGATCCTCCCATTAATTTGAGGGAGGAAATGGCTATCTTAGAGAGTTAAGATTTCACATCCACAGGCTGAAAACTTAGGTCATAGTATTCCAACTGTATCTCAGTGTGCTATTTTTATGGCTGGCTACTTTTCTATCTGAGCATCCACTAGCCAGGGGAGGCCCATGGGTATCACTGCTTCTTTCTCCCTGAAGGTGTCATAAGGATGAATTTGCTCAATATCGTGAGATTTTCAAAGATAATCATCATGAGGGCCGCACTACTGGAAAGCAGTAGGAAATTAGACATGATAACCATACCTCCTCAAATCATTCAGTTACTAGTTTCATTTTCTTCACAGGGAAATTTTGTACTCCATTTTCAACTAATGAAAAGTCAGAAAGTTCATACCTCCATCTGCAGCTAAAAGAGGAATGCCCGATTAGCCTTGGAACAGAAGATGATATCTCAGAAAATAGCATGTTTTACATTTCTGTAATGTTTTGCAGAGTATTTTTTTTCATTTTTACATATATTATTTGCTGTGTCTTCAGAAGGTAGAGAAAGCAGTTTTCCTTATCTTCACTTTTGATGAAGAAACTGTGACTTAAAGACATAAAATGCTTGATCCAATCACCTTTTCACAACTTCCATTCTCTTTCTAATCTTCATGACTGAAAACTTGACTTTTCACAAATGCTGAAAAAACTACAAAGAAAAGCAGTTTAAATTACTGAGACAAAAGGTCTTAGTCTGACTCATTGATTTATATTTTACCCAATTATATTTGTATCCAAGGGGAATGAAAAAGAATTATTTGCTCTTTCTCCCAAGTCCTTTTGACCCTGTCCCACAAAGGAGAGTCCCACAGTTCCATCAGTGAACACACAACTTCAAATTATATTATCTGTCTCCATGAGCTTCCTTTTCATTACTTCTTGGATCTTTGTCCCACAAAGCGATAACAAGTGGTGTCTAGTTCCCACTCGACCCCTGCTCCTCCCTGTGTTCCAGATAAGGAAAAAAAAAATACCTCTAATCAGGGTACAAAGAGGAGCAAGTACCAACAGTACTCAGACTCCATTTTCTTATTGAGTTCTTTGTGATGTGGGAAACAAAGGCAGAAGAAAAATTATTAAATTTCCTTACTACCTACAGCCCATTGACAAGTCCTTGAAACAGGCCAAGTGACATTCTTCTAGGGACTCAGCAGCCTCAATGCTAATACTTTGCTAAGGGCAAAAGGCAATCCCAGCCTGACACCTCCCCCACCCCCAGGATCCTGTAAGTCTACTTTAACGTATAAAAATTTCTTTGGAAATTTCCCTTATCTCTAAACCCTCCAAGCATATGGCCCACAAATATACATCTGAAGGGTCTCTTGACTAAGGTTTTATTAGATGGTAATAATGACCTTTTCCCAACAATAGCTAGCGCCCCCAAGGTCCTGGAAACCTTGCTTCCAAAATTCCTTGGAGACTTACGCTATCCCAAACCCCCTCCCAACTTGAAAGTATATAATGGGCCACTCCTCATGACCCCGGTGCAGCTCTTCCTGCCCACGGGTCCTGTCCCCATGCTTTCATAAAACCACCACTTTGCACCAAAGACATCTCAAGAATTCTTTCCTAGCCATCAGCTTCGAACCCTAAAGTCATCTTTCCTACATCAATTTGTACTTCCACAAACTATTTACTAAGAACCTATGATGAACTAAGCTCTGGAACAAGTGCTGAGAAAACAGATTTAAAAGATAATAATAAAATTTAAAAAGTAAGTAAAATAAAACAAAACCAGAGCTGAAAGTGTTTCTGTCCAGTAGGAGATCTCAATTGCATTGTTTTATTACAATGCTGTATGTTAAATGCTCTGGGATGCCTAAGGAAGGCTTCCTGGGGAGTGATAGTAACATACAAAAGATCATTTGAGGAAGAGGAAACATCTGTTTCCACTGAATGCGACTAGAACCACTGCAAGTTGTCTCCATGGGAAAGGTAAAAAATAAGGGATGGGAAGAGTTGGTGTTCCCCTTTCCCCCATTCAATGATGTTTTCTTATAGAAGAAATCAGCACTGGGGCTGGGGCACCTGGGTGGCTCAATCAATTAGCAGCTGACTTTGATTTTCCTCTCAGGTCATAATCTCAAGGTCCTGGGATCAAGTCCTGGGATGGGCTCCCCACTCAGTGCAGGGAGTCTGTTCCTCCCTCTGCTCCTCCCCCTGCTTGTGCTCTCATACCCTTTCTCTCACTCAAATAAATAATATCTTTAAAAAAATAAAAATTAAATTAAAAAAAGAAAAAAGCATTAAGACAGCTTTGAAGGGAAACAGGTATACAACAGGCAAGCTGGAGATAAATACGTAGGGCAGGAGGGGGCTTCCATTCATCTTTCACCTTGGAGTTCTGGGAAGGAATGCCCCATGCAAGTCTGGACATCCACTTCGCTACTTCAGCCCCACATGTGTTTCCAGATTCATCGGACAAGTTAGGCAGAAATCAGTAACCCTGGGTGATAAGAAAAAGTATACAAACAAAGTACAAGAAAGGTGAGGCTCTGGCCAAGAGCAACAGAGGGGAAAACAGAAACAAATAGAAAGGAAGACTGACAAAGTGTTATTTTCATCACTGTTTTTCCCTGCGCAGAGATTTTAAGACTTTTAGGAAGTGAGAATGAAGTTTAAAAAGTTGGTACAGGTAAACTAGATTGAATTGTTTTACTGTTGATAGGATTTTATCTTTCTTTTGTTCTTTTGCTTTTTTCTTTCTTCTTTTCCATTTTTATTTTTGAAGCATTCTGACATCCTCCCAGAAAGGGACTTTTAACAGAGATCCATCCCCCCCACCCAAAAAGTCAAATAAATAGCTCTTAATCTAACAGTCTAATTCAGTTCCAATATGTCCAATGACAACTAAACAAATAAATAACAATAAATAACAACAAATAAATAAATGGCTTCCGTAGTTTTAGCATTATAAATAAGACACTGACAAGACTTTGGTCTGGAGAAGACAGCTGACAGAATTGAAAAGGATAATGAATGATAAAGGAATGAGTCTGTTAGTGCTAAATTGTATGTAAAAGGAAAATTCCAAGTCTGTCTCAGTCTCAGCAGGCATGAGGGCTGAATTCTAGAGGAGCGTCCAGTTGAGGCTATTTTCTAGCCTGAGTCCCCACCTACTAAGGGAAGTTAGTATGAGAGATGTTCAAGTGGTATTTCTTTTGGAGAAGTAGTTAATCTTGAATTAGAATATCGGGAACAAGGTGGGAATTGAAGGTGAAAGATAACTCTACACTAGTCGAATTGTTTTGTTGTTGTTGTTGTTGTTGTTGTTAGCTGAATTCTTAATGTTGAATAGTTTTAAGGATAAAAGTAGTCAAATATTTTTTAACATGGCATGTCTGCAATTATTGATTAGCAGCCTGTAGTATATGATAATTATGGTAAGATAGGGTTTAGAGGCTTAGGATAAGAGCATGAGCTGCTGGTGGGAAATAAACATGTCCATCTTCCCATCCTGGTATAACCCACTGGGTTTTTCTTGGGGGCTGTCTACTCTGATTAGTCAGACTTCCCCTTTGATTTATGTGCTTTAGCCACTCAGATTATTAAATATTCTGAATAACATCCCTAGAATCATCTTCATACCAGAAATATGACCTAATAACAAGAAAAACAGCCCTGGTCCAGTGGTATTGTTTGCTTCCAGCTGAATATTTTATAGAGCAATCTTGCTCTTGTAATACTGTCTCCCCAAGTAGTGGGACCCATCAGCTAGTAGGATCTCCTGGGAACTGTTTTACTAAAGTGAATAACTCAATAAAGTCATATTATACTGTACTTATCAAGGAGACTGGTCTTGAGGAAACCAGGACTGTTCATTGGCAGGTCAGAGTCCTTCAGGAAATCTAACTGTCCTGCCCCACTCACATGAGGCTTCCTGGGGAGAAGATATGGGGAAGCCCTGGTCTCCTGGTACCTTCCCCAAATCAATAATGCCAAAGAGATCTGTAATACAAATAAGAAGAAATCTCCATGTACTTTTGGACTCTTTCTAAAAGCCTCTTCTGCTCTCCCCAGTATTGAGGTAACCATGTAGTTTTCAGCCCTGGCCACTGCAGTGCACAGACCCCTTGCTTCATGCATTGTAAACTCTGGAACAATCTAACTTCATAACCTGTTGAATAATGTGTAAGGAATGGCAGCCAGCTAGATACTTAAGTATAGTATTAAACATGCAAGTGACATCCACTTGGGGGCTGAGCAGCAGGGATGAGTGCCAAGCAGTAGATGTGCTCTGGAGTGAATTCTCCATTTAGGGCAGAGACTAATGGCTCCATGAAGCTGCTTGCTGAAACTATATGACCTTCAGGAATCCAGTTCTCAGCAGGCAGAGAAAATGGAACTGCAGAAGAAAGTTGAGGAGAGAGCCATAGAAAATTCTACTCTTCTGTATTCAGTGAAGGTTTTGTTTTTTGTTTTTTCCTTTTACAAGAAAATAACTTTCTTATTTAGTTTTTTTAGAACATGTTTTATTATTTTCCTTGTATTGAGACATGTCACAGAACCTCGTGGAATACACTGGGCATCTATCAGATTCAGAATGGAAAACTATCATGGATAAATAAGTCTGGCATTCCTTGTGTTCCTTGGACACATCTGACCTCATGAAGTTTAGATTTTTCTGTTTCATTTATATTTATAAATGATTTTCATAGCACCTACCTTCTAAGATACCTGGTCCCAAATGGCAAAATGCCAACCTCAGATAGTGGCAAGTTTTCAAGGCAGGAAGGCATTTGCTTTGCTTCACTTCTAGAGCAGCCTGCATGTGACAATGTGGCTTTAATTTTTCTTCACATTTTTCTAACATGCTTGTCAAAAACACAAAAAAGAAAATATTCATACCCTGACCAAAGAATTGCTATTTCTCCTCTGGGCATTTGCTTTGATAGAAAGGGAAATCTTATCATATGCTATGTGTGTGGAACATGAATTTCAATTGCTCACCACCAGACCATGAATCTGATGTGCTCACATGAAGAGTGAATAACAACTGTAAACTTTGCAGGTGGAGATAAACTGGTGAAGTTTTATCATGTAAAGGATTTGATCCTGGTAGTAAAACCTGGAGCTATAGGGTCAAGTTCTCAAAATCTAGGACAAAACAGACTTTTAAATATTTCACCTTCACAAAACGTGGTTACTTTTCCTCTATATGTATTTAGACTAACTATAGAATGCTGTGCTGCTTTAGTCCATGCTGATATTTCTATAAAAATACTTCACTCGAGACCAAAAATAGAACCAGAAGCAGAGAAAAAAGTTAACAATTATTATTTGTTGGACATTCATTCATCTGCTGTATGCCAGAGAAAGTACTACTATGTGTGAAGAATACAGAAATAAGAGGGCAGCTAAATCCCCTGCCCTCCATGAGCTCAAATTCTAAAAACAGGAACAGAAAATAAGATACATAAATATATGATAGAATGACATGTAGTGTAAGTGCTGAAGAGGGTACTGAAGCAGAAAAAGAAGCTCCAATGGAGGTGCTCTTTAGATATATTGTTAAAGAAAGTCTCCTTGGTCTGGGCATGTGGGAGAAATAATTTCAACAATTGAATAATCAAATAAGGGTTAAGAGCATAGAGTATGATTTTATTTTATTAGAGAAGATAACTTAAATTTTAAAATGTATTAAGGAGGGCACGTTTGGTGATGAGCACTGGGTGTTGGGTGTTATGCACAAACAATGAATCATGGAACACTACATCAAAAACTAATGATGTAATGTATGGTGATTAACATAACAATAAAAAATTATTAAAAAAACTAATGATGTATTATATGTTGGCTAACTGAGCATGATGAAGTTTTTTTAATTTAAAAAATAAAAATATAAATGGGTGAAGGTGGTCAAAAGGTACAAATTTCCAGTTATAAATAAGTTCTGGGGTTGTAACATACAACGTGGTAACTATAGTTCACGATACTGTATTGTGTATTTGAAGGTTGTTAAGAAAGTAAATCTTAAAATTTCTTATCACAAGAAGAAAAACTGTAACTGTTTGAAGTGATGGATGTTAATGAAATTTATTGTGGTAATCATTTCATAATATATACATATATCAAATCATTATACTGTACACTTTAAAGTGGTGTTGTATGTCAATTATGTCTCAATAAAACTGGAAAAAATATATAAAAATGCATGACATCGTCTAAATTCACAAACTTATAAATATTTTTGACATATTTTCTTCCCACAGTTCTGTGAAGTGAACAGATATTAATATTACTCTCTCTCCCTTTTACAGATGGCAAAACTGTTAAGTAATAAGAAATTCACATAGTTTGTAAGAGGAAGAGCCAAGATCACGAACAAAGACTTCCTGACTCCAAATACAGCATGTGTTCAAAGTAAAAGTTTTATCATCTATAACCAAAACTAGGTATTGAGCTTGGTGGAAGATCTTTTATTATAGACTGCAAACCAAAGTACACTTGCCTGTTATTTCTTGCACTGTCTGTGGACCCCGAGTGGAAGCCCACGCTTATGCTCTCTGCCCATGCCCTCTTTCTCCTACAGCTGATTCCAACCAGAATGGACCCATATCCCAAGAGGGAGAAGTAGCCAAAGACTTGATTAAGTTATCCAGATGCCATTTGATAAGAATTTGGACTAAGAGGTCAGTGATCTTTAGACAATGGATCTTATAGGTGAGCTGAACTCAAATGGAAAGAGCTCTAATGAGCTATATGAACAGGAAAGAACAAGGAAAGTTCACTAGGAGAGAAAGAGAATAAAAGAAAAGAAAGGAGTAAATTAACACTAAGAAACAGAGCAACAGGATTTTCCCTGTAGAAGGTGGGGAATTGCCCAAAATTCTGCTTCAAATCCTCAACTGAAGCACAGACCATTCACAGAAACTACAGCATTGGTAGCTGGACTGAGAAGACCATTGATTTTTATCCCAATTAACACCTCCATGGATAAAAATTCCTACATTTGAATGACTATTATTGATGAGGATGAGATAGGAGCTGAAGAACTGTCATCACTTGTCTACTAGTAGAAGTAAAAATCATAGATCATCTAAAAATCTCTTCTGGACTCCCTTTTTCAACTTCTCCACCCACAGTAAAGAGCTATAGCATCTCAGAACTGGAAGAGAACATAGAGATTATCAAATTCAAGTAGGTCAAGATAACTTCCTTTCATTTAGCCACATAATATTCCTGTGAGGTTGGGTCAGGCAGAGAATATGGATGGAGAAACTCAGGCATCAACAGGCTTCATCCAGGTCATGAAGTTTATGCATGGCCAGGAACTCCTGGCTCTGAGTCCTGTGTCTTATCCCCAGAGACACTTTGCTAAACTCAGAGAGAACAGCAAGGCTTAAGACTCCACTTCAGAATAACAACAGGCCAGTGGACCCACACAACAGAAGAAAGATCTTGAATGAATGCAAATGAAACAAAAAGTAGGAACTGAGAAGCGGAGGCTATTCTGGGTTCTAGTAATTTATAGAATTGGACATGTTCTAAAACTAAGCTTGCTTCATGTTTCTATCCTTGTTTATTGGGGTGAATTGCCCAAATCATATGGTTTCCCTAAGCCTAACTTGCATCTGCCAGACAGAAATAATAGTACTGATCACCAGGATGCTATGAGGAATACAAATGAACAAAACAAAAGGAGCACTGGAGGCACAAAGAACTATGAAATCATGGGTTGATAGAGCTAAAAAGAGGTTTTGACAAGTAATCTAGCTTTGAAATACAGAATAAGATGAATTACAGTACTCTGCCTTGGTAGCTGTTAGAGATATGCATACACATGTACTTATATCTCCAGAACACATTGTCACACAGTCAGGAAGAGTGCAGAATGGAGAGGGATTCACCAGTCTCCCACTGCTCCCCTTCACTCTGGGGCTCTTTTATCAGTTCAAGATGAAGGATTGACTGGGAGAATACAAATAGCCATGAAATAGGGTAAAATTATTTCTGCAAACTTTTTACCCATTCCTATCCTTCCAAACATCCCCACCCCAATGCCCAGCTATCCTCCTCACTGTATTTTGCCATATTCACTAGTATATTCTTTACGCTATACATGATTATCCAAGGCTACTGACTTAAATGACAAGAAAATCTCCATTCCTCTCTAGACTTACAAAAGTAATAGATACCACATAAACTTCATGTAATCCTCCACAAACACTAGTGGAGCCCTATAATTTATTAGCTACTAGTTTCAGCGTATAGGCGGTCTTCTCATACCACAGAAATTCTTAGCTGGATGAAATATAACTAGATTCCAAAAGATGACAGTGCTAGAACTGTCAGATACATAGCAGGCCGATAAAGCCTGGTACTTACAACCCCCTCAGAGACTGAGAAGGCAATGACCCATGTGGGACTTAAAATGCTAACTACGGGTAGGATCTAACATTGGCCTTGACCTTTCTGTTCTCTGGCCAGCTGCTGAGCCTGAACTTTCATTAGTGGACCTGGGAGCATAAAGGAAGGCCAACTCAGCAGCCCCCATGAAGTTAGAGGATAAGAGTCACCAGCAGATATTGATCTGGCTCTTTTGAAAGGGAGAGAAGCTGAGGGGAAGCTTGTTCCCTCCACGCTCAAAAGACAAACAGTTCTTTCCATAAAAGGTAGAATGAAGTCAAAGGTACACACGTGACCTTAGATTGAAGAGCAGCTAAGGATTTAAAGACTTCTCCACTGATGTTCAGAAAGATTCCCCATTTTTCTCTATTCAGTTGAAGTGGCATGTCTTCAACTCTCACAGCACTTGTTATGAATAAACCAGACTGGCCTTGTTACCATCTGAAATTCTGCAACAAGTATTTTTCAGCCCTGGCCAGCATAAGGAGAATAGCAGAATTCCACCACTGCAAAATCCAAGGAAATCAAAATATGAACCCACTGTTGAGATATTTTCTTTTGACACAGATAATTTTCCTGAAACTGCTGACTTGGAATTTGAATGTAAAGATGTTTTACCTGAAAATTCTATAAGGACTTATGGCTTCAGAAAAGTCCATTATAGCCCTATTACTGCAATGCCATATTGCCCTCTGATTCTGAATTCACTATATTCTTACATCTAGAATCCCTTTCAAAACAATTAAAATTGTAATCCCAAATATAAACCCCCTTTTTCTTTATTATTCACTTTGTAATTGTGCACAATGCCAAATATGAAAGATGCTTCATTTACTACTATAGCTAGCAGCATATCCATTCCCAGATTTCTGAGACTGAGATCTATATTTCAGTACATGTGCAAAAATATCATGGGCTGTGTGTAGATCTCTGTTTTCTAGGAAGATACGTGAGATGGAAATTGGCAAATTGCAATTGCACTTTAGAGTGTCTGGTGAAATTATCTTGGATCCTTGATGTATGGGAAAGTGGTTTGGATGGCTGACCAGACCGGACATTGTGCATGCTCCTGCCAGGGAAGCCAAAGCAATACACTGACCCATTCCAAACCATTGGGCGAAAAGCTGCTTAATTAGGAAAGTCTGTAGTTCTGAAGCCTGGGTGATTTAAATGCTCAGTGGGGAAAGTTATTGGTCAGGTGATAGGTCAACCATGGTCTAAAGACTTTTTCTCTTAACATAACAATTTGTCTTCAGACTTTTTAAAACCTCGAGTAGACTCCACACTAGCCAAATATTTAGTGGTTTTATGAAGTTTTTTGGTATTCATGTCAACTGCAGTTCTTCAGAAACCCATTTAAAATGTTGTTTCTTTTCCATATGGCATTCTAAAAGGGAACAGGGGATTACAAATTTAAGATTGTGACAAAAAAGAATGCTCTTTGTAACTGTTTCCGTAACTTTCTAAACTTCTTAAGTGAGTTTGATTTATATTGTGCCAAGAACTGAATACCATGTTTATCACTAGGATTGTGATTAAAAAAAAACAAAACAAAACATATATTCCCTTGGCAACTGGAATAACTGTACTATGATGTTGTAGGCTTTTAGTTTTTATTTTTTGCTATGTTTTTAGGTTTGATTGACAGATGCCATAAACGACTCCTGAAGGTTAAATCATCTGTTTCATCTCAACACCATCCAAGCATGTTTAGCACAATTTTAAAGTTTAGGACACAGAGCACTGTTTGCAAACTTGTTCTTAATCTAACTTATTGTTTTATTATATACACTGGGACACCACATTTTCTTAGATTTTCAAACTTTTGTGGCTATAACTTTGCCCATTTTCATGAATATGACTCTATGAGAAAAACCAAATAAAAAAAAAAACAAAGAAAAACCAAACCCTTCTGAGGAGCTGCCAAGCCCATGGTTCCCTTTAGGGTGGTTCTCCATCCATAGATTGCTGTATCCTAGGGTCCTCACCCCTCCCCCAACTCTGGCTGCAGCTTCCAGAGATAGTCATCTATAGATTAGACAAGGGCTAAGAAGTAGTCCAGCTGGAGAACTCTATTCAACAAAATGGTGGAATGACTGATCCCGTCAAAGCTCTCATTTGGAATCTCAATGGGAGATGTACAAAATCAGAGTCAGCAGTGGGAAAGGATTTGAGAAATAAATGAAAGTAAGTAGAAGATATACCAAGGCGTAGAAGCCTGAAGATAGCAAAAAAAATATGTAGAGAACAAAGCAGAGGGGAAACTGAACCATGAACATGACAGAATATCATTAGGGTGGCCATGTATCACCAGAGCTGGAGATTATTAAAAATACTGTTGCATTCCAATTAGTTCTCTAGGTCTCTGTCAGTTTGGCTCTGAAGTTGCTGAGACTGGTTCCATTCCTTCTCACAACACATCTCTGTTAACAAGGATACAAGAAATCAGGCTTGTTCCAGTTTCTGACAAGTGTATTAGAACCCTAAGTAAATAATTCATTTACTATGAAATGAAGTACCTATTTTGTAGATTGATGTTCTGACAAATTCTATGAGGACAACGAAGATGAAATCTGCAATTACCCTCTTAAGGGGTTCATTAGTTTAAAGAGGTAAGACCAGAGTGTTGAAGAAGGCAGTGAAGGGTTAAAATTGGGCACTTTGAAGCCAGACTGCCTGCTGACAAATCCTGCACCAATATCAACTAGCTGTATGACCCTGGGCAAGTTATTTACCTCCTTGAGCTTAGGTTTCCTAATCTGTAAAATGGGGCACCACTCTGCAAACTACCACTTAATGTTCTTGTGAGTATTATATGAGGTAAGGTCTATAAAGGGCTTGGAACAGAGTTCAGAATAACTGATTTTGCTCACACCCTTCCCAGGTGTCTGAGGTCTTTGTGGCAAAGGAAGGAATAGGTGGATTAGAAGCAACTCTGCACAAACCCATTCCTCATAGGAAGACAGTCTGTACGCTAAACCAGGCAGTGTGGTTGGAGAGTTACACCTAGATCCCAAGGCAACCATCTATAGAACAGATATCCACTCAGTGACCTTGATCCTTGGCACAGAAGATCCCTCCCCTCATCGGTTATTCACATTCCAAGGAAGGAATTTGGCTCTCCTTCCTTATCACCCTCTCTTTGCTCCTCTCTTTGCCAGACATCTGCTACATATGCTGGTCTTGTGTCTGCTTCATCTTTCCCCACATGATCTTGTTCTCTCCCCTTCTCTTCCCTCCTCATACTTTCTTATAAGAAAGAACCAGGGGCAATTTTCTTTACAACATATGTAACCACACAAAACATATATTTCCTATTTGGCTCTGGTGTGTTCATGAGTCGATCAAGACCATCTGTGCTTGCATATCCAATATCCCCCAGTCTACCCCACCCCCCAAATCTAATCCTTTCTGTGTTATTTAATAGAGTCTTAGTGCTACAAAGCCCTTAATAATTTTTAAACAAAATTGCCTTAATACATACAATTGCTAAATGCAATACGGAAATATTTATTTCTCTTGCCAGTTATAGATTCCAGAGTCTGTGGCTACTTCGCACAACTTGCAGAACTCTATGTGATACAAACCATACAAGATGCATTTCTTAAAAGCTACTCCTTTGGGGAGTCTAGCAACATATCACATTCAATTCTACAAGAGATGAACATTTCAAATTATCAGCAAGTTAATTGCCCAGGGCAAGAACCCAAGCCAGCTCTATAATGTTTAATTTCCCCTTGACCCTTCTATGACTGATATTTGATAGGCAATACTGAGTCTTTGCTGTGGCACCTGATTTCTAATTGTTGACTTGTGCTTATTATCACAGCAAAACACTCAGGCATAAGCTCTACTGATAGATAGGAATCCAGCTGGAAATTGACACCATCAGAGCATCCTGGAATATGTAATATACTGTAGTCATGTATAAGCACTAAAAATAAAAAAAAAAAATTTAGTAATCTATTGTTTACAAAATTATTTAAGTGTTCATGAATTTTCCAGTAGGTGTGGATATATTTAAATAACCATTCTTAAAACTCCTCAAGTTTACTATTTGCTCCAATGAATCTTTTAAATTTTTTGAGTTCTACTGGATCATTCAACAAATGCTGGTTGAACCCTTTGTTGTATGAAATACAATTGGGTAGATTCTGTGGAGAATACAACAAAGATCAGACACGCATTTTGGGCCCTAAAAGCTTATGATTGAGTAGAAGGAATGAGACGGACATACATGTGGTAGGCAGATTAATAGCCACCCAAGGATGCCCACTCCTTAATCTCTAGAACCTGTTAATATGTTTCCCTATATGGCAAAAGGGACTTTGCGTTTGTGATTAAAATTAAGGACCTTGTGATGACAGAGATTATCTTGGATTATCTGAATGGGCTTGAACTAACCACATGATTCCTTAAAATCAGAGAAACTTTTCCGTCTATAGTCAGAAGGAGATGTAGATGATTTATGTTGTTGGTTTTGAAGGTAAAAGGGGCCATAAGCCAAAGAATATGAGTGGCCTTGAGAACCTGGAAGAGGCAAGGAAATGAATTCTCCCCTAGAACCTCCAGAAAGAAATGTAGTCCTGTCCACAACTTGATCTTAGCCAAGTGAGAGCCATACCAGATTTCTGACTTCCAGGACTATAAGCTAGAAAACGTGTGTTGTTTTAAGTTATTAATTTGTGGTAATTTGTTATAGTAGTAATAGGAAGCTAATATAATGCATAACTTATATGAGTTAGAAAGTGCTAATTGCTATAGAAGAGATACAATGAATGAGATCTTAAATGAAGATTAGCATGACAAAATTGACTATTTTTATCTTCTCTCTTACCCTTGTCATTCTTAACTCCAGATTTGTATTCCTTTCGGATTTGTAACAAATAACACCCATAACAAAATAGCATTATAATGTCTTCCTTATCTTCCTGGGAGCTCTGTAGCAAAAAGCTAAGAAGACCATGCATATGGGTTGAGTGACTTGTACAAGACGGGAAGCTGGCAAACTGGCTAACCCTGAATTGAACAAAGTTTACACCCAAGAGAAAGTTTCTAAACTTTGACTAAGCCAAAAGTAAGTTTCTGGGATCAAAATGATAGATTCATGATAGAATCCTACCGATGTCAAATTCCATGCTATCTAAATAAAACCTTTTTTTTTTCACTTTAAAATGTACTCATATAACATTCTTGGAGTCCTTAGCAAGATAGAAAAACTGGGTCCAAATGTTAACACCTTTGCTGTAGTCTGCATGGTGAGTCAAAGATGGAGTTGTAATTGCTAAGAAGTCTGACCAAATGGAAAAGATTTAAAAAAATGAAAGAAGGAAAAAAACTGAATCCAGGTGGGAGTCAATAAAAATAATACCTTGTACAAATATATATGCATATTTATGCATGATCATGCTCAATATTTATAACAATGCTGTAAAGCTTTTATTATCCTGCTTCACTGATGAGGAAACTAAGGTCCCATAGGTTCAATGACTTATTACTAAGCAGCAATGCCCAGACTTAAATCAAAGAGTAACTAGAAATTTATACATCCTTTTTCTAATACCACCCAAGACAAAGATACTAGACTATAGGCCCCTGCAGGACAAGGGCTGGGAATGCTAATAACACTATTACATATCCAGCAGTAAAGAGAATGCCTGCAATAAGAGGAACTCAAAAATAATTGTGAAATGAAGGAATGCTGTTCTCCCTGTATGCTCCATCACCATGCAGCTCTTGACAAGAACATAAGACAGCATCCATTTTTATAAACTCCTCAAATCATTCTAGCCAGAGGTTTTAACCTTTCAGACATAATCTACATCACCTGTGGAGCTTTTAAAATTCAGACACCCTGATGGACAAAATAAAGGACCCATCTATATGCTGCCTATAAGAGACTCACTTGAGAGCTAAAGACCCGCACAGAGAGTGAAGGGATAGAAGAAGATATTCCATGCAAACGGATGTGAAAAGAAAGCTGGTATAGTAATACTAATATCAGACAAAATAAACGTTAAAACAAAGGCTGTACCAAGAGAAAAAAGAAGGGATTACATAATGATAAAGGAATCAATTCAACAAGAAGATATAACATTTGCAAATATTCATGCACCCAACAGAGGAGTACCTCTGAATATATAAAGCAAATATTAACAGATGCAAACAAAGAAAATAACAGTAATGGAATAATAGTAGGGGACTTTAAAACCCCACTTACATTAATGGAGAGATCATCCAGACAGAAAAATTAATAAAGAAGCAGTGGCTTTGAAGGACACATTAGACCAGATGGACTTACTAAATATATAAAGAACATTCTATCCAAAAAACAGCAGAATACACATTCTTCTCAAGTGCACATGGAACATTCTCCAGGACAGAGCACATGTTAGATCACAAAACAAGTCTCAATAAATTTAAAAAGACTGAAATCATATCAAGCATTTTTTCCAACCACAATGCTATAAAACTAGAAATCATTTACAAGAAAAAAATTGGAAAAAACACAAACATGTGAACATGCAACTAAACAACCAATGGTGGATAAAGAAATCAAAGAGGAAACCCAAAAATATATAGAGACAAATGAAAATGAAAACCCAATGCTCCAAAATCCATGGACTCAGTAAAAGCATCTCCAAGAGGGAAGTTTATAGCAATACAGGCTGACTTCAAGGAACAAGAAAATTCTCAAATAAACAATCTAACCTTATACCTAAGGAAACTAGAAAAAGAACAAACAAATCCTAAAGTTAGTAGAAGAAAGGAAATAAAGACCAGAGTGGAAATAAATGAAATAGACACTACAAAGACCATAAAAAAAATTAATGAAACTAAGAGTTGGGTCTTAGAAAAGATAAACACAGTTGATAACCCTTTAGCCACACTTATCAAGAAAGAAAGACAGAGAGCCCAAACAAATAAAATAAGAAATGAAAGAGAAGTTACAACCAATACCACAGAAATACAAAGGGTCAGGGTGCCTGCCTGGGTGGCTCAGTCGTTAAGGGTCTGCCTTCGGCTCAGATCGTGATCCCAGAGTCCTGGGATCAAGCCCCACATCAGGCTCCCTGCTCCATGGGAGGCCTGTTTCTCCCTCTCCCCTGCTTGTGTTCCTTCTCTCACTGTGTCTCTCTCTGTCAAATAAATAAATGAAATCTTAAAAATAAAAGAAATACAAAGGGTCATAGAAGACTACTGCAAACAATTATACACCAACAAATTGGACAGCATAGAAGAAATGGATAAATTACTAGGAATATAAAACATATCAAGAATTGGAATATACCAAAGAAGAAATGGAAAATATGAAGAGACATTACTATTAATGAAATTGAATCAGTAAGCAAAAAACTCCCCCAAAACAAAAGTCCAGGACCAGACAGTTTCACAGGTAAATTCTACCAAACATTTAAAGAGTTAATACCTAGCCTTCTTGAACTATTTCAAAAAATTGAAGAGGAAAGAATGTTTCCAACCTCATTCTGCAAGGCCAGGAGTACCTGTATAACAAAATCAGACAAAGACACTATAAAAAAAGAAAACTATAGGCCAATATCCCTGGCAAACATAGATACAAAAATCATCAACAAAATATTAGCAAACCAATACAATAGCAACAATACATTAAAAGAATCATATACTGTGATCAAGTGGGATTTATTTTAGGAATGTAATGACGGTTCAATATCCACAAAACAATCAAGATGATACACTATATTAACAAAATGGAGAATAAATATCATATAATCATCTCAATAGATGTAGAAAATACATTTGACAAACTCAACATAACTTTATGATAAAAATTCTCAACAAAGTGGATATAGAGGAAAAGTACCTCAATGTAATAAAAGCCATATATGACAAACCCACTGCCAAAATCATACTCAAAGGTAAAAAGTTTAAAGCTTTTCCTCTAAAATCATGATCAAAACAAGGGTGCTCACTCTTGTCATGTTTAAACATAGTATTGGAAGTCACAGTCAGAACAATTAGGCATGAAGAAATAAAGGGCATCCAAATTTAAAAGGAAGAAGTAAAGCTGTCTTATTCACAGATGACAAGATTCTATATGTAGAAAACCCTAAAACCTCTACCCAAAAACTATTAGAATTAATAAATGAAATCAGTAAAGTTGCAGATACAAAATTAATATACAGAAATCTGTTGCATTTGTAGATACTAACAACAAACTATCCGAAAGAGAAATTATGAAAATAATCCCAGGAACATAATACCTAGGAGTAAATTTAACAAGCAGGTGAAAGAACTGTACTCTGAAAACTAAAACATTGTTGAAAGATATTGACGATGACACAGATAAACTGAAAGATATACTCATGAATTAGAAGAATTAATATTGTTAAAATGTCCATACTACCCAAATCAACCTATAGATTCAATGCAATCACCAACAAAATACCAATGGAATTTTTCACAGAACTAGAACAAATAATCCTAAAATTTGTATGGAACCACAAAAGACCCTAAGTAGCCAAAGAAATCTTGAGAAAGAAGAACAAAGCTGGAGGTATCATCTTCCCAGATTTCTACTACAAGCTATAGTAATCAAAACAATATGGTACTGGCTAGCAAGAAGTTGTTGCAGCCAAGGTCAAAGAGGTTGCTGCCTGTGTTCTCTAGGATTTCGAAGGATTCCTGTCTCACATTTTTACATTGTTGCTGGGAATGCAAATTCACACAGTCACTCTGGAAAACAGTATGGAGGTTTCTCACAAAGTTAAAAATAGAACTACCCAATGACCCAGCAACTGCACTACTAGGTATTTACCCAAAGAACACAGAAATAGTGACTTGAAGGGGCACATGCACCCCAATGTTTATAGCAGCAATGTCCACAATTGCCAAAATATGGAAAGAGCTCAGATGTCCACTGATAGATGAATGTATAAAGAAGATGTGTGTGTGTGTGTGTGTGTGTGTGTGTGTGTGTGTGTGTGTGTGATGGAATATTACTCAGCCATCAAAAAGAATGAAATCTTGACATTTGCAACAACATGGATGGAACTAGAGTATATTATGCTAAGCATTTTTCCAAAGAAGGCATGCAGATGGCCAACACATAAATAAAAAGATGCCCAACATCACTAATCATCAGGGAAATGCAAATCAAAACCACAGTCTAATATCACCTCACACTTGTCAGAATGACAATTATCAAAAAGACAAGAAATAATAAATGGTGAGGATGTGGAGAAAAGGGAACCCTCATGCATGGTTGGTAGTAATGTAAATTGGTATAGCCACTATGGAAAACAGTATGGAGGTTCCTCAAAAAGTTAAAAGTAGAACTACCATACAATCTAAAAATTCCATTTCTAGGTATTTATCTGAAGAAAATGAAAACACTAATTTGAAAAGACATGTACTCCTATGTTGAATGTAGCATTATTTATAATAGCCAAGATACATAAACACCCTAAATGTACGTCAATACATGAATGGATAAAGATGTGGTACATATACACAATGGAATATTAGTCATAAAAAAGAATGAATCTTGCCATTTACAACAACATGGATGAACTTAATATCATGTTAAGTGAAACAAGTCATATAGGGAGACAAAAATTTTATATTTCACTTATATGTAGACTCTAAAAATTGGACAAACAAAAGAAAATGGAAACGGATTCAAAGATACAGAGAATAAACCAGTGGTTGTCAGAGGGGAGTGGGTGGGGGATGGGCAAAATAGGTGAAGGTGATTAAGAGGTACAGTCTTCCAGTTAGAAAGTAAATAAGATACAA
Organism: Eumetopias jubatus; assembly: GCF_037043125.1. Taxonomy (NCBI): domain Eukaryota; kingdom Metazoa; phylum Chordata; class Mammalia; order Carnivora; family Otariidae; genus Eumetopias; species Eumetopias jubatus. The sequence continues at coordinate 46,541,861 of NW_028274807.1, forward strand.
GGATATAATGTACAGCATAGGGCATATAGTTAATAATACTGGAACTAGTTTTTATGGTGGCAGACAGTAACTAGACTCATTGTGGTGACCATTTCATAATGTATTAGATAAATATTGGAACCCTGCTGTAAGACACTGTTGTAGCCCTTCTTTGGGTTATTATCAATCTTTTAATCTCATTGAAACACGGGTTTCAGGACATCAAAGAACATAAACCAAATGGTTTTGCTCCCTTTTTTTTTTCTATGAAATGAGATATTAAGTAATTAAACAAATGATACTCAAAACTTTCCAGCCTCCTGATACAGGTGACTATAGTTCTGGACAATAAACAGACCTGGTTTTCCTTACAACAAGGTGCACAGAGTAGTTTTGCTCTCAGCTGACAAATGAATTCCATTAGTAGAGGAAGAACAATGGGAAATTGAAAAATTGTTCTTCTGTTGGAGAGGTCTGTATGTTTGTATATGTAGTCAGAATTTGAAATTACCATAATCTTCTTACCTCATTCTTTACTCTGAGAGCCTTATTTTTCTGTATTATCTAATAGAAACCTAAAAAAATGAGGACTCATAATTCTAAACAGAGATGGAACTACATGTTCTCTTATAACGTAGTTTATTTTCAGCAAAGGGGGTACAGAGATCTGAGTTAGTTAAAAACAATGGTCACAGTTTATTGAACTCATCTGTTTTCTTATAAAGACAAAATTGTTACCTGATGGTGTGCAGGGTTTTCTTAAGTTCATCTCAAGAGGATGGGCCAGAGATTTTTGAAAGAGGTCCATAGGTCATTTGAATGGACACCAGAACTGATGACCAATGTTCTATAATCAAAACCTCAAATTCCCACATAGGTGAACTGTGGCCAACCTTTCATTGATCCTTCATAGAATAGATATGAGTCTTGAATCCACAGTGCCTTTCATTGTCTTAATGAAGCCACTTTTCTCAGTTCACCTGAATAAAAATAAAGGGACCGATGAAACATCGGAAGGTTGTATTACACACTTACACACACACACAAACACACACACACAAATCAAGCAAAAAAAAAAAAACCTTTTTGAAATTATAGTTAAGGAAGACTTGGGGTAATAACAAATTATTTTAAATTTGTTTAAAATTAGAAAATTTTAATTTCTCAAAAGGAGAAAAACAAATGTTCATGTAGCCCTTTTGCAAGACAGTCCCAACAATGAGGTCAGTCAAGGAAAGTGCCATTTTTCCTTGGAATTCATTGAGGTATTCAGGTCATAATTGGCCGTGGCATTTGGGAAAATATGGAGGAAGAAACTTGGCTCTTGGAAAGGAGGGAAAAATTATCTCAATGCCCCAGAAGTTCTCTTTCAAACTCCAGATTTGCAGTGGGATATTTAGAGTAAGAACTTCCAGTAAGGAAGAGAATGTATCAAAGCTGCAGATTTTAAGAAGGTCAAGGAGATGGTTAAACAAAGTTAAAAAACAACTCTGGAATAAACAGTCTTAGATTGTTGAATGGTCAAATAATCTTACTGAATCATAGGAAAAAATGATGTCGTGTCTAAATGTTAAATTGGTGGCGGGTGTCTTGTGCTTATAATCTGATTACACATTTCTTGAGCACAGGTGTACTGGAAGGATGCCACGCCCATTAAAAAGATCCATTTATCAAGTTTAACATGATAATTATTTATCATATTTCCTCCTTGGAATCTGTCTCACTTGCTTTTTATTTTCTTTCCTTGAAAACATTGAGGATTATTAGTATTTGTAATCCATCACTTGATCATATATTTTAGGAGTATGATCTATGTGCCTGGCACTGTGCCAAGGTAGAAGAATCACAAAAGAAGTAAAATATGATGTCTATATACATGAAACTTAAAATCTAATTATAAAAACAGAATTTATGCACATGCAGACATTAGGTAACAATTGTCTATGTGATGCCAACTAGAAGTATAACATGATTTCTAGAATGAGGGGGGGTTTGTAGACTAGGATATTTGGGAAAAGAAGGAAGATTGGGCTAGATCTAGACCTTGATGAATGGAATGGAGGTGGGAGGCATTAAATAAGAGTGTTAAATGAGCTCAGAGGCAGTAAAAACCTCAGAGAGTACAAGGAAATGAATATATCTGCTTGACCATTGGGCCTGAAACATATATATTTGAGATTTCAGACATGAGTAATGGAAAAAGACTGTGATACAGTGGAATGAGCCCAGATTTTAAGATGAATTCTGATTTTGCCACTATAACCTCAGCTTCTATCTAATATGTATTAAAGAAAGCAGAAATTTTAGTTTTACTTATTTGAAAGTGGTTCCTGACTTATTTTTTCTTGAAAATATTCAATTTCAGGAATATTGAGGAAATACTCCTCAGTCTCTGTGCTTCTCAAAATTGCTTCTGTCTCTGAGCTAGGACCATTGTCCCTCTCTCTATTGTAGGTTACTAACTAGAACTGTTGGGTATCCTCCACTTGAAAGGCTATTTATTGCTTCTTACCTGGAGAGAACCATGTTGAGCAAGATGCAGTTTAATACACTATCCTTTCTCTTCTTCCATAGTGCCATTAGACAAGGCTCTATAGGCACAACAGGCTTCAGGAAATGGTCCTCAAATTGGTGATAAATGGGAATTAAAAAAAATAAAGTGAGAAATGAAATGGTTCTTGCTATAACCAATGGAGATAATATACTATGAAGAAATAGAATGAACTCACATTAGAATTATCTGAAGAGCTTCTAAAATTCTGATACTCAGACCACTGAATCAGAATCTTTGTAAATTTTTTAAAGTTCCCTGTGATTCCAATGTGTCACCAGGTTTGAGAACTATAGCTCTAAAGCAATCATATGAGAGATTCCACTAGACAGTAATGGCTGTCACACTCCAGTTCCCAAAGAATGAAATGAAGGAAAAGAGACTTGCTGAAAGATGTTCTGCATCTCAGCTCAGGTAAAGCAGGAACACTTCTGGCAGTTCTCTTTGAGATCTGTCCACCAGTGTTGGTTTCAAACAAATCTGTTCCCTCCTGTAACTGGCCAATCAGTAGATGTTAAGACGTGTTAGCATGGCATCCAAGAGTAATTATTCTCAGAGATTATACGGTCTAAACCCATGAAAGGAGTACAAATATATTCAAAACTGCCTCATAAATTTCTCACAATTGAGTCTACATTTTACACAGTTATACAAAGGTGAGTTCCTTTCTTCCCTTTCTTTCTCATCCCATGCCTTTTTCAGTTTGTGGCCACTTTTGGCCCACTCAAAAGCAGGAAAAAAATTCAGTGTTACACCCTAACCATTTAATACCACTCTTTTGGCCATACACAGAGTAACTGAAGTTTGAGGATTATACCTCAAAAGAATTACGAGCTCAAACACTTTGGCTTCTCTGTAAGGATGGGGAAATATCATTCAATTCTTCTAGATAATATCTGTTTAAGCTTTGGCTAAATTTCTTAATCTTTCTGAGCCTCAGTCCTCTTAACTAGAAAAAGATAATAATAGTATCAAATTGCAGGATTCTCAGGATATCTCATTTATGAAATACTATATATGAAGCACAGTGGCAATATGGGAGTATTGAAAAGTTGATCATTAGTATTCCAATTTGAAAAATTCACAGGTCAGCTTTTCATTTTAAATAGGAAAATAAAACAGAAAAAAGGAAGAAGGAGGGTTGGAAAGAAAAGGAAGAAATAAAATTCATATTATTTAAATGCCCGTTATGTGCCAAACCCTATGATAAGGTCTTTATAAATATGTTATCTCATTAATACCTACCCATGGAATAAGTATTAATATGCCCATTTATGTAGATGAGAAAATAGAGACTTATGGATTTTAAGAGAGAAGTGAATAGGCCAAGTTTAGAAAATAGATTTTAAGCAACTTTTAGTTATGAACTTTTCGTGAGCTACCTTCTTCACCCACCCCCTTTAGATGCCTATAGTTTCCACAAAGGCTTCTGACTCTTACATCTGTCTTTAGGAGGCTAAGAGTCTTGAGAAATTATCAGAATTCCTGCACACATGGATTATGTGGTGTGTGTGTGTGTGTGTGTGTGTGTGTGTGTGTGTGTGCATGTATTGTTCAGGTGGAGAGAGGAATTCAGGTTGAGTTCATTCTATTTCTTCATAGTACATTATCTCCATTGGTTATATCAAGAACCATTTCATTTCTCACTTTATTTTTTTTAATTCCCATTTATCACAATTTCCCACTTCTACTACTCTTGCCCTTCCATGGGCTCCCATCCTAACATGTTTTTGATTTATTCCTTATTTAGTTGTATTCTTAGAATAGCTATTTTGACTGATTCTATGTATGTGCATGCAATTATGCAAATGCATGATATCTTGAATATCATGTTTCAATATTCTTCACTCAATATTAATTTTAAAAAATCTATTTATGTATCTCTGTATACTTCAAGTATTTCTTCTCTCATTGCATATATTCCCTAGTGTGCACTAACCCACATGCCCAGTGGCAGACACCAAGTTTGGCTGTAATATCTCAATGCCAGAAACAATGCCATTCCTCTTTAGACTTATGTGAGATTTTTTGTAGGGTAAATAACTAAATGTGGAATTTCTGGGCTATGTGGTGAACTTATATTTGTCTTAACTGAGTTCTGCTCACTAGAATGGTCTACATGCAATCTACCTGTACAGGGCAGTTCCTACTATATTCTAATATTGTCTCCAGCATCTGGCATTGTCTGAAGAACATGCTATTTTAAAGTAACATTCACCTCTGTTAACATTAGAATCTAAAGAGAGAGTCCAAAGAAGGATATTTCATAAATCATATTCAGTTTTTTAAAAAGCCTGGTTGTGATCCCTTCACTATAAGAGATTGGAAACAGTACAGAGATGTGGTCTGTGTCTCTGCTTAAAGGACATTGCATGCCCTCCATTTGGAGGGTTAGTCAGTGCTTTAATTTAATGGGAAAACTTAAAGCTTTCTTTTGTAATCACTGTGGATTTCAAAAATGATTTCTAAATGAGAGTGTGAGATGAGCACTAGTGCCTGGACTTCTGTTCAGCCTGCCAAAGACAAAATGAGGACACTAGAGTTTCACATTGGACATAGGCCTGAAAAGGTTGCAAGGCTACAGTGGAAAATGGGCGGTCTCATGACCTCACAGAACCTACAAGACAGTGGAAAAGACAGAAAGCAAACAATAATTACAAAAGATACTTGTGAGTCTGAGATTTAAATAGTCTTACTGAACTAAGTTTTTGAATCATCTGGATGTCAGAGCCTGGTTACATGGAATCTGTAGTTCATGGGTTCTTATCACCCAATTTAGAAACCTTTCCCAATTCCCCTGTCTGCAAGAAAGATGAAGTACCTTGCTTGCATAAGATATTTTCCAATTCACAATATATCCAGGCCCTTGTTCTTTTTATTTAAGCAACATTCTCTTAATTTTAATTTATCTGACTTGTCCAGATCCATCTTTATGGCCAGAACATTATTCAAAGATTAATGGTCCTGAAAGAATAATGTTTTTCACACTAGATTTCTAAGGAGCTGTTCAATCTCTTTTCTAATTCAGCAGTGAGAGTGATGAGCTGGAACAAAAGTAACCTTGACAGGAATTGTTTTCATCTATTATTTTTCCTACATCTAAAGAGGATCTGGTGGGCTCTTGAACTTGCCCTCTGAGCTAAGTAGTTGGAAAGTACTTTGACTCCTGGCAACTTACCCAGTAGTCTGATAAATGTAACTTAGCTACCTTAGTTCTGGTTTGTGTGAAACAGCAGAATTTTCTATGGTTATTTTGTGCACTCTTATAAGAGTTATTTTCTTTCATATGTGTGGGCTCTGTAGACAGGAAAGATTGTGATGGAAAAATTATATGGTAACAACAAATCTGATTGACTCCTGGGATTTCAAATATGACAAGCAGTGCTTTTCTCGCCACATTATCAATTTCATGGTTTTTAGTAGTAACTGCTAGGTTTTCTTTTAAGTCTATTAGAAAATATTGTTGTCTGACTTACTGTTGATATGACACATGTAATAAATTTTAGCAAAAGGGCTGCTCACTTCCTACATGATATGTGGGTTATTATCTGTGTTAAATGAAAAAAATACTGTGCTTTTTATTTTACTTTGTGGAATTGTAAGTCTGCAACAAAGGATATATGGAGATTAAGGGAACTCTAGCATTTTCTTTTTTTTACAGCCATCTTTACACTAATATACTCATAAATAAATTATGTAGTTGAGAGAATCTGATAATGAATGATACTATTCATTGGACACTTACTTTATTTCAGTTGCTCATTAATTTATGCATTTAACAAATATTTATTAAGTACTTACTATGTGATGAATACTCTGTCAAATACTGAAGCTATAATGTCAAGATTTAATCCCTAACCAGTGGTGAAGACAGAACCAAAACAAAAAACCAGCATATAATCATAAGAAAATGTTTTGAATGTTATAATAAAGAAACAGGGCTCTCTGGGAGAACAAAAAGAGAATTAGGCTAAGGGACAGGAAGACAGAGAAAATTATGTTTAAGCTGAAACCTGAAGGATGCAGAGAGTTATGCAGGAGGAGAGAGTTAAGAGAAGTAATTTATAAGCAATGGAAACAGCCTCTGGGAAGATCACAAACCAAAAGAAAGATTGTAGTATATTCAAGGAACTAAAGTGAGTCCTGGTTTCCTTGACCTGATGTGTGTGAATAAAAGGCTATAAGGAGTGGCCATGATATGGAAGTCTTTTTAAGGTATATTTAGGACTTCAGGATTTATCTTAAGATAGATCTTATCCTATCCTTAGATAAGTAGTACTATCCTCATTTAACAGATAAGAAAATTGGCCTAGAGAGGATAAATATGCTCCTATTTATCCAGCAAATAATTGATCAAGCCAGGTTTTTTAAACAAGTACTACCTGCCTCCAAAATCTATGATTTTACCCTTTAGTTTATGGCCTCTTTTCTAATCTACATGGGTGATCTTATCTTGACCAAGTGTTATATTCAGAGAAATTTTAATGCAACATTTAAACATGATTTTTTTAAAGATTAAATATGTATTACTGTCTCTCGAGAAATTCTAGAGTGAGAGGAATTTCTAATCATAATTCAAGGTAAAGCTTTATATCTCTTTTTCCACCTCTTTTTGTGTCACTAACCCCCATGCTTGTAAGTCATTTGCCAAGTCTCTCCTCCTTCCATGCTCTAAACATAAATGCTCTAAGCCCTGTCTGTATAAGCACTCACACTCCATTTTCTCACCCTTATTGTAGTGTTTATTTTTTTCCTGCTAGTAACTCTCTGTACACTCCAATGTGAATTCAGCCATCATCTACAGATGCTCTAGTTCTTTCCTCTCTCTTTCCACCAATTGGCAAGGCAATTAGCTAAATGGAACCCCTCCTGACAATTCCCTGTTGAAGGATATAGCCACTAGGATGATCACGGCTGAGCAGAATGCAGACATATATCAGACCTTATATCCTGATGAATGAGGTGTATGTATGGGGTGTAACTGCAAATCCAGTGTCTTGGAAAAAGGTTTGATTCTCTGCAAAACCAAAACACCTCAGGGCACCTGGCTGGCTCAGTTGGTAGAGCGTGTGACTCTTGACCCAGGGTTGTTAAGTTCAAGCCCCGTGTTGGGCATTGAGCTTACTTAAAACAAAAACCCCACCAATTCTATGTATTGTGGGAAGGGAATCATATAGGGTATCTGGCTAGCCATTAAAGTAATTCTATTGGTATGGGGGAAAATATGGCTTGCTACATGCAACTCTGGGAAAAGCAAAGCTATTTCCTTAATGTCACTGCTCCAGAAAGAAATTGCAAGCCATTCCTACCTTCACCTAAATAGAAAAGGGCTTCTTCTGAAATTCCCTAACAGATAAGTTTCAATCTGCCAAACTTACCATCACCAATGACCTACAGAAAAACTCCTTATGGCATCATTTACTATCTTACCCATACCTGTTGATAAAAGCAGGTAATAGAGCTATTTAAGGGGATCTGATTATTTATGGGAAGATGTTGGCATCAGGAAAGAGTGGAAGGATAACTGATGGCAGAAACAGAAAAAAAATCTAATCAAAATCTTAATCTTATTAAGAACATAAATTATAGTACATACATGTGATGAGTTTTTGGAACAAAACAAACTTAAAAATTAGAGAAATTGAAAATAAGTGGGCTACCACTGAAAATTAGGTTTTATAATTTAAAATATACATCACAAAGTACTAAGAAAGGAGAATAATAAATGAAAGCACAAGAGATACAAAGAAGAAAAAAATAGATGTGGTAAATGTGGTAATCATAGAAATATTAGAATGTAAACTCCTTGGGGACAGAAATCTTGTACATCTTTATCATTGCCAATAACTTTAAGGGTGCTAAACCCATAGTAGATGCTCAATGAACAAGTGAAGGAATAAATGAATAGAAGAAAATTTACTGAGAGTAAGGATTTAAAAGGTACACTTATAGATGAGGTAAAGCCATTTTTCCCTGCTTCTCTCTGGCAAGTACAACTATAAACCTTGGAAATGGTATAAGGCACAAATAAAAGAGAACTCTCAAAGATAGACAGAAGAAGATGAGCTAGCTTCAGGGCCCAGGACTAGTGGAACTGCACAATGACAAGAAGTCTTGCATACCTCCACCCAACAGAGGGAGGTCACCCAGGCCCAGTGTTTCCAGATACCTAACCTAGCAAAGAAAGGGAGCTGAGGCAGGCTTTCCCCTTCCACAGATTGAACAGAAATCTCCCTGACAACATCAGGTGAGCCAGACTCCTTAGCCAGCCAGTAGTCTGACTCTTGGTTTTGGCTCGGGTCATGGTCTCAGGGTGGTGAGATCAAACCCTGCGTCAGGCTCTATCAGGGAACCCAACCTAAAATAAGTAGCCTATGGAAGTATTCTCCCTCCTTGAAGAGCCTGAGTCTCCTTTCCACAGTAGATATGAAGTGAAACTGGTAAAAGGGACAGCTGAGTCTGGAAAGTTCTTTGCCTAGACACCTGAGAATCTCCTATCCCTGCCCAGAGATATCGGACAACCAAGAGGTATCAGCCCTTCTTCACTGAGAGATGCTCAGCAGTTCACCATAGGACACCCTTCTCTTCCCTAAGGCAATACCAGTAGGAACAACAGATGCTCCAGCATCACCAGGTAAACCAAGTAGACTAAACTAAAACCACAAAGTCTCTAAAAATAAAACTACCTTTGGAGCCACAGCCCACAAAGTAGGCCAAACCTCCTGTGATAAATCTAAACTGCTTAGAAAAATAAAAGATTTAATAAGATCCAGTGTCCCTTAACAACAGAGAAAAATGTTAAGAATATAATAGAAAATCACCCACCATATCAAGAACTCAGAAAAATCACAACTTGAATGAAAAAAGACAATCAACTGACACCAAAACAAAGATGAATCCAATGTTGAAATTTTCTGATAAAGATTATAAAGAAATTTCATTAAAATGCTCCAGCAATTAATTACAAATTCTCTTGAAACAAATGAAACAATAGTTTCAAATATTAGCTAAGAAATAGAAATTATTAAAAAAATCAAGTGAAAACTGTGAAGCTGAAAAATGCAATAACAGAAATAAAAACTCATTGAATGGGTTCGATAGTAGAGTGAAGATGATAGAGGATAGCATCAGTGAATTTGAAGACAAAACAGTGGATTGGCTGGTTGTTCATCTAATCTGAACAACAGGAAGAAAATAGACCAAAAGAAATTAACAGAGTCTCAAGGATCTGGGGATAATAACAAAAATCAACATGCATATCATTTGGTGTTCCAAAAGAAGAAGGAAAGGAAAGTGTGAATGAAAGAGTATTTGAAGAAATAATGTCTGGGGGTGCCTGGATGGCTCAGTCAGTTGAGTGTCTGACTCTTGGTTTTGGCTCAGGTCATGATCTCAGGGTGGTGGGATCAAACCCTGTGACAGGCTCTGTGCTCAGAGGGGGCGTTGCTTGTAGATTCTCTCCCTCTGCCCCTCCCACCACTCTCTCTCTCTTTCTCTCTCTCTCTCTCAAATAAATAAATAAATCCTTAAAAAGAAAAAAGAAATAATGTCTGAAAATTTTCCAAATTTGGTGGAAGACATAGACCTACAGATCCAAGAAGCCGAGCAAGCCCCCCAAAGAGCATAAACTCCATGGAATCTACACTAAGACAGATCATAAACTTTTGAAAATTAATAGTAAGAAAAACATCTTGGAAGCAACCAGAGAGAAACTACACATTATCGGGATGCCTGGGAGGCTCAGTCAGTTAAGCGTCTGCCTTCGGCTCAGGCCATGATCCCTGGGTCCTGGGATTGAGCCCCTCATCGGCCTCCCTGCTCAGTGGGAAGCCTGCTTCTCCCTCTGCCTGCCACTTTCCCTGCTTGTCTCTCTCTCTCTCTTCTGACAAATAAATAAAAAAAAAAGAAACCACACATTATCTGTAGAAGAATCAAAGAAGTTTTCATTGAAAATCACAGAGGCTGTAAGTATGTGACACAATATTTTTCAAGTGCTATAAGAAAATAAGCATCAATTTTAAATTCTATATCTGTGGAAACTATTGTTCAAGAATTAAAGGGAAATTAAAAACATTCTCAAGTGAAAAAAACTAAAAAATTTTTTCACTAGGAAACCCACTCAAGGAAGTTCTTCAAACAGAAGAAGGAAAGAAGGAAGGAAGGAAAAGAAAGGGGGAACGTGGCTGAAGGAACCCTGTCTTTTTTTAATAAGAATAATTCCTTGAAGAGTCATCCAAGTTATTATTATATCAATTGTCCTTTCCTTTTATATTTCTGAGTAGTATTTTGTGGTATGTATACACTACCATTTGTTGAACCACTTACCTGTAGAAATGAGGATAGATTGGTGATTACCAGGGTTTAGGGTTGGAGACCAGAGTTGGTGCAAGAGGGAAGAAGGGATGCTTGTAAAAAAGCCACAGGAGGATTATTGTGGTGTTGGAACTGTTAGAATCTTGAATGAGGTGTTGAATATATGAATCAACATTCATGATTTAATTGTATAGAACTTAATACACACAAACAAACATATATACATACGCAAATGTGTAGGAGTAAAACTGAGAAAGCTGAACACAACTGGTGGATTTTATTAATGTCAATATCCTGATTGTAGTATTATACTACCGTCTTGCAAAATGTTACATCGGGAAAACTTGGCAAAGTGTGCACTTATCTTTCTGGATAGTCATTGAATTTAAATCTACAATTATCTTAGAAAACTCTTAATCAAACAACAACGTAAACTACTGTGCTAGCCAGCATCCAAATTGGCTTCCATTGAGCCTGCCCCTAGTATTCACCCCTCATGTAGGTCATAAAAGACATTGTGGCTTCTACCTTACTTTCTCCTGGATCGTGCACTTTGGGGAAGATACCATCTAGCATCAGATTCTCCCTCTACAACAATGGAAAATTTAAAAAAGAGAGCTATAGGCTTGTTAATGAGAAAAAGTACTATTATAAAGATTCTTAATCCTTCTCCAAGATATCCTTCATTTTCATATCTCATAAGGATTCAAAAATTACACGCCCTTTCTCTCCATGTATTCAATCACTGAAGCAATTACCTGAAGCACTGTAACCAAGAAAATTATGTATGAACTCTCTAGACAGAACAAGTGTTTAGAGAAGACAATTGTGAGCAATAAATGGTAATAATCATAGTAAAATCGGAATAAATCATTTTAATGTAATTGAAAATTATAATATGTAATAAGCAAGAATTATGCCATAAAATCGACATTTTGTCAGGGAAAAATATACTAACAAGGAAGCAAAATACTTCAGCAAACTCAGGAGTCGGAAGACAGGTAAAAGATTTATTTGGAAAATCTAACCATCCTAAAGGTCTGGTTTCTGTGAGGATGATGGGCAGAATTAGCCAAACAAGTACAGTGAGTGGGGATCATAACATTTTTAAGTTTTGATATACTCTGTAGCAATAACTATTACAAATAAATTATTTAAAATAAGAAAGCAGTCACTAGTCATACTTTCCAAGTCAGAGGGAGAGAAAAATATTTGAAAAAAAAACATGAGAAGTTACCTGCTTTAGAATTTATAGCAAGGCAGAGATAAATGGCTATCTGGCTCCAAAACCCATGTATTTCTATATTATTATTTGGCTTTCATCTATGATCCTAACAGATCTATACTGAAGACATTTCAAGTTAACACATATACCTTATGTTTTCATCATTTCTAAGGTCAGAGAACAAAGCAAATATTGTTAACAACTCACCCTCATAGCTTCAATTGGCACTGTAAATATCAGTAATAGCAACAAAAATAAATGAAAAAGAAACAGAAATTACATTTTATGGCAATAGTCATTGACCAAAGGAAAAATGCATTAGATATAAGAAAGGGAGAGAGAGGAGTTGGGGGGTAGGTGTTGCAGAGGGAGAGGGAGAGACAGAATCTTAGGCAGTCTCCACACCCAATGCCAAACCTGATGCCCAGCTCGATCTCACCACCCTGAGTTCATTACCTGAGCCAAAATCAAGAGTCAGACGCTTAACCGTCTGAGTCACCCAGGTGTCCCTAAATATATGTCCCTAAATATATATATATGTATGTGTATGTGTGTGTGTATACATATATATATATACACACATATATATGTATGTATTACACCATCCTTATTTATGTTAATAAAGTAACAGCTTTATGTCAGTTCTAAAGAAATAATCCATTTCTTAAAACATGATGTTCAAGTGGTATTTCTAGCACTGGTTAGTAAGGACCTCTGCCACAAATGAATCTGGGGATCTGAGGGTCTATTGGGAGAGTAAATTAGGTTTGCAAAGAATTTTAGAAGGAAAAATTTTTTAAATTAAAATTTTATTTTTTGAAAAGTTGTATCTCTCTTTCAGGAGACTGGTGCCTCTTTGGGGATGTTTCTAAATATTCTGAGACAGAAGAATCCATTTTCTTCAGACCGTGCAATATTTGCCCTTTTTCTAACGGTGCCAAATGCTGGTTTCATGAAAGAGATAGGACTTGAACTAGGAGTTTTTGAACCAAGAAGAAGCACCATCGCTTAATATTACAACTGAAGCTACAGGTACAAGAGGCCCTGAATTATTTCTATCCTGCACTGTGTGTGTATATCATTTTGAAGTTTCTGAGAGAAAAGTCTCTTGTGGAGATTTGTACCTTCCCATTCCCAAAGATTTAGAACATTTTTTTTTAAATGGCAATTTTGAACACAAATACCTAAAGATTGACATAGCTAGAGGCACTGGATAACAGGAAAAGATGAAAGACCTAATTCAAATGGTTGGGCCAAATAACGACTAAAAGAAACAATAACCATCGGCAAATATTTGAGGGAAATATGGAGCAAGAAGGGGAGAAGATTTCTTTAAGTTATCAAAGCGGTATAACTAAGACAAACAGGATTAAATTGAGCAAAGAAAAATGTAGGCAGAGCATGATGAGGAAAATGACCACATAATGGGATCTGTCAGTCTGTGGAATAGTCATTCACAGGAAGTGGTGGAAACCCCATCACTTGAATCATTTTTAGCTAAGCGGTAAAATTGCTCTATTAAAGAAGACTATTGAACCCTGGAAGAAGAGGGACTTGATGAGCAATGTGCCTTTTTCATCTTTAATTTCTATAGTTTTGGAAAAGAAAGAAAGAGGAAAACTGAGTAAGAGAGCAACCTGGTGGAATAACTTGAAAAAATTTTTTTAAACCTAGAAACCACAGAATAGCAGTGATGAGCAAAATGAACAAATGAGAGAGAAATCCCACTAAAGGACACCAATTTGGGGGCTCCTGGGTGGCTCAGTCAGTTAAGTGTCTGCCTTCGGCTCAGGTCATGATCACCGGGTTCTGGGATGAAGCTGGGTCCGGCTCCCTGCTCAGCGGGTGTCTGCCTTTCCCTCTCTCTCTACCCCTCCCCCCACTCATGCTCACTCTCTCTCTCTCTCTCAAATAAATAAAATCTTTAAAAAAACACACCAATTTCAATAATTATGGAAAAATTTAAAGCAAGGCTAAAGAGGAAATGACTTCAAAGAGAGGTTAGGTATTTATTTAGGGACTTGTTTTCTATCCACAATAAAATATTAAACGCATCTCCACATTCCTCTTAGGTAATTTAAGGACCATCACGATCATCTCTGTGTTAGACTAACACAGTTGTGTTCCTCTAGGACCCCAGCAAACTGGGATACCTCAGAATGATCTGGATGATCCAATCAATCATCTAAGGTGGCTAGACCCCTGAAATAAAGGTTAGGCAAAGAGCTACACTCATCATAATTAAAGAAGTATAGTGAAATAATTAAATAATTAAATATATAAGTTCTATAATATATAAGTTCTATATAGTGAAATAATTAAATAATTAAATATACAAGTTCTATAAACACATTGACCATTGACTACAGGTAAAATACAATCAATATCAGATAATGTCAGGAATACAGAGGTGCATAAAACTTGGCCATTTTTGTCCTTGAGCTTTGAGTCTATTGAGACAGATAGATTGGGAAGCTTCATAGATCTTTGGGTAACTAAGCATTAAGGTTCCTTGTTGGACAAAGATGTTTTCTTACTACTGTTCAAAATCTCAGGGACTCAGCCTGCTTTTCTCTTCTCTTAGTAGCTATTTCTTCCCACTCTACTCACTCTCTACAAACCATTTCTTTTTTTTTAATTGAAGTATAGTAGACATACAATGTTATATTAGTTTCAGGTGTACAACATAGTGACTCAGACAATTATACACATTACTCAATGCTCACTATGACAAGTATAGTTGCCATCTGTCACCATACTATGTCATCACAATATTATTCACTGTATTTTCTATGCTGTATTTTTAATCTCCATGACTTATTTTATAACCAGAAGTTTGTACCTCTTAATTCCCTACACCTATTTCATCCATGCCACCACCTTCTTTCCCTCTGGCAAGTACCCATTTGTTCTCTGTATATATGAGTCTTTTTCTTTTAGGTTTTTTTGTTGCTGTTGCTTAGATTCCACATATAAGTGAAATCATATGGTATTTGTCTTTCTGTCTGACTTATTTTGCTTAACATAATACCCTCTAAGTCCATCCATGTTGTCACAAATGGCAAGATCTCATTCTTTTTTTATGGCTGTGGTAATATTCCATTGTGTTGTTAATATTCCATTGTATTGATTCCATATCACATCTTCTTTATCTGTTACATAAAGACATCTATCTAAAGATATCTATGGAAGGACACTTGGGTTGCTTCTATATCTTGGCTATTGTAAACAATGCTTCAATAAACATAGGGGTGCATATATATTTTGAAATTAATATTTTTATTTTATTTGAGTAAAATACTCAGTAGTGGAATTACTGGATCATGTGGTATTTCCATTTTTAATTTTTTTGAGGAATCTCCACACTGTTTTCCACAGTGGTTACACCAATCCCTACCAACAGTGCATGAGTGTTCCCTTTTTTCCACATCCTCACCAACACTTGTTATTTCTTACCTTTTTGATACTAGCCATTCTATTGTAAGGTGTTATCTCATTGTAATTTTGATTTGCATTTCCCTAATGATTAGTGATACTGACCATCTTTTCATATATCTGTTGGCCATTTGTATATCTTCTTTGGAAAAATGTCTACTCAGGTCCGCTGTCCATTCTTTAATTCAATTATTCTTTTTTTGGTGTTAGGTTGTATAAATTCTTATATTTTATATCTTTTTTTATTTGAGGGAGTGAGTGAGTGAGAGAGAGAGCACAAGCAGGGGAAGTGGCAGTCAGAGGGAGAGGGAGAAGCAGACTCCCAGCTGAGCAGGGAGCCCAATGTGGGGCTAGATCCCAGAAACCCAGGATCATGACCCAAGACAAACATAGGTGCTTAACTGACTGAGCCACCCAGGCACCCCTAAATTCTCTATATATTTTGGATATTAACCCCTTATCATATGTATCATTTGCAAATATCTTCTCCCATTCAGTAGTGGGTTGCCTTTTTGTTTTGCTGATGGTTCCCTTTGCTATGTAAAAGCCTTTTATTTTGGTGTAGTCCCAATAGTTTATTTTTTATTTTGTTTCCCTTGTCTTAGGAGACATATCCATAAATATGTTCCTAAGGCCAATGTCGAAGAGACTACCATCTATGTTTTCTTTTAGGTATTTCATGATTTCAAGTCTCATATTTAGGTCTTTAATCCATTTTGAGTTTATTCTGTGCACGGTGTAAGATAGTGGTCCAGTTTCATCCTTTTGCATGTAGCTGTCCAATTTTCCCAATACCACTTATTGAAGATACTGTCTTATCTCTAGTGTATATTCTTACCTCCTTTGTTGTAAATAAATTGACCATATATGCTTGGGTCTATTTCTGGGCTCTATTCCATTGATTTATGTGTTTTTTTGTGTGTCCGTACCACACTGTTTTCCCTACTACAGCTTCATAGTATACCTTGAAATCTGGGATTGTGACACCTCCAACTTTGTTCTTTCTTCATTGCTTTGGCTATTTGGGGTGTTTGTGGTTCCATACAAATTTTAGGATTATTTATTCTAGGTTATGGTATTATTGATGGATTATTATTCTAGGTGTCATATTTTGATAGCAGTTGTATTAAATCTGTAGATTGCTTTGGGTAGTGTGGACCTTTTAATAACATTAATTTTTCCAATTGATGAACTTGTTATATCTTTCCATTTGTCTGTGTCATCTTCAATCTCTTTCATCTATGCCTTACATTTTTCAGAGTGCAGATTTTTCACCTTCTTGGTTACATTTACTCTACTGAATTCATTTACCCTGAAAGGTTTTTGGTGGAGTCTTTAGGGTTCTCTATAAATGGCATCATGTCATCTGCAAATAGGGACCACTTTCCTTCTTTCTTACCAACTTGGATGCCTTTTCTTTCTTTTTCTCATCTGATTGCTGCAGCTAGGATTTCCAGGACTATGCTGAATAAAAGTGGTGAGAGTGAACAACTTTGTCTTGTTCCTGATCTTAGAGAAAAGCCTTGTTTTTCACCAGTATTATGTTAGTTGTTGGGTTTTTATATATGGCTATTATTATGTTGAAGGATGTTTCCTCTAAATCAACTTTTTTGAGATTTTTATCATGAATGATGTTGAATATTGGCAAATGCCTTTTCTCCACCTTTTGAGATGATCATATGATTTTTATTCTTCCTCTTATTAATGTGATGTATCACATTGGTTGATTTTCTCAACCATCCTTGCACCTGGAATTAAATACCACTAGACTGTGATGAATGATTCTTTTAATGTATTGTTGAATTTGGTTTGCTAAATATTTTGTTGAGGACTTTGCATCTATTCCTCAGAATACTGGCCTATAGTTTGCTTTTTTGGAGTGTCTTTAGTACCAGGGTAATGCTGCCCTCATAGAATAAATTTGGTAGGGTTTTTCTTCTTCTATTTTTTGGAATAGGTTGAGAAGAATAGGTATTAACTCTTATTTAAATGTTTGGTAGAACTTACCTGTGATGCCATCTGGTTCTGATTTTTGTTTGTTGGGAGTTTTTTGATTACTGATTCAATTTTGTTAGTAGTAATAATCTGTTTAAATTTTCTATTTTCTTCTAATTTAGTCTTGGAAGATTGTGTGTTTCTAGGAATTTACCCATTTCTTCTAGGTTGCCTAATTTGTTAGCATGTAATTTTTCATAGTGTTCTCATATAATTCTTTTTATTTCTATGGTATCAGTTGTTACTTCTCTTTCATTTCTGATTTATTTGGGTTTTCTGTCTTTTTTCTTTATCAGTCTGGCTAAAGGTTTATTAATTTTGTTTATCTTTTCAAAGAACCAGCTCCTGGTTTTATTAATCTCTTTATTTTCTTTTTATCTCTATTTTAATTATTTCCACTCTAGTCTTTAATATTTCCTTCCTTCTACTAACTTTGCATTTTGTTTTTCTTTTTCTAGTTCCTTTAGCTCTTAGATGGCTTGACTTTTCTTTATTTCTTGAGGTAGTTCTGTATTGCTATAACTTTCCTCTTAGAACATCTTTTCCTGCATCTCAAAAATTTTGGACTATTGTGTTTTCATTTTCATTTGTCTCCATGTATTTTTTTTTTTAATTTTCTCTTTGATTTCTTTGTTGATCCACTGGTTGTTTGGTAATGTGCTATTTGGCCTCTATGTGTTTGTATTTTTCCAGTTTTTTTTCTTATAATTGATTTCTAGTTTTATACTGTTATGGTTGGAAAAAATGCTTGATAGGATTTTCAATTTTCTTAAGTTTATTGAGACTCATTTTGTGGCTTAACTTGTCTATCCTGGAGAATGTTCCATGTGCACTTAAAAAGAATATGTATTCTGCTGGTTTGGGATGGAATGTTCTGCATATAATTCTTAAGTTCATCTGACCTAATGTGTTGTTCAAAGCTACTGTTTTCTTCTTCTTTTTCTTAATTCAATTTTCTTATTTTCTGTCTGGATGATCCATCCATTCATGTAAGCAGGGTATTAAAATCCCCTACTATTATGGTATGACTGTCAATATATCCCTGTTAATATATTTAGGTGCTCCTATTTGGGGTACATAGTTATTTGCAGTTGTCATATCCTCTTTTTAGACCGATCCCTTGATTATTATGTAGTGTCCTTCTCTTCTATTGCTATAGACTTTGTTTTAAAGTCTATTTTGTCTAAGTATTGCTATCCGTTGATTATTATGTAGTGTCCTTCTCTTCTATTGCTATAGACTTTTAGTCTATTTTGTCTAAGTATTGCTACCCCAGTTTCTTTTTTTTCCCATCCTCTCCTATTCAACTGTATGTGTCTTTCAATCTGATGTGAGTCTCTTATAGGCAGCATATAGATGGGTTGTTTTCTGGTTGTTTTATAGTTCTCTATTCCTCTTTTTCTCCTATTCTCTTCCCTTGTGCTTTGATGGCTTTTTTTAGTTTTATGCTTGGATTCCTTTCTCTTTATTTTTTGTGCATCTAGTATAGGTTTTTGATTTGTGGTTACCATAGGGTTCATTTATAACATCTTATGCATATATTATTTTATATAAAGTTGATAGTCACTTAAATTTGTACACATTCTAAAAGCATTAAATTTTAACTGCCCCTCCATGTTTAATGTATATGATGTCATATTTTACATCCTTTAATTTTTGTGTATCCCTTGACTAATTTTTGTAAATATAATTGATTTTACTGCTTTTGTATTTTTAACCTCCATACTGGCTTTGTAAGTGATTAATCTACTACCTTTACTAGGTATTTGCTTTATCAGTGATTTTTTTTTCCTTTCTTAATTTTACTTCTAGTTATAACCTTTTCTTTCCATTAAAGAACACCCTCTAACCTTTTTGTAAGGTTGATTTAATGGTGATTTGTTTGTCTGTCTGGGACACTCTATCTCTCCTTCAATTCTGAATGATAACCTTGCCAGGTAGAGTATTTTTGGTTGTAGTGTTTTTCCTTTCAGGACTTTGAAAATATCATGCCACTCTCTTCTGGCCTACAAGGTTTATGAGGAAAAATCAGCCGATAGCCTTCTGGGTTTTCCTCTTGTATGTAACTGTTTTCTTTTCTAGTGCTGCCTTTAAGATTCTCTCTTAATCTTTGGTTTTTGCCATTTAATTATTATGTGTCTTGGTGTGGACCTGCTTGGGTTCATTTTGTTTGGGGCTCTCTGATTCTGGACCTGAATATCTGTTTTCTTCTTCAAATTAGGAAAGTTTGCTGCTATTAGTATTTCTTCATATAAGTTTTATGCCTCTTTTCTCTCTCTCTTTCTGGGATCCCTATAATGTGAGTGTTATTACACTTGATGGTGTCCCAGAGGTTGCTTAACTTATTATTTTTTATTATTCTTTTTCCCTTTTTGCTGTTCAGCTTGGTTCCTTCCCATTATCCAGTCTTCCAGATCACTCATCCACTCTTCTGCCACTTCTAATCTTCTGTTGATTCCCTCTAGTGTATTTTTGTCTTCACTTATTGTATTCTTCAGCTCTGATTATTTTTTTATTCTATCTCTGTTGAATTCTGAGTTGATCTGGTCTTCTATCAAGTCTGGTGAGTATTTTCATGACCATTACTTTGAACCCTTTATCAGTCATATTACTTGTCTCTGTTTTGTTTAGTTCTTTTTCTGTTTTTATCTTATTTTTCATTTGGGACATAGTCCTCTGTCTCCTCATTTTCTCTAACCCTCTGTATTTATTTCTATGTTTTAAGTAGGTAAGTTACAATCTTCTGGTCCTGAAAGTAGTGGCTTTGTGTAGAAGAGGTCCTGTGGTGCTCTATGGTGCACTTCCACACATTCAGTCATCAAAACCAGGCACTCCAGGGGTTTCCCTTATGTGGACTTCATGCACCCTCTTATTGTGGCTGAGTTGCAATTGTTGTAAACATGGTGGGAGAAGAGGGGCTGGACCTCAACCCAGGTGGCTGCAATGACCCACTCCAATTATTGTGGGCACACGGGGCAGGGTTTGCTCCCCACATTCTTGAGAGACACAGCTGAAGCTTCTGAGGGTTCACTAGTAGGAACAATTGGACCTCAGTCTGGCTGTCTGCAATTAGCTGCTGTGACAGCTATGGGGGTACCAAAGGGCAAGATTTATGGTGAGGCAGGAACTACTTTTGAGGGATGCCTGAAGAGATAGGCAGGTTGCATGGGGTAGGTTTGCAGGGGAACACTGGGGCAAGGCACATAGTGCTAACAAGGTAGATGGAGAGTGTTAGACTTGGCTCCTGCAAGCCTCTAGTTACCCAGGCTTGGGGAAGCCAAGAGAAATGGCACACACCAGAACTTTTGTTCCTGGGGAAATCTCCTGCAGATTGCTGTCTCTCTGGCAAACATCCTAAAATTAGTCAAGAAATTTTCTTCACATATACCCCAGGAGTCTTTCAAATACTGCTTCTGTGCCGTGTGTCAGGTTGAGTCATTTAGTGTACTGGCCCTTTATGGGCAAAGGCTTGGTTTCCTATAGCCCTCTGGCTCTCCTGAAGTTAAGCCCAAGTGATTTTCATAGCCAGATGTTACAGGGACTTGTATTCCCATGCAGGTCTCCAAGGCCAGGAGAGCCTGGTGTGTAATCTGATTCCCTTACTCCTCCAAGCTTGTGATTTCCCTCCCACTTGTGGTTAGTTGCAACAGGGGTTTAGTTCCTGACCTCATCTCCACCCCTATACCCTTTTCTATGTGGCCTTCTCTCTGTGACTAGCTATGGAAGATGTGTTATGCCAGTCTCCAGGTCATTTTCAGAGTTTGTTGCATAGCTGTTACTTCAGTACATCTCTGGGACAAAGTGAGCTCAGGATCCTCCTACTTCACCATCTTCCCTGATCTCTTCCAGGTTCCCCATTTCTTAGTGTCATAAAGGGAAGAAGACAATCCCTTTTCATTTTTCAGATTGAATTAGCACTGGAGTATCAACAGGAACCCAAAATAACAACCAATATTTATTGTGCACTTATTCTGTGCCAGGTACTATGCTGAATCCTTAAAATGCACTGTTTCTTTGATCCATGTCAAAATCCCATGAATTGAGTAATTTTCCACATTATATAGATTATCAAATTAAGGCTCAGTGATGCTTATTATAATCTATCCAAGGTGAAATAGGAAGAAAGCAATGGAGCTATAATTGAGCACATGTTGCTAGGGACTGAATTTTGTCCCCTAAAATCCATATATCGAGGCCCTAATTCCTAATGTGACTGTATTTAGAGATAAGGCCTTACAGACATAATTTAGGTTAAATGAAGTCATAAGGGAAGGCCCAAATCTGTTAGGATTTGCATTCTTATAAGAGACACTTATAAGTCTCTCTCTTTCTCTCTCTCTCTCTCTCTCTCTCTCTCTCACTACAGAGAGGAAATGCCATGTAAGGACACAATGAGAAGGGTCCATCTACAAGCTAGGATGAGAGGCCTAACCAGAAACCAATCCTGAGAGCATCCTGATCTTGGACTTTCAGCTTAAAGGGCCATAGGAAAATAAATTTCTGGTTTAAGCCACCCAGCCTGTGGTATTTTGTATAGCAGCCTGAATGGAATGATATACATATTATCTCATTCCACAGACTTTTCTTTAAACCCCTCCTCTATTCTATGAATTCTTATTCACTAAGTCTCTGCAGACATGTTATTGTTTAGGAAAGCAAAAGTCAAAGCACAAAAATATTAATTTAAATATTAGTTTCCACTCAAAATATCTTTTTCTGTTTAGCAATTGCATTAATAATCCTTTTCCCTTTTTATGACAGTCAATCAGTTTATGGATGATTATCCAATTTTATAAATATAAAAAAGTGTGCTGGAGAATCACAGACAAAACTATTGAAAAATAATGACCTGGAAGAAGGAAACAATGGCAAAGATGATGTCAGAATAAACAAAATTAAAATAGAATGTTTTTGAATAACAAATTGTAAAAGACCATTGGAAAAAATTTATGAAGCTTCCATATGTCTTTGTAAAACAACCCCTTATATTCTATAAAATGTCAAACGTAAAATGAAGAATGTTATAACATTATAACAAATGTTTTTGTCTGATTTCCCCACAAAAAAAAGAGAATTTGATTTACACTTTAATTTTTCTAATATTACTAGCACATAGTTGAAGTATGTTTGATATAATAATCTAATTATAGTACTTGGTTTAATAAATATACTTCTATAATTTTTAGTTCTAGCTTTCAGTATAAAGTTCAACAAACCTTTTGTTCACTGTGAAATGTGAAATTCTGTTTCCTATAGAAGTAAATTCATTTTAAGTAGCTTTTTGGCAGAACCAAGTTATAAATTTTATAAAATTCAAATAATAAAAGTTATTTCACTTATAGTTTTCCATTTACTTCTTAGAGAATACATAGAAGCCTCTGGCATATTGCCTGTATTTTTATTTCTAAGAAGCAGAGTTAAGAATCCATCCTTATCTCTCCTTTTCTGGTTTCTGTCACTACAACAGTGATAACAGCCAACAAAGGATATTGTTTTGTGTTTAAGCCCTAAGTTGAATTAAATTTCTCTAACTATTTTGGTTGACTTCATTGATGAAAATCCAGGCTGTAAAGAGAACATGCTCTGTGTTCTCCAGTAGGACAGTAGTTCAGACTAAAGATGAGTCCAACAGATACAGAAGAAACAGCTCTAAGAACAAAGAACACTATTTGGGAGTAGATAATCATCATTATTAGAAAGCACCCATTATACATACATTTATGGAACAAATATATATTCATGATGACAAATAGAATAAGAGTTAATGTCCTGGGGAAATGCTGCTTTGGCCAGTTTCCTAATTCAATTTGGTATCATGACTTCTTGAAATATCTCTAAGACCCCTCAAGGGCACTTTCCTAAGAAGGTGTTCCCTTTCAACCAGCAGCCTGAAACAAGACATCTAACAGCCTGATAAATCCTTTCCATTTTTGAAAGCTTCAATTCTGTCCATAGTCAGAAATTTATGACTATTTCTAAAAAATTCAGTTATTTCCCCTGTATTTTTTCCTGGCACTATGTTGAAAGGGTGATTTAAACATGATTTATGTGTCATAAAGTAAAGGCAGTCAGTTTTTTTTTTTCTCAGAGAGGTGTGATTTGGCTGCCATCTGGCTAAAATAATGAGTTATTTCCTGTTTAGTGACAAGGCAAAAAGAAAAAAGAAGTAACAAGGACCAGAGAATCAACTCTGAACAACAGGTTTGGGGAACCCTTTGTGTCTTAGTGCAGTAACAGAGAAGTAAGCATGAGTTTTGATGTCAAACAGACCTGAGTTCTGGTTCTGAACCTTCTTAGCAGTGTATAAATTTGACCAAGTATGGAACTACTCTGAGCTTCAGCTTCATCATTGGTGAAATGAAAACAGTAATAGGTTTGTTGTAAGATTGAATGTGGTAATATACACATAGTGGTAAGCAGAGAATTGCATGTGGCGGGCAAGTCAATAAAATTATAGATTATTATTTTCATCAAAATATTAAGTAAAAGTTATTTTTATTTTTATTTTTTATTTTATTTTTTTGAGAGAGAGAGCAAGTGAAGAGAGGGGCAGAGAGAGAGGGAGAGAGAGAATTTTAACCAGGATCCATGCTCAGTGTGGAGCACAATGCAGGGCTTGATCATGACCTGAGCCAAAATCAAGAGTCAGATGCTTAACCAACTGAGCCACCCAGGTGCCCCAGTAAAAGTTATTTTTTAAATAATTCATATCTTATCAAGGAGCACATACATACATCTTATCAAAGCCTCCAACATATTCACAACTTAATTATTTGTTCCATTAATATGAGTCATCAATATAGGAGACTAATGTGATATACTGCAGAATATCCAAATGGTTGGGGTCTCTTGGAGCTATATTTTAAGAGAGAGTTGGAAAGTTAACATAGCTTGAATCAAGACCAAACATATTTCGTATTTCTTATTTCATGTGAATGCAAACTGTTCTTAATACACCTTTTGGACAATGATGGAAAAATAACACATTTACCATGTTAATGGCTACAGACTGTATACCTGGGTCTATGTTAATCTGCTCTAGCACCCCTGCATAGCAGCTGCAATTAGGGATACAATTTTGTTGAGTTTGCAGTAGTGCACTACTATCCAACAGGATCTAAAATGTTCATGGGGGCAAGACTGGTAAATTAAATAACAGGAACAACCATCTCTGCCTCTTTTAGGTCTTAATGTCTGTTATTCCTTCTGGAATCCAATGGTGTTTTATTTACTATTTTGACTAGGGGTGGGGCAGGCAGTTTCAATGACTTCCACTTAATCTTCCTTACTATCATAGCATTTATTCCACAGGCCAAGGAACCAGTGTGGGAGTTGTACCAATTACAAATTACATGTTTGGAGATAGGGCAACCCATGTGAGCTACCCCTAGGCCATTGCTCCATTTATTACCTTATAATCCCCACTCTAATACAAGGGGTCCATGGTGATGTTTCAGATTCCTGGGTATCAATGTCAATTCAGACCCTATATCCAAGACCCCTTAAAATGTCTGGATATTCTTTTTTCCTCAGTGTATGGTTAGCTGAGTAAACCTTTGGGGAAAGAATCGAGGGAATTTTTATCATATATATTTACCATGGAGTTATAGAGTCCGTCCTCCTGCAGACTCAGCATCTCCTTTAGTCAGTAGGTTAAAGGGCCTGAGACTTGTCTCAGGTCTGGAAACTGGGCAAGGGATTGCCATATTGTCCACACAGGACTATGCCCTTAGCCTCCTAATCATAGATTTTTTCATTTCTTTTGGTTGCATAAATTAAGCAATATCATTGTTGATTGCTCATTTATCTTTCCCCTAGTAATATTGTACCTTGTTAGTCATTCTGTAGCTCTGAAGGTCAGACCCTGCATTGCCACTCCAGTCTTGCATTTCATCACAGTAACTATGCACAGCTTGTTTCTGATGATTACGTACCCAGCCTCTATCTTTCCCATTTCCTGTTCAGTAATAGCATCTCTCCTATCATTCTTAGCTACAAGGGAAAGACACTGAGCTTCCCAGTGACATGGATGTCCCTCTCACCAATGCAATCCTTGTTGCTTTGGTAAATAGTATGTCTCCATAGCTCTCTTAAAAGTCTCCTACTGTCAGCTGGTAGGTTTTCTAGGTGTACATAGTGTGTCCCCTCTCTCTTCACTTCTCTCTGCCTATTGATCCCTACCTCAGCTGTTAGTCACAGTAGGTCAAAAATTTCCACTTCATTTAGAACAGGCATTTGTTTTTTTCTAAGCTCCCAAGGATCATCCTAGCAGTATATTAACACTTTTTTTCTAAAATCTTGTCAGGGAGTTAAATCCTGTATTACAGAAGAGTGGCAAATAAACTCTCATTTATCCAACTTTATGTTCTGCACCCCTGATCCAACACCTCAAGAAGAAATCCTATAAAAACTCTCTTGGCCCCTGCTACTATATGTTAACCAGGTCTTACTGAGTCCTTGGTATATTTTTTTTTTCCTCTTTAGCAAACCTAGCTCTTCCCTGGCTGGGTTATACTGTAAATTGATCCTAGATATTGGTCTGATGGTCAGGAGAAGAGGTGGAGATAGATCCTAAAAGGGGTGTATATTGTCTTACAAAGCAGAAGGGGGAAGCCCTAGCCTTTAGTAGGTATGCTTGGACCACTTCTGTGGACTTAAAGAGATCTAGAGGATCTAGGAATTCAAGATTTATTGATAAATTGACCCAGATGGCCACATCCCTGGCCCAAGATTCCATATGTTTTCAATAGGCTCCTGATCATGGAATATCAGATTTGCCACAGTTAAAAAGTCAACTTTCTTTGGAGTCTGCTACTCTTGTAAAGTTCTTTTCTTCCCTTCCAGCTGCAGGAATTGAGAGTCTCTTTTTGTGCTACTAAGAATGCCCTTTGGCTTTCAGAACTCACATTTAACTAATTATTTATTACCCTCAGCATTTTAATGTCTTTCTTAAATGTACCAATAGTACTGAGCAAAGGCTGATTCCATAGTACTTATAATTACGATCCCCAGAACCTTTCAAAGGCCTAAGATAGTCTCCTAATGGGGCATTTCCTTTCACTAGCATCCCATTTCAGTTCACCATTAGTGAATGTTTTAACAGTATACCACTGCAACATGTTGAGGTCTATGAGTACTCTACTTGCCAACAATGATGGAGTCATTACCAGTTGGCCAGAGGGAGATCCAGTTCACTTTACAGTCTACTTCCTGGAACCACTCCTGACATAATCAACTGTCAGAGGATACATTGCCTGTGAGAGAAACACTGAAATGAAGATTTGTACACAGGATATTTTTTGATAAAATGCTCTTGGAAACAACACATACTGAGGAAGAGAAAGCAGTATTAGGACAGACAGACAAGTTGAACTGCAATGCAGTCTTCTAACAGAGGCCTCAGCCAATCCTCTGATAAGTTCTGGAGCTGGGAATGGCCCTCCAAAGTAGTCTCAAGTGGAGGCAATGAGGTTGGACTTTGTATCTTCCTCAATAACTAGTTATTGGATGCAGGCTGCCCCAGGGAAGGGAGCAAACTTGGATGAAGTGGCTTCCTCTAGGTAAGGGCAATTCCCAGAGAAAGGCTTAGCTAATAGCTATTAGTGACCAGCACTTCTGTAACCTGGAGTAATGAGTGCTATGGTTCTAAAAGGATAGTATCTGGATTGCATATAATATCATCCACTATATCTGTCACTACTGAATCTACTTTTGGATTAGCCTAGACCTCTATACACCTTTCAGAATCACTCTGGTAGCAAAGAAACTTAGAGCCAAGAGAGTTCTTGGATTTATGATTAAGGAGACACTTTGAGAAAGTGGAATCTGCCCAAGAAATGGCTCATCTCAAGTGTCTGAGAGTTTGACATTACTGCAGCTGCTTTCAGTATAATCCACAATTGTTCTAAAGATCCAAGACAATTACTTATTTCTTCTCAAGAAAATCTCTTCCAATTTTACAAGTGAGGAAGGAATGTCATAATATTTAGAATAATAGAATGAGTTGGTATGCTTCTAGTAAAGCCAACCCTACAATTGAACTTATTAAACTTATCCACCTGTGGATAAATGGCCAGAAGAGCCAAAGCCCTCTCACCGTCTTCTGAGTTTGATCTATGAGCCTGCACAATATAACTTTTCAGGACAAGAATTTCTGTTAACCCTTTATAATATGTTATTTTAATGTAACATTGCTTTTCTTTCCTCAGCAGGTGTTGTTCCCAAGAGCACTTTACCAAAAAATATCCTGCATACAAATCATCATCATCATCCAGTCAGTCAAAATGCTCGTTAAATTCTTTTGTGCCTATGACAAGATCTATAAGATACTGACCTATTGCAATATCAGTGACTCTTGAAGGTAAAATATGCAATTTCTTTCATCAGCATTTAATGTGTTAAATGAGACTTTTCTGATTTTTCACTATGCATTTTTTAGAGTCATTAAGAAATCTTGTAGTAATCATTGACATATCAACTTCTAGAACTAAAGAATTCACAAGGTTCAGAAGCAAATTCCTTGGTCTAACTTCAACATCTAAATTCAGTTTAACTTAGATCCAAATCCCTGCAGTCTTCAAAGTGAACTAGAGCCCCCGATACCTAGAGTACCATATTTCTGATGATACTTGTATGACACTTCACCTGTGGTGGAAGAAGAAATCAATCATGCATTGCTGTTAATCAGTAAACCATGAGAACTGATCAAAGGATTCAACAGAACCCTACATTTTTTTATTTTTTTTTTATTTATTTTTTATTTTTTATTTTTATTTATTTATTTTTTTTTTAAAAGATTTTATTTATTTATTTGACAGAGAGAGAGACAGCGAGAGCAGGAACACAAGCAGGGGGAGCGGGAGAGGGAGAAGCAGGCTTCCTGCAGAGCAAGGAGCCCGATGTGGGACTCGATCCCAGGACCCTGAGATCATGACCTGAGCCGAAGGCAGACGCTTAACGACTGAGCCACCCAGGCGCCCCATTTTTTTAGCTATCAGCAATATTTAAATACTTTCCAGAATGCTAAAATTTGAAGACTTAATCCAAATACAATATAAATAAACCAATTAATGTAAAACATACCTAAAGAAATAAGTATCAGAATGTGAATTCATGTTAAATTGTTTATAAATAATGACCAGTTCAGGGAAGTTGGTTTTACACACAGTATATTTTTCCCTTGCCATACATTTAGGAAAATGAAAATATATGACAGTTGGAAAGTGATTGAACTGGTTTTTGCCAATGCTTAACACTTTTCTTCTGGATCCCACATTCAAGGAATCACTTGAAACTATGCAGAAGCTTTAACCTTTTCTAGACACAACCCAAGGATAGAACTGCTTGGCTTCTTTCTGTACAGAAGAGGCACTGAAAATTTTTAAGGCTCTAGAACTACATTCCTCATCAATATGTAAACCATACTACAACTTACTAAAATTCTGTGAGGATGATACTATTATTCCCATTTCAGAGATGAAGATTCTGAAACACAGGGACGTTAAATATCTTGTCCCAAGTCACACATTTAGTAATAATAGAAACATCATTCAATCCTGGGCAGTTTTCTTGGAGAATTTGTGGCTTTAATGACTTGGCAATTCTGACTTCTGCCTATATTATTTATATATATTAATGTAATATTATAATATTATAAAATAATATTAATAGAATCAGGAGTATTTGAGAAGAAGACTCGGAAATTAAAAAAAAAGTAATTTTGCAAATTAAGCTGATTACACTGTTTGATCATGGTTTTCCCCCATCAGGTATTTGCATTTGTTTGCAAATCTTCACAAGAATCATGCCTCTCAATGGACCATAAATGTTTTGGACACTTACATAGAACTAGATGGATAATTTTGTTGGTGGCATTGCTATGTTTTGCTATTGAGTTATAGAAGTTGTTTATATATTTTGGATATTATTTTTTTCATGAGATGTACGGTTTGCAAATATTTTCTCCCATTCTATAGGTTGTCTTTTCACTCTTTTCAATGTTCCCTTTGCTGTCCAGAAGTTTTTACTTAGATGCAATCTCACTTGTCTATTTTTGCTTTTCTTGCCTGTATTTTTAGGGTTATATATAAAAAAATTGCTAAGGCCTATTTCAGTGAGATTTTTCTCTGTTTTGTTTTAGGAATTTTATAGTTTTAGATCTTACATTGAAGATTTTAATCCCTTTTGAGTTGATTTTTATATATGGTGTGAGATATGGATTCAATTTCATTCTTTTGCTTGTGGATATTCCATTTTCCCAAAACCATTTAGTGAAGAGATTGTCTTTTCTTTATTTTGTATTCATGGTGCCCCTATTGAAGTTTAGATGACTATGGTGTGTTTATTTCAGGGCTCTCTATTCTATTTCATTAGTCTAATATGTCTGTTTTTATGTCAGTACCAAACTTTTTATTTTATAGCTTTGTAATATTTTGAAATCAGAAAATATGATGCTTCTAGCTTTTTTCTTCTTGCTCAAGATTTTTCTGGCTATTTGGAGTCTTTAGTAGTTCCATATGAATTTTAAGTTTGTGTGTGTGTCTGTGTCTGTGTAAAAAAATGCTTTGGGATTTGGATAGAGATTGCATTGAATCTGTAGATCTCTTTGAGTGTTAGGAACATTTTAATATTAATTCTTCTAATCTATGAACATGAGATATCTTTGACTTGCGTTGTCTTCAGTTTCTTTCACCAATGTTTTATCATTTTCAGTATACAAATCTTTCACCTCCTTGGTTTAATTTATTCCTAAGTATTTTATCCCATATGCTGCTATTGTAAATGGAATTGTTGTTAATTTCTTTTCCAGATAGTCTGTTGTTCATGTATAGACATGCAACTGATTTTTGCATGCTGATTTTTGTATCTTGCAATTTTCTTGAATTTATTAACTCTGAGAGAGTTTTTGGTGCAGTCTTTAGTGTTTTCTATACATGGGAACATGTCATCAGCAAATAGAGACGATTTCATTTCTTCCTTTCCAATTTGATGCCTTTTATTTCTTTTTCTTGACTAATTGTTCTGGCTAGGACTTCCAGTACAACAATTGAATAGAAGTGGTGGAAGTGAGCATCCTTTTTTTGTTTCTGATCTTAGAAGAAAAGCATTCAGCTTTTCACTATTGAGTATTATATTAGCTGTAGACTTGTTATATATGACCTTTATTAAGTTGAATTACAGTTATTCTGTACCTATCTTTTGAGTTTTTATCATGAAAAGATGTTGAATTTTGTCAAATGCTTTTTCTACATCTACTAAGATGTTCACATGATTTTTTTATCTTCCATTCTGTTAACATAGCACATCACAGTGATTTGTTTGCATATGTTGAACAATCCTTGAATCCAGGGATAAATCCTGCTTGATCATGGTATATGATCCTTTCAATGTGCTGCTGAATTTGGTTTGCTAGTATTTTATTGACAATTTTTGCATCAATATTCAAGAGTTTGAAAAGGATTGGTACTAATTCTTTAGGTTTTTGCAGAATTCACCTATGAAGCCATTTGATCCTGGGCTTTTCCTTGTTGTAAGGTTTTTGATTACTGACTCAATCTTCTTACTTATTATTGGTCTGTTCAATTTTTCTATTTATGGATGATTCAATCTTGATGTTTTCATTACTTCTTCATATCCTTAAAGCCTTGTGTTGTTGTCTTCCATTTGAAGGAGTTACCTTCTCTAATCTTACTGACTGACTTCAAGAAAGACCATAACCAGTCCGCCTGGTTAGAGATTCTTGTAGTCTTTCAAACCTTTTTAATGGTGCACCTGCTCCACTCCTCTTATTCCTTCTTTGGAAGGGAGATGAGAATTGTGTGCTTCCCTTTGATTCTGCAAAGCCAGGTTGGGTACTGAGAGTCATTTGTTTATTTTCTCCAGGGAAGTGTCCTGAAGTGTCAAGGTTGTGTGCCATCTCCCAGTGCAACAGAGTTGAGCCAGCTGCTGATGTTTATGTGTTGCATGTGGGAGCTTCTGGAAGGTCTGTGATGGCTCCCATGTGCCATTCAAAGAGGCTTCTTTGTGCTCACTTGGAAGGGGAGTGCCTGTTGCTGGTAACAGGAGGGCACACAGAGAGCTGGGAGTGTGTATCTACCTACTGTGGGGTCCCCGGATGAGGGGTCCTACAGAGTAGTGAGTGGGGCCCTTGGTGGAGACCTCGAGCATGTTTATAGGATCTGCAGCCTGTTGTTAAGATCCCCTGGGTGCTGTGAGCCCCACCCTTCTCTCTGCTTCTAGTGGTCCTGAGATTTCCCAGCCATGTTAATCCCTTCAGTGTTCTAGATAGGGCAAGACAGAAATGGACCTCTTAGACAACATCTTAAATAACTGGGAAAACTGAGGGCACACTTTGCTGTCATCTCCTCCTAGGGAAAAATCAAGAACTGAAGGGGTTTCTCTTCCCCCAGAGTTGTGCTTCCCTGGGGGAAGGGTGACATGGGTGAAGTGAAACTGCTCTTCCCTTCTTCAAAGCATCTACTCTCAGATATTTTGGTCCACTAAAGGTGCTGGAACTTCTCAGGTGTAGTCTTGGCCTCCTATAAAGGTATTCTCATCTAGGACTAGTTGTTAAAAATCAGTGTTTCTATGGGAGGTACGAGTGCTGAGACATCCTATTCCTCCATCTTGCTGACATCCTTCCCAATCTTAGTTTAATAAGGATTTTATCATGATTTTTTCCTACATCTATTAAGGTGGTCTTATTGGCTTTTTATTTTAATCTATTGATATGATGAATGATGTTTAAAGATTTTTGTGATATTAAATCTTCCTTGAGTTCCATAGGTAAACTTTAACTTCATCATATATATTTTGTGCTTTATACACTATTATATATTTAGTTTGCTAATTTTCTGTTCAGAACTTTTTCACTCATATTCCAGGCCAATATTTCTCATTTCTTCTGCCCTTGTCTGGTTGTGATATCAAATTTATGCCTTATAGAATGAATTGGGGACCCTTTCCAGTACTCCTTGACACCTTTAAAGATTTTATATACGATTAGATGATCTGCTCATTGAAAGCTTGTTATTGCTCATGTGTAAAACCATTTAGAATTGATGTTTTCTCTGTGAGGAAATTTCCTCATCAATAGTTTTTTTTAATCTCTACTACAAGAAACTATAACTTAGAAAATTAAAACCTACAATTTCTTAACTTTTTTTCATCCAACTTTAAAAACTTAGATTAACTTTGTAACTTGCCACTCTGATGACAAAAACTCGTCAAACAATGTTAGTTAAAGGATGAAAACTATGTATCTTTCCAAAAAAAATTAATGTTAAATATTATCTCACCCACAGCATATTCATTCTTATTTTTCTAAGGACAATGCTAGCAGACCTACATTACTACTTCTCTTTTTGTTTACTACTTCTCTTGCCCAAACTTTTCAATATTGTAATTATAGTTGTATTATAGTCAAATAATTGCCCCATTTACAAAACACTTGTACTGTTATTTACTTGATTTTTTAATTTTTTTTTTACTTTTTTTATGGTAAATTTAAACATAAGAAAGGGCTTAGTTTGTATCTGATATATTCTTTACCAGTTTGAATAACTATCAAATTATAGAAAATGATGTATCAAATATACAGTCACCTGCTACTCTCCATCCCCAGATGATGAAGTTAATATCAAAAAAACATTTTTTTCATCTTTGAATACATCAGAATGTACCTCTAACACAGTAGTTCTAACAGTATGGTCTTGTTGACCCCTCATGGTCCCCATCACCCTTTCAAGGAATTTATTTTCAAAATAATAAAGATGTTGGTTGCCTTTTTCTTTCTCATCCTCATGAGTGGACAGTGAGATTTTCCAGGGGATATGTGACATGTGATATCACAAAGGAATGAATGCAAAAGCAGATATTAGAATTCATCTGTTTTCTATGAAGAAAGTTATTTTAAAGATTTGCAAAATGTAAAGTGCCACACTTCTATGTTTCTTGTTTTGAAAAATATAGTTATTTTTATTAAAATATGCTAATGTATAACTAGATTATTATTTTTATTTTAAATGAGTTAATTAATACTTTATTTTAATTTTGTGTTTTAATTTCTAATACATGCATATTAATAGATATAAACCACTTAAACAAAATAACTTTAGGGTCCTCAATGATTCTTTAAAGTGCAGGAGATCCTGAGACTCAAAAGTTTGAGAGCAAGTGCTCTCATGTATAATACCACTCAGGTAAAAACTAACAACAGTCCCATAAGGTCATAAAATAGTCCAGTCATAATTCAAATTTCCTCCATTTGTAATCACTTCTTAAATTTGTTGAAATCAGAATGCAAATGAGGTCTTTAAGTCCCTTTAAGTCTATAAATTCCTCACTGGTTGTTTTTTGTGGTTGTAGTATTTTTTTCAATTTATTTGTTGAAGAGAGTAGGTTGTTTTTTCTGTATAGTTTTTGCAGTTTTGTTTTTGCTGATTACATCCCCATGCTGTCATTTAACATGTTCCTCTGCTCTGTATATTTTCCATATAATATTATTTACATGTAGAGGCATGAACAGATTCAAATTTAATATTCTTGGCAAAACACCTCATAGGTATTATAATGTAAAGGGTTTTTTTTTCTCTTTTTATGAAGTTACTAATCACTGATGGTCATTACCTAGAACCGTTAATTTGCTTGAGGTTACAAAATGATGATATAATAAGTCTGTTATTCTTTAAGTTTGTAAACAGAATACCTCCATAAAAATAAATTTTTTGTCTTTAACTATTTCATCTACTTGGAACTATTTTCTTCTGCAATTCAGAATAATTGCAGAAAACTTGCTAAATCTATATGGTCTCTTTGTAGGCTGTCTCTTCTCCATAGCTAAAACAGAACATTTGTGATAATAATTAGAAGATAATCTTCGCACCCCAAACCAGTTAAACCAGTAGTAAAGAACTTAACTTTCTTCTTCAGTCTGCACTCTGGGTTGGGAAATAGGGCAGGCAGGAGACTATAGAAAGAAACATTTTCCCACCAAAAAATATGTGAAGTGTTTTACCAAACACACTCTCAGAAAATCTATGAACTGAAAATCATAGTGTATTTCTACTTGTGATTTCATTTTGTTGAAAGCTACCTTTGTCCCTTAGGAACAGGACTGAAAACCTGAAGTAGACTCTACTGGTGTGTGCTGTAATGACTTTTAAAAAATTACCTTCTATAATACCAGCAACTTCACTGCCAGCCCTGGAGAAGGCCATTAACTTTTACAAGACTGTTTAGTCCAACAGCAGCAGAGTGAAAGTGAAATGCACTTGGAGCAGTAGATGTTGTTAGGGCCTCCTGCAGGATACCGGTTCATCTGGCCCACAATGTCAAGTTGTCTGGCTGCCCATTTCTTAAGTACCGGCGTACATTCTTCACACAGATGCTGTATATTTTGTTTTCACTCTGCATAAATTGTCAGCATAAATTCAAGGCAGAATGTATGTATGTTATCTAAATTCTTAAGTGTTTCATTTCTTGTGAAAAAACAAAGTATGAAATGTGATTTTTTTTTTCTTTCTCTAGTTTCTGCTGAAAACTTGAAAAAGGCTGAGAAGATATGTGAATTGTTATGATTCTAAGGGTGTGGTATGTCAGTGTTTTCAATCAGGCTTCTTCACAAGCTGGTTGAAAGTGTTTGGTAGATTGATTCAGAAAGCTGTCTAAGGATGCATACCTCAGAGAAGCCTGAACATGCTGGCCACGAATTCACACTTGTGTGTCCTTTTTTCCAATTCAAAAAGGGTGAACAAAATAAATAAACTTAAAAAAAAACCAAAGGGATAGTAGAAAACATTAATTCAACAGTAACAAACTTCAGCTCTTTAATTCTAAACATTCTGGTTAGAAATGAAAGGATTTCAGAATATAAGAAAAATGTGTTTTTTCTTATGTGGCCAGAGACAAAGGTATAGTAATAGCCAAGCCATGAGAATATGCAATATGGTGCTTCAATTTAATAGTGCTTCATTTTAAACTTCTGATGCTAAGAATGATTTTGGGTGGTACATTATAGGGAATAAAGAATTTTTATACACATTTTCTTAGTGAAAAATCACAAAATCCCGGAGAACTTTCTGTCTCCAAAGCCCAGTGCTCTTTCTTTCATTCAATCCCCACCTAGGTTTCATCTGTTTTGCTTTGTGCTTTAGTGAAGGGCTTAAATATATAATCTCCTTGGTCTTGGACTTTCCAGCCTCCAGAACTATGAGAAATAAATTTCTGTTGTTTATAAGTTACCCAGTCTATGGTATTTTGTTATAGCAGCCCAAATAGACTAAGGCATTACATAATAAGAAAAAATGGCATCATTGACAGAAATAGAGATGCTAGATTGAGGGGGTTTTTCCTCATACAAAACTACATATTTTCATTTGAGACTCTCTTAATTTCAGATTCAGTTAATTAAAAGATGATTCTTTAACTCTAATCTTAACTAAATCCCACGTAATCCAACTACCTGACTGACATTCTCACTTGGATATCTAAAGGGCATATCAATTATAATTCTGCCCAACAGAGGTTTTAACTTCTACTCCTTGACAATTGTTTTTTCTTGAATCTTCCTCGTCTCAGTAAATGTCTCACTTTCTACCCAATTGCTCAGGTGAAAAATCTAGAGTTATCCTTGATTCTATTTCTTTCACCTCAACACCATCACTACTATCATATAATCCATCAACAAATATATCCCACCTAAAAAACATATTCCACATCTGTCTATTTCTCTTTATTTTCACTATTTTCATCCTGGTCTAAGTCACTGTTATCTCTAGCTTTGACTCCTGCAAAAGTCTCCCAGATGGTTGTTTCCCTTCTACTTGTGCTCCTTTGTAATCCACATAAAAGCCAGAGTAACATTTTAAAAACATGAAACAGATTTTTTTAAAAACTCCCACATCAAATTCTTCAGTAGTCGTCTATTGCATTTAGAATAAAATCTAAATTCCATGGCCCATGAGGTCCCACACAATCTGACTTGCCCTTACCTGTGACTTCTCCCTCCTTTATCCTTCACTCCCTGTATTCTTGCCAAATTCCCCTCCTAAAATGGGCCCAAATCTTTCCCTTTTGTCCTTGTTTTTCCCTCATTTTAGAGTTGTCTGTTTCTAGACCTCTGCACAGCTGGTGCCTTCTAGTCACTCAGTCTCAGCTCAGATGCCACCTCCTCACTGACATTCAATTGTAAGTAGCCTTTTTCACCACCCTAAACCATCACTTTCTATTACAACATCTTATTTTTACTTATTTCATAGCATGCATAAAAAATCTCATTTATTTGGTTATTTGTTTATTGCTGCCTCCTTACCCCAATGCCATCCCATGAAGGGAGCTTCTAGTCTGTCTGGTTCACCCCTCTATTTCTTGTGTCTGGCACACATTCAGTCCCCACTGAATATTTGTGATAGAAGTAAATGAACAAAGTCCTTATTTTTGTGTAAATCAGTATAATTCTGGCTATATAGAATTCTCATTCTGCTAGTCTCACAGATGGGAAAATATGAGGGTAAATGTACAATTTTGTGCAAGGGTTGCTACAGATTCAGATTTGCACAGTGGAAAACTTATTTCCATAAAGGAAAACAAAGGTTAAATTGTAAGAAATATTTGGAGATACCTGTTGACAGTTATGCCTCCATTCCATGGGCTCTGCAAGTCTATAAACAATAGAGGACCAAGCCACATCTTGGCTGGTATGCTACTGCTTTCTATAGAGTGGGGAGAAAACTTGGCTTGTGGTCCAATGGAACAGGACTGGTGGCTTGAGAGACAGCAGGATTAATGCTTTCCAATGTGACAGGATCTCTCACCCTAGATTCCCAGAGGGCAGAGACCAAGGACCACATAACGACACAGGCCAGTGTTCTGACTTCTGGCAAATATACAGGCCCCAGGGTGAATAATGAGTTCGGCCTGGCAGATTACATGTTGCCCCAAGAAAAGATGAAGAGAAACAGAACAGGGATGGACAAGTGCCCATGGGAAAAGAAGAGTATTAGCTCTCACACAAACCACTGTGCCCTGAGTGACTGGCTTAAACAGAAATCTGGCAGCAAGAAAAGGAACTGAAGAAAGCAAAAACTAGCAGACAATCCCCTCCCCTCTCTCATTCTTTAGCTTTCTGATGAAGGAATAAAACATTGCTACCAGATGTATCATGTGATGACATTAATTATCTTTCTTCCATCATCAAGAAAGAATTGATTCATATCATCATTAGCATAAGACCACTTTAGAAAAAGTAGTATATTGCAATTTTTAGTAATTCCAACTCTGGTTCCACACAAATTTGGACACAGATTATGGTTTTATCACTTAGTGCCATGACACCTTTTACAATGGGAATACTTAACTATTACTGAATAAGAATGGATAAGGAAAACATAGACTCTTCATGTAAAAAGTTTAATTCAGCACATGGAACACAGAACTCTCAATAAATAACAAAATATAAATAAGATATAAAATTACTATTTTACTATCTAATTTTTCTTTTTTCTGTCAATGGATAAAGCAAGTGGCCTAAACAAATGTAAATTTACTCCACAAAGAGTCTATTGGATGTTTTGAATTTGACAAAAATTGGGAGGCTAGAAAAAGTAATTGTTCTATATCTAAAATATGTGTATGTCTAGATATGCCCTTAGGTTCAAGCATGAGCTGCAGAATTTAATTATTAAAAGCAATAATCAAATAGTGAATGAATAAATATAATTTTAGAATTAAAGTAAAACTTTATTCTAACTCAATGTACTATTATTTTCCACTCACCAATTTAGCAAGGAATAAAAGTGGCATGATGACTTTTAATAATAATATTGTGTAAAGAAACAGGTACATTGTTGCTGGAAACATAAGTAAATGCAAACTCCCTGGGAAACAATTTCTCAATCTGTGCCAATCACTTTAAAAATGATTTCTCTTTGATCCAGCAATGTCATTCCCAATAGCTTATCCTAAGGAAATGACAGGAGTTGCATAAAGATATATGCACAATTATTTCATTTTAGGAATTTTTCTAAATTCCTAAACTTGATCATCCATTATTTCAGATTTTGCTAAATTATAATAAATATTTTGTAGTCACTAAAAATGATAATGTAAATACACATTGGCATTAAAATAGTCATATAACAATTAACAATTGTTAATTAAGCTATAGAAGACAGGCTGGGAGAATGGCAGAATAGGAGGACCCTAAGATCACCTCATCCCATGGATACAATTAGATAACACTAGCATCAGTGTAAATAACCCAGAAAACAACCAGAAGACTGGCCGAATAAACTCCACAACTAAAGGTAGAGAAGAGGCCACATCAAAGAGGGTAGGAAGGATGGAGATGTGGTGGGGAATGAAATGGACTGCTGCTATCGTGGTTGGGAGGGGGCTGCAGGCACGGGGAAGGGTGAGAAACAGACTATCACACCAGGGAGTCAGCATGGGTAACAAAGATCCCTATAACATCTGGCTTTGAAAGTGAGAGGGGCTGGATTTTGTGTTTTTACAACTAAAGGGACTTACAGCCTAGAATTTTAAAAATTAGTGGGCTCAGTTCTGGGAAAGCCTTAGTCCCCTACCTTAAAGAAACAGCATGACAAACAGCCCACAGAGATACAGGATATAAGCAGCTGTTTGAAAAATTCCTGGGGCATACCAGAGGGAGAATTATTTACTCATCTCAGAGGGAGACTCCTCCAGGAACAAAGGAGCTGTCAGGTGATATCTCCCTCCCCTGCTCTTCAGCATAAACACATGGCCACCTATAGGAACCATGCAGTGCCCATGTTCACTAACTAACTGGCTTACATCAAGCTCTGCCCCCTCCCCCTAGCTCCTCAGCAAATCCACCCTTCCCAGTCATGCCTGCCTCAGTCTCAGTGCTACAGGTCCCCTCCCCCAGAAGACCAGTGTCGATACCGTACCTCCCAACCCATGCATCTTGGTGGTGGCAGTGGCAACACTGGGCTCTGCAGAAGCTTGAGGCATACCTTGTTAAATCTGGGCACTCCAGCTAACTGGAGACCAAACTCTGCCTACAACAGCCAAAGAGAGCCTCTGTAGATGACTGGGCTGAAGGAAAAATCGACCAGGACAAAACATCAGGGTGCATGTAATATACATAGAAAATACCCTCTAAAGCACTAGGTTCTGGGTAACTGGGGACACCACATTGCAGGGCACTACAGGACCTTTTCTTCATATAGCCATTATTTTCAAGAGCAGGAAACATAGCTGACTTTCCCAATACACAGAGAAACAGACAGAAAAAAAAATGAGGAGACAGAGGAATGTGTCCCAAATGAAAGAATAGGACAAAACCACAGCAACAGACCAAAGTGAAATGCATATAAATAATATGCCTGGTAGAGAATTTAAAGTAATATTCAAAAAGATACTCATTGGACTTGAGAAAAGAGTGGAGGACAACAATGAGACCATAAACAAAGAAATAAAAAAGAACCAATCAGAGATCAATACAATAAATGAAATTAAAAGTACACTAGATAGAATAAATAGCAGGGTAAAGGAAACAGAGGAACAAATTAGTGACCTAAAAGTCAGAATAATGGAAGTAATCAAGCTGAACAGGCAAGAAGAAAAATAATTATGTAAAATGAGAATAGACAGAGAATTCAGCAACTCCATCAAGTATTATAGGGATCTGGGAAGAAGAAGAGGGAGAAAAGGGGGCAGAAAATTTACTTGAAGAAATGATAGTGATGGGGAGGAGGAGCAAGATGGCAGAGGAGTAGGAGACCTAAATTTCATCTGTTCCCAGGAATTCAGCTAGATAGGTATCACACCATTCTGAACACCTACAAACTCAACAGGAGATCGAAGAAAAGAATAGCAGCAACTCTCTGAACAGAAAAACAACCACTTTCTGGAAGGTAGGACATGCAGAGAAGTGAATCTGAGGCCATATACGGGAAGACAGACCGCGGGGGGAGGGAGCCTCTGTCAGCAGCTTACCAGCAAGTGATAGAGCAGTGGAGCACAAAACCAGAACTTTTAGAAGTCTGCTCCACTGAGGGACATCACTCCAGTGGCTAAGCGGGAGGTGGAACCCTCGCTGGGACAGTGTGATCTCAGGACCCTCGGGGTCACAGAAAGACCAGGGGTGCCTGAGTGCGGCAGAGCTCCTAGGTATCAGAGTGGGGAAGCCGGCTGCAGAGATGGAGCCGAAGGGTGGGCTCTCAGCTTGGGGTTGTCATAAACCATGATCTGTGGCATGGTCGGGCCACTATTCTTTGAGCAAGGACCCAACAAGTGGCAGATCTGGGGAGACTCACATTCCTCCCCTGGGAGGAGCGGTGCGGGAGCACACCACAGGGATCTGCTGGGTTTGGAGACTCCACACCGAGTCATGTGCCAGAGAAAGAAACACTCAGTCACAGGCCGGGTGAGCACGGAGTGCGGCCAGAGACTGGAAAGACAGGAGTGATTGCTTTTCTCTGGGGGTGTACTGAGGAGTGGGGCCCCAGTTCTCGATTCCTCTGGGGTGGAGATTGGGAGGCCACCATTTTCACTCTCGTCCTCCAAAGCTCTAGGGAAAGCTTGCAGGGAACAAAACTCCCGAGAGCAAATCCAAGCAGATTACTTAGCCTGGCCATAGGCAAGGATGGTGCAATTTTGCCTCCAGCAAAGATATTTGAGAATCACTGCAACAGGCCCCTCCACCAGAAGATCATCAAAAACTGCCAGCCAAGACCAAGTTTACTGATCAATGAGAACGGCAGAACTCCAGCACTAGGGGAATACAGCACATAGAATTCATAGCTTTTTCCCCCATGATTCTTTAGTCTTTCAAAGTTAATTTTTTAAATTTTCTTCATTTTTGTCTTTTTCTATATTGTTTTGAATTTTTTATTTTCCTTTTTTCAACCAACAACTTATCAATCCCTTTTTCTAAAGATCTTTTTTATTTTTCATTTTTAGAGTCATATTCTATCCCTTAATTGTAGTTAACCTGATTTTTTGTATATATATAAGTTCTCTCTTTAAAATTTTGGGATACAGTTTCTTCTAACAGACCACAATATACCCGAAATCTCTAGTGTATGGCTTTGTTCTATTCTCCTGCCTGATCACATTCTCTCCCCCCTTTTTTTTTAATTTCTCTCCTTTCCTTTTCCAACCAAATTCTTATCTTATCAATTCCTTTTATAAAATCTTTTGTAATTTTCATCTTTTCATCATATTCCATCCCTTCATTGTATTTACCCTTATTTTTGTACATATATAAGTTTTTCTTTCTTTAAAATTCTGGGAGGCACTTTCTTCTAACAGACCAAAATACGCCCCAAACCTAGTGTGTGGCACTGATCTATTCACCAGCCTGATTATATTTGATCATATTCTTTTTTTAAAATATTTTATTGATTTATTTGACAGAGAGAGACACAGCGAGAAGAGAACACAAGCAGGGGGAGAGAGAGAGAGAAGCAGGCTTCCTGCCGAGCAGGAAGCCCAATGTGGGGTTTGATCCCAGGACCCTGGGATCATGGCCTGAGCTGAAGGCAGATGCCCAACGACTGAGCCACCGTCTTTTCTTCCTTTCTTTCTTTCTTTCTTTCCCCCGGTTTCAGGTCTCTTCTGATTTGTTTAGTGTATATTTTTTTCTGGGGTTGTTATTACTCTATTAGCATTTTTTTCTCTCATTCATCTATTCTCCTCTGGACAAAATGACAAGATGGAAAAACTCACCTCAAAAAAAAAAGAACAAGAGGCAGTACTGACTGCCAGGGACCTGATCAATACAGACATTAGTAAGATGTTGGAACTAGAGTTCAGAATGACGATAATAAAGATACTAGCTGGACTTGAAAAAAGCATAGAAGAAACTACAGAATCCTTTCTGGAAAATAAAAGAACTAAAATTTAACCAAGTCAGAAACAAAAAGCCATTAATGAGGTGCAATAATAAACGGAGGCTCTAACTGCTAGGATAAATGAGACCAAAGAGAGAATTAGTGATATAGAAGACCAAATCATGGAGAAAAAGAAGCTGAGAAAAAGAGAGATAAACAACTACTGGATCACGAGAGGAGAAGAGAGAGGGGCAGAAGGTATATTGGAGCAAATTATAGCGAAGAACTTCCCTAATTTGGGAAAGGAAACAGACATCAAAATCTAGGAGGCACAGAGAACCCCCTCAAAAATCAATAAAAATAGGTCAACACCTTGACATCTAATAGTAAAACTCACAGGTCTCAGAGACAAAGAGAAAATTCTGAAAGCAGCTTGGGACAAGAGGCCTGTAACCTACAACAATAGAAACATTAGATTGGCAGCAGACCAATCCACAGAGACCTGGCAGGCCAGAAAGGACTGGCACAATATATTCAGAGCACTAAACGAGAAAAATATGCAGCCAAGAATACTATATACAGCTCGGCTGTTATTGAAAATAGAAGGAGAGATATAAAGCTTCCAGCACAAACAAAAACTAAAAGAATTTGCACACACCAAACCAGCCCTACAAGAAATATTGAAAGGGGTCCTCTAAGCAAAGAGAGAGCCTAAAAGTAACATAGACCAGACAGGAACAGAGACAATATACAAAAACGGTCACCTAATAGGCAATACAATGGGACTAAATTCATATCTTTCAATAGTTACCGTGAATGTAAATGGGCTAAACACCCCAATCAAAACACACAGACCCATTGATATGCTGCCTGCAAGAGACTCTCTTTAGACCCAAAGACACCCCCAATCCAAAGACACAGACCCATCGATATGCTGCCCACAAGAGATTCATTTTGGACCCAAAGATGCCTCCAGATTGAAAGTAAGGGGATAGAAAACCATTTACCATGCTAATGGATATCAAAAGAAAGCTGGGGTGGCAAACCTTATATCAGACAAATTAGATTTTAAACCAAAGACCATAATAAAAGATGAGGAAGGACACTATATCATACTTAAAGAGTATATCCAACAAGAAAATCTAACAATTGTAAATATCTATGCCTCTAACATGGGAGCAGCCAATTAATAACAAAATCAAAGAAACACATCAACAACAATACAATAAGTAGGGGACTTTAACAACACCCTCCCTGAAATGGACAGATCATCCAGGCAAAAGATCAACAAGGAAATAAAAGCTTTAGATGACACACTGGACTGGATGGACTTCACAGATATATTCAGAACATTCCATCCCAAAGCAACAGAATACACATTCATCTCTAGTGCCCATGGAACATTCTCCAGAATAGATGACATCCTAGGTCACAAATCAGGTCTCAACTGGTACCAAAGATTGGGATCATTCCCTGGGTATATTTGGACCACAACTTTGAAACTACAACTCAATTACAAGAGGAAAGTCAGAAAGAACTCAAATACATGGAGGCTAAAGAGCATCTACTAAAGAATAAATGGGTCAACCAGGAAATTAAGGAAGAATTTTAAAAATTCATGGAAACCAATGAAAATGAAAACACAACTGTTCAAAATCTTTGGGATGCTGCAAAGGCGGTCCTAAGAGGAAAATATATAGCAATACAAGCCTTTCTAAAGAAACAGGAAAGGTCTCAAATACACAACCTAACCCTATACCTAAAGAAGCCAGAGAAAGAACAGCAAATAAAGCCTAAACCCAGCAGGAGACGAGAATTAATAAAAATCAGAGCAGAAATCAATGAAATAGAAACCAAAAGAATAGTAGAACAGATCAACAAACTAGGAGCTAGTTCTTTGAAAGAATTAATAAGATTG
Organism: Eumetopias jubatus; assembly: GCF_037043125.1. Classification (NCBI taxonomy): domain Eukaryota; kingdom Metazoa; phylum Chordata; class Mammalia; order Carnivora; family Otariidae; genus Eumetopias; species Eumetopias jubatus. The sequence goes on from NW_028274807.1 coordinate 46,586,092, forward strand.
ATAAACTCCTGGCCAGACTTATCAAAAAGAAAAGAGAAATGACCCAAATAAATAAAATCATGAATGAAAGAGGAGAGATCACAACCAATGCCAAAGAAATACAAAAAATTGTAAGAAAATATGAACATCTATATGCCAGTAAATTAGATAATCTGGAAGAAATGGATGCATTCCTAGAGATGTATCAACTACCAAAACTGAACCAGGAAGAAATAGAAAACCTGAACAGACCTGTAACCACTAAGGAAATTGAGGCAGTAAGCAAAAATCTCCCAACAAACAAGAGCCCAGGGCCAGATGGCTTCCCAGGGGTATTCTACCAAACATTTAAAGAAGAATTAATGCCTATACTTCTGAAACTGTTCCAAAAAATAGAAATGGAAGGAAAACTTCCAAACTCATTTTATAAGGCCAGCATTACCTTGATCCCAAAACCAGACAAAGACCCCATCAAAAAGGAGAATTACAGACCATATCCCTGATGAACATGGATCAAAAATTCTCACCAAGAGACTAGTCAATAGGACCCAAAGTACATTAAAAGGATTATTCACCATGATTAAGCCGGATTTATTCCTGGGCTGCAGGAAAAGTTTGGTTCAACATCCGCAAATCAATCAATGTGCTACAATACATTAATAAAAGAAAGAACAAGAACCATATGATCCTCTCAATAGCTGCAGAAAAAGCATTTGACAAATTACAGCATCCCATCTTGATCAAAACTCTTCACAGTATAGGGATAGAATACATACCTCAATATCATAAAAGCCATCTATGAAAAACCCACAGCCAATATCATTCTCAATGAGGAAAAACTGAGAGCTTTCCCCCTAAGGTCAGGAACAAGGCAGGGATGTCCACTATCACCAATGCTCTTCAACACAGTCCTAGAAGTCCCAGCCACAGCAATCAGACAACAAAAAGAAATCAAAGGCATCTGAATCAGCAAAGAAGTCAAACACTCACTCTTTGCAGATGACATGATACTTTATGCGGAAAACCCAAAAGACTCCACCCCAAAATTACTAGAACTCATACAGGAATTCAGTAAAGTGGCAGGATATAAAATCAATGCACAGAAATCAGTGACAGTTCTATATAGTATCAACAAGACAGAAGAAAGACAAATTAAGGAGTCGATCCCATTTACAATTACAACCAAACCATAAGATACCTAGGAATAAATCTAACCAAAGAGGCAAAGAATCTGTACTCAGAAAACTATAAAATATTCATGAAAGAAATTGAGGAAGACACAAAGAAATGGAAAAACGTTCCATGCTCATGGATTGGAAGAACAAACATTGTGACGATGTCAATGCTACCCAGAGCAATCTACACATTTAATGCAATCCCTACCAAAATACCATCGACTTTTTTCAAAGAAATGGAACAAATAATCCTAAAATTTGTATGGAATCAGAAAAGATCCCGAATAGCCAGAAGAATGTTGAAAAAGCAAAGCAAAGCTGGTGGCATCACAATTCTGGACTTCAAGCACTATTACAAAGCTGTCATCATCAAGACAGTATTGTACTGGCACAAAAACAGACACATAGATCAATGGAACAAAACAGAGAGCCCAGAAATGGACTCTCAACTCTATGGTCAACTAATCTTCGACCAAGCAGCAAAGAATGTCCAATGGAAAAAAGACAGTCTCTTCAACAAATGGTGTTGGGAAAATTGGACAGCCACATTCAAAAGAATGAAACTGGACCATTTCCTTACACCACACATAAAAATAGACTCAAAATGTGAGACAAGAATCCATCAAAATCCTAGAGGAGAACACAGGCAGCAATCTCTTCAACCTCAGGTGAGGTTGCAGCAACTTCTTCCTAGAAACATCACCAAAGGCAAGGGAAGCAAGGGCAAAAATGAACTATTGGGACTTCATCAAGATAAAAAAGCTTTTGCACAGCAAAAGAAACAGTCAACGAAATCAAAAGACAACCAACAGAATGGGAGAAGATATTTGCAAATGACATATCAGATAAAGGGCTAGTATCCAAAATCTATAAAGAACTTATTAAACTCAATACCCAAAGAACAAATAATCCAATCAAGAAATGGACAGAAGACATGAACAGACAATTTTCCAAAGAAGACATCCAAATGGTCAACAGACACATGAGAAAGTGCTCAACATAGCTCGGCATCAGGGAAATCCAAATCAAAACCTCAATGAAATTACCACCTCACACCAGTCAGAATGGCTAAAATTAACAAGTCAGGAAATGACAGATGTTGGCAAGGATGCAGAGAAAGGGGAGCCCTCCTAGACTCCTTGGTTGAATGGAAGCTGGTACAGCCACTCAGAAAACAGTATGGAGGTTCCTCAAAAAATTGAAAATAGAGCTACCATATGACCCAGCAATAGCACTACTGGGTATTTACCCCAAAGATACAAATGTAGTGATCCGAAGGGGTACATGCACCCCGATGTTTATAGCAGCAATGTCCACAATAGCCAAACTATCGAAAGAGCCAAGATGTCCATCAACAGACGAATGGATAAAGAGGACATGGTATATATATATATAAAATGGAATATTATGCAGCCATCAAAAAAAGTCCAAAATCTTACCTTTTGCAATGACGTGATGGAACTGGAGGGTATTATGCTAAGCTAAATAAGTCAATCAGAGAAAGACAAGTATCAAGATCCCACTGATATGAGGAATTCTTAATCTCAGGAAGCAAACAGGGTTGCTGGAGTGGTGGGTGGGGGGTGGGAGGGTTGGGGTGGCTGGGTGATGGACATTGGGGAGGGTATGTGCTATGGTGAGCACTGTGAATTGTGTAAGACTGGTGAATCACAGTCCTCTACCTCTGAAACAAATAATATGTTATATGTTTAAAAAAAAAAAAGAAGAAGATAGTAGGAAGGGAAAAACGAAGGGGGGGAAATCGGAGGGGGAGACAAACCATGAGAGACTATGGACTCTGAGAAACAAAATGAGGGTTTTAGAAGGGACGGGGGTGGGGAGATGGGTTAGCCTGGTGATGGGTATTAAGGAGGGCACGTATTGAATGGAGCACTGGGTGTTATATTCAAACAATGAATCATGGAACACTACATCAAAAACTAATGTTGACTAATGTAACATAATAAAACAAAGTAAAAAAAAGAAATAATAGTGATGAGCACTGGGTGTTGTCTGCAACTAATGAATCACTGAACACTACATCTAAAACTAATGAATGTTGGCTAATTGAATTTAATAAAAAGAAAAAATAAATAAAAGATAATAAAAGAAAAGAAAAAGAAATAATAGCTGAAATCTTCCCTAATCTGGGGATGGAAACAGATATCCAAATCCAGTAAGTATAGAGATCCCCCAACAAAATCAACATAAGGTCCACACCAAAATACATAGTAATTAAAATGGCAAAATGTAATGATAAAGAGAAAATTAAAAGCAGCAAGAGAAAAGACAGTTGCATACAAAGGAAACTTCATAAAGCTATCAGCAGATTTTTCAGCAAAAACTTAGCAGGCCAGAAGAGAGGAGCATGATATATTCAAAGTGCTGAAAGGAAATCCACAGTCAAGAAAACTCTATCCATCAATGCTATCATTCATAATAGGAGAGATAAGGAGTTTTTCAGACAAGCAAAAGCTAAAGGAATTCATTACTACTAACCTAGCCCTGTAAGAAATGTTAAGGGAGGAGGGGGGTGCTGCATGGCTCAGTCGTTAAGCATCTGCCTTAGGCTCAGGTCATGATCCCAGGGTCCTGGGATCAAGCCCTGCACCAGGCTCCCTGCTTGATGGGAAGCTTGCTTCCCTCTCCCACTCCCCTGCTTGTGTTCCCTCTCTTGCTGTCTCTCTCTCTCTCTCTCTGTCAAATAAATAAATAAAATCTTTAAAAAAAAAAAGAAATGTTAAGGGGTACTCTTTGAGTGGAAAGGAAAGATCATAAGAGTATGAAAAGTAGAAAACACAAAAGCAGTTAAAATATATGTATCTATAAAAATCAGTCAGGGAGATTCACAAAATAAAAGGATGTAAAATATGCCACCATATAGCTAAAACGTGGGGAAAGAGGAGTAAAGAATGGGTTCAAATTTAGGCAACCATAAGCTTAATATAGACTGTTATATGAATAAGCTGTTATATAAAATCTAATGGTAACCACAAAACAAAAACCAGTAATAAATATGCAAAGAGAAAGGAATCCAAGTACATCACCAAAGAAAGCCAGCAAATCACGAAAGAGAGCAAGAGAAGAAAGGATCAGAGAAAAATTATTAAAGCAACCATAAAACAAGGAACAAAATGGCAATAAATACATATCAATAATTATTTCCAATGTAAATGGACTAAACTCTCCAATCAAATGACATGGATGATGGAATGGATAATGCTGCCTACAAGAGATTCATTTCAGACCTAAAGACACATGCAGATTGAAAGTGAGGGAATGGAGATTTGCATTTATCATGCAAATGTATGTCAAAAGAAAGCCAGGGTACGAATACTAATAACAGACAAACTAGACTTTTTTTTTGACAGCTCATTATTTTTAATGTGCAATACTCAAGGTACAAGATAATGGCATCTAATATTGTTATCAATCAAAGAAATCAGCTCTGTCATCAGGGCTCCTGAGTGAAGAACATCTTCATAACCTCCATGCTTATCTTTGCTTTCCATGTATAATTTGATAAGATCATCAATTTGAAGAATGGTAATTGAAGCTTCTGTCACAAATTTCAAACTCTTAACTTTCTCTATGGTTTGTTCAAATACCCCTGCTTGTTTGTTCTCTCGAGGTTTACCACTGACCAAATCAAGACCAATCCATTTGAGATATTTGCATTCTGGGTTAACTTGAGCCTCATTATGGAAAGCTCTTAACTTTGCAGTGAGATCTGTGGAGTTTGGAGCAGCATTAACTGTCAGTGTGTTAGGAATAATAAGAAAAGATCTTGCAAACTCCGCAATAGCAAGCTGTTTTTGAGACCCCATGCTGGTTGTTTAGTTTTCAAGGTATATGGAAGGGGCTGCTTCTATAGCATCCCCACGTGGAACCACGGATTTTGACTACAAAACTCTCTTCAAAACACAAAAAGCATTATGTAAAGAGCTCCATCTCATCGCATGTAAAACCATTTGCCCCACATAAGATAACTGATGCAGATGTATAAGTCTTAGTGCTATTTTAAAAAATAAAGGGAAATTCTTAAATCAACATTTTTATAAAATCAGTCTATATAGAAATTTACCATAATCACCTTGACTGAATCCTGCTTACATGGTCCATTCAGACATAAAAGCAATATCTGGACTTCACAGAAGAGATGAAATTGTTACTCCAACTCCAATTACAACAGCCTAATATTGTTCTCTCCCATGTGTATAACTGCTTACTAAAAGACTAGAGCAGCAAATCAATGGAAAGGGACAAAATAGACTTTAACAAGAGACAGAGAAGGACACTATATAATAATAAGGGGGACAATCTAATAAGATATAACAATTGTAAATATATATGTACCCAGCATGAGAGCACCCAAATACATAAAGCAGTTAATGGCTAACATAAAAGAACTAATCAATAGTAATACAATAATAGTGGGGGACTTTAACATCTCACTTACATGAATGGATGTGAATTGATCATCCAAACCAAAAATCAACAAGGAAAGAGTGGCTTTGAATGACACATTGGACTAGATAGATTTAACAGGTATATTCAGGAAATTCCATCCTAAAACAGCAGAATACACATTCTTTTCAAGTGCAGATAAAACAATATCCAGAACATATCACATATTAAACCATGAAACAAGTTGCAACAAATTAAAAAATAGTGAAGTTATATTATGAGTCTTCTCTGACGACAACTCTATGAAACTAGAAATAAACCACAAGAAAAATCTGAAAATAGCACAAATACATTAAGGTTACATAACACGTTAGTAAACAACGAATGGGTCAACCAAGAAATCAAAGAAGAAATCAAAAAGTACATGGAGAGAAATGAAAATGAAACTACATGGTCCTGAATCTTTGTGATACAGCCAAAGTTATTTAAAGAGGGAAATTTTTAGCAACATAGGCTTACCTCAAAATGCAAGAAAAATCTCAAATAAACAACATAACCTTATACCTAAAGGGGCTAGAAAAAGAAGGACAAAACCCAAAACCAGCAGAAGGAAGGATGAGAGCAGGAATAAATGATATAGAATCTGTTTAGTTTCTTTCAGTTTTTTTAAAACAAAACAAAACAAAACATAATAGAACAGATCAATGAGACCAGGAGCTGGTTCTTTGAAAAATCAACAAAATTGGGGTACCTGTGTGGCTCAGTTGATTAAGTGTATGCCTTCAGCTCATGGGATTGAGCCCTGCTTAGGACTCCTTGCTCAGTGGGGAGCCTCCTATGCTGCTCCCCCTGCTCATGCTCTCTCTCTCTCTGTCAGATAAACAAAATCTTAAAAAAAAAAATCAAAAAAATTGATAAACCTTTACCAGATTCATCAAGAGAGAGAGAGAGAACTCAAATAAACAAAACCACAAATGAAAGAGGAGAAATAACAACTGACACCATAAAAATACAAATGATTGTAAGAGAATGTTATTGAAAAATTATATGCCAATAAATTGGAAGACCTAGAAGAAATGGATAAATTCCTAGACACAGATAACCTAAAATAATGAAGTAAGAAGAAATAGACAATTTGAACAGACTGATTATCAGTAATGAAATTGAATCAGTAATCAAGAAACTCCCAACAAACAAAAGTCCAGGACCAGACAGCTTCACAAGCAAACTCTACCAAATAGTAAAAGAGTTAATACCTATTCTTCTCAAACTATCCCCAAAAATAGAAGAGAAAGGAAAACTTTCACATTCATTCTATGAGGCCAGCATTACCTGATAACAAAACCAGATAAAGACACCACAAAAAAAGAAAATGGACCAATATCTCTGATGAACATACACGCAACAATTCCCAACAAAATATTAGCAAACAGAATCCCAGAACACATTTAAAAAAAATCATTCACCACAATCAAGCGGAATTTATTCCCAGGACGCAAGTGTGGGTCAATATTTGCAAATCAATCAAGATGATACATCACATCAGTAAGATAAAGGATAAAAATCATATGATCATTTCAATAGATGCAGAAAAAGCATTTGACAAAGTACAACATCCATTCATGATAAAAATTTTCAACAAAGTAGGATTTAGAGGGAACATACTTCAACATAAAGAAGTCATACACGAAAAAAACCACACCTCAAGGTTTATAGCAGCAATGTCCATAATAGCCATACTATGGAAAGAGCCAAGATGTCCATCAACAGATGAATGGATGAAGCGAATGTGGTATACATGCATAATGGAATATTATGCAGCCATGAAAAAAAAACCCGAAATCTTGCCATTTGCAATGAAGTGATGGAACAAGAGGGTATTATGCTAAGCTAAATAAGTCAATCAGAGAAAGACAAGTATCAAGATCTCACTGATATGAAGAATTCTTAATCTCAGGAAACAAACTGAGAGTTGCTGGAGTGGTGGGGGGTGGGAGGGATGGGGTGGCTGGGTGATAGATATTGGGGAGGGCATGTGCTATGGTGAGCACTGTGAATTGTGTAAGCCTGATGAATCACAGACCTCTACCTCTGAAACAAATAATACATTATATGTAAAAAAAAAAAAAAAAAGATAGTAGGAAGGGAAAAATGAAGGGGGGGCATTCAGAGGGGGAGACGAACCATGAGAGACTATGGACTCTGAGAAACAAACTGAGGGTTCTAGAGGGGAGGGGGTGGGGGGATGGGTTAGCTGGTGATGGGTGTTAAAGAGGCACGTATTGAATGGAGCACTGGGTGTTATATGCAAACAATGAATCATGGAACACTACAGCAAAAACTAATGATGTAATGTATGGTGATTAACATAATAAAATAAAATAAAATAACCAAATCTAATATACTCAATAGTGAAAAAGTAAGAGCTTTTTCTCTAAGAGCAGGACTAAGACAAGGATGTCCATTCTCACCATTTTTATTCAACATAGTACTGGGAAGTCCTAGCCACAGCAATCAGACAACAAAAAGAAAAAAAGGCATCCAAATTGGTAAGAAAGAAGTAAAACTTTTGGTATTTGAAGATGATATGATACTATATATATAAAAGTCCTAGAAGAGAGCACAAGAAGTAATTTCTCTGACACTGGCCTTAGCAACATTTTTTCTAGGTATGTCTCCTGAGGCAAGGGAAATACCTCCATTTGAAACAACATGGGTGGATCTAGAGAGTATAATGCTAAGTGAAATAAGAAAGACAAATACCATATGATTCCATTCATATGTGGAATTTAAGAAACAAAACAAACAAGGAGGGGAAAAAAAGAGAGAGAGAGAGAGACAAACCAAAAAAACACACTCTTAACTACAAAAAACAGATGGTTACCAGAGGGGAGGTGGGTGGGGGAATGGATGAAATAGGGGAAGGGGATTAATTGTACATTTATCTTGAAGTGCACTGAATAACATATGGAACTGTTGAATCAATATATTGTACACCTGAAACTAACACAACACTGTATGTTAACTATAGTGGAATTAAAACTAAATTTTAAAAAATAAATAAATAAAAATTAAGCTATGGAATAATTTACAGTATTATTTCATTTTTATTATACATAATTATTTTTAGGGCACCTGGGTGGCTAAGTTGGTTAAGCATCCGACTGTTGATTTTGATTCAGGTCATAATCTCAGGATTGTGAGATCAAGCCCCACATTGGGCTCCCTGATGGGCATGGAGCCTGCTTCAGATTCTCTCTCTCTCTCTCTCTCTCTGCCCCTCCCCCCTCAGAAAAATTATATATATGACTAGAAAAATGCTTGGAAGGTTATACTACAAAACACTAACTTTGGTTATCATTTGGTTATGGGATTACAGTTTACCTTTATTTTATTTATACATTTGTATTTTAAAAACATTCTTATAATGTCCAATTTTCATTTTTATATAAATAATATATTAATATTTTACTTAATAGATCAAAAATTATTCTAAAAGAAGTAGCACCTGGGCCTTAACATTTATAATACACAGGCCCTTCAAATTATATTGAGGTCCTTAGCAGGAATAATACAAAGTATAAGTTAATATTTTCTTATACTTAGAAACATGATATCAGTTCTTTGCTATATATGTATCAATGAATTTAAAACAGATAAGTGGATAAAGATGTGGTTCACATATACAATGGACTATTACTCAGCCATCAGAAAGGATGAATACCTACCGTTTGCATCGACATGGATGGAACTGGAGGGTATTATGCTAAATGAAGTAAGTCAAGCAGAGAAAGACAACTATCATATGGTTTCACTCGTATGTGGAACATGAGGAATAGCGTGGAGGACCACTGAGGAAGGGAGGGAAAACTGAATGGGAAGAAATCAGAGAGGGAGAGAAACCCTGAGAGACTTTGGAATCCAGGAACCAAACTGGGGGTTACAGAAGGGAGAGGGGTGAGGGGATGGGGTAACTGGGTGATGGGTATTAAGGAGGGCACATGTGATGATGAGCACTGGGTGTTATTATACACAACTAATGAATCACTGAACACTACATCAAAAACTAATGATGTAGTGATGTAGTAATGATATGTTGGCTAATTGAACATAATAAAAAAATAAAATAAAAAGATAAACCCAAGTGTGATTGTTAAAAATAAATAAAAAAGGAGTAAAATTAAAGCGTTAAATATTAATGTTCTAAGAAACATCAATTTTTTTTATTATCTATTTAGAGTACTATTAGTATGTGTTTGCTTAACCTAGTCCACAGTCACTTTTTGCTTTGTCTTATCAGGACACTTTATGGTATGTTATTAATTTTTTTCTTATCCCTTATTACTTGACCAAAATATTGCTTTGACCAAAATAGCACAGTAGAGAATATGGTGGTGCAGCACTGACTGGGAATGAGTCTTCTTGTCTTGTTTTCAGTGTGTTTGTGAAAAAAAGTCACCTAGTCTTCTGGAAACTCATAAAGCATAAAATGAGACACCAATGTATTGGAAGAATATAAGTAAAAAGCATAATGATAGTGAAAGTATTTTGAAAACCTGTCATTTCAACAAAAAGACTTAATTCAAAGCCAAAGAAGCAAGAGAAAATAGAAAGACTTGCAAATGAACATTTTTAAAATTCGATATTGGAAATTATTTATTTTTTTAAACGAGCCAGAACTTTAAAAAGTACTGTATGTTTTCCCACTATAATTCACGTTATCACTAACACCTAGAGCATAAAAAATGCTTGCCTCTTGCCTGTCTTGGGTGTTAGGTTGTCGCAGCCACTGAAAAAGAACTCATCTCTGGCAATAAAAATAATTTTTCATTTGCGTTCTTCTTCCTTCCAAGTCAATGTGTATTAAGTTAATGATTTTGATGCCATTTTGGACCATATAGAATGAACTTTGAGCCAAATGTACAGCTTATTGCATGGTATATTTAGAATTGGGTCTATACTGCCAAAGTGAGAAAGTTGGATGAATCTGAGTAGTATAGACAGCTCCTCTGGAAAATCCTAAGCATAAATACTTGCTTGTCTATCTGGAATTACCTGAACTATCAGAAATTGTTCATTTGTACATAAAAATGGTTTCCTCTCTGACAAAGTCTTTGTATTTTATGAAACAAAATGGATTTGTTTTCACTACCCACCATCCAGCTGGAATGGGTTGGCCAAAATAACACATTAGAATATGATGACACAGCACAAGAGTATTCACCACCCAAGACTATGAGTTCTCGGTTAGAAGAAATACCAAACAAGGTTTAAATACATTACAAGGCAATGCTTAAAACCAAAGCATAATGGAAAAGAGACAAGATCTGTTCAACAAGTGTTTATTAATGTTCTATATTAATTATACATAGCATATTCATATATTATATTAATAACAAGCTATCATTTGCTGCACACTTATGGCATGTCAGGCCTTCTGCTAAGTGCTTTTTAAAAATCTCATTTAGTTCCATACAGTCTGGTGAGAAAGATAATATTATTATCTCTATTTACAGTTGAGAAAACTTAGAGAAGTTAGGAGACTCATCCAAGTTCATATAATCTAGCATGTGATTAAACCAGACGTTGAATCCATGCAGTCTGACTTCAGAGCCATTATGTTAACCATTACACTACACCACCTATAGCAGTAGTAGGCATCGAATAAACCACAAAGAGGCAAAAGATATATTTCCTCCCCACCCCACCCACCCACCTACCCCCCTCCCCACCATGGAATTTGCTTTTTGTAATAAAGCAACTTCTTGCAGAGAATTAATTGAGAAGAGTGTTGGTCCACTTTGGAGAGACCCAAATTTTTTATATTTCTGAGGTCAATTTGCTAATGATAGAGGTGTCACACACTTGCTACTATTTCAAGCAACAACTCCTGCTGACTGCCACTGCATGCCTCATTTTGAAATGAAAGAGCAGAACTTCCAGTTCTAGGAAGATGGAGTAGGTACATTTTTTTTCCTATTCCTCCCACTAAGAAAACTAAAATCCATGGACATTTTATGCAAAACAATGTAAGATGACTCTGAAAGGTGGAGGGAAGAAGAAAGATGATGTGGGACTAAAATACAGAAAGAACAACACAGAAGTGAATTTCCTGGATTTTCTTTTCATCACATATGTCCTAGACTTGGAGCTGAAGAAGCCAAAAACCTAGAAATGCTGATGAAAACAGACCTAAAACAAAATAAAATAAATAAATAAAAATAAAATAAAATAAAATAAAAAATATTCTGATAAAATTTCTGTCAGGCCAAAGGACTAGGGAAGGGATAAACTGTCAAGACAGAAAACTCTTAGACAATAACCATTTTATTCTAGACAAACAACACAAAAAAAACTGGCTTTACCCACAGCTATGACATCAAAGCCTGAGTGGGGAGCCTAGACTTCCACACTTAACAGTAATGAGATCCTTTCCCCCTACCTGTTAGGGTGGTATCAAGTAAGGCCTAATAAAGAATCGGGACTTTTGCCATCACGCAGAGGTATTAAGTCCACCTCACATCTGTGTCAGTGGAGACCATATGGAGAGGCAGAACTCTCCTTGCCCCAACAGTACCCTTCCTCACAAATGTCAATAGAAACCAAGTGGGGAACCTGTACTTTACCTCTATTTGGCAATAATAAAGAAGTGCAATCCTTCTTTCCTCCACCAGAGAGGTGTCCAAAAAGCTAGCCAAAACAGAAAATATAACAAGATCCAGAATCTCAGAACATATTATGAAAATGTCCAGAGGATAAAATCAGGTAATTTCAGGACTCACCAATAAAATCACCAATTCTGGACAATACAGAAAATGTAAACTAAAAAGAAAATGTGCATACCTTCATAAACCTGTGGGACAAAAACAGGATCTAACATTTGTATCATCAAGATACTTAAGGGAGAGGCAAAAGAGAGTAAGACTAAATAAGTATTGAAGAAATAATGATGAAAATTTTCCAAATTTGGAGACTGATATCACAAGATGGCAGAATGGAACTTTTTGCCCTCATCTCCCCACCCCCAACCCCACTGAAATACTGATTTTGATAAACAACCACAAATGAGAATATCTTTGTGGAATCCTGGAAGTCCAGTGGAGAAGTTCCAGTGCTCTACTGGATCAAAAAGTCCAAAATGCATTGAAGAAGGTAAGAAGATTAGTTTTTCTTTACCCATGTAACCCCTCCCCTAAGGTGGCACAGTTCAATGCCAAGAGAGATCTTGGTTGCAATCTCTCCCACAGAGGAAAATGAGAATATAGTGGACACCTAGATTTCCCAGCCATGCAGGATGTTACCCAAGAGACCCACTTATTTCTCACCCTAATCTGGACACTGAAGGGATTGGTTCAGCATGGCTGAATAGTCTAGGGGCAGCTAAGAGCACGAAAAAGGAACAGGGTCTTACAGCAATCAGGGCATGGAACTCAACAAAGGGTCTGCCTTTTGAGGGAGTTTATCACCACTATACCTGCCTTATAAGAAATTCTAAAAGCAATTCTTCAAAATGAAATTAAATGTTGCTACTTAGCAACATAAATATATATATCTCACTGTAAAGGTAAGTATATAAATTCAGAATAGTCTTAATTTGTAATGGTGGTGCATAAATAACTTTTAACTCTAGTATAAAACTTAAATGACAGATGTATTAAAAATAACTATCTACACTATTAATGGATACAAAAATATATAAATTATAACATGAATAACATGAAATGTGGGAGGGGAGAAGTAAAAATTAGAGTTTTCAAATGTGAAGGAAGTTATCAGTTTAAAATAGACTCTTATAACTATGTTTTTTGTAAGCCTCATGGGAAGAACAAAGAAAAAAGTAGTAGATACACAAAAAATGAAGAGGAAAGAATCAAGGAATATCATTACAAAAAAAATAATCAGAAAGAAGACTGCAAGAGAGGAAGAAGGAAAACAGGAACTACAAAATAGTCAGAAAATAATGACCAAACGGCAGCAGTAATCTTTACCTACCAGTAATTAATTTAAATGTAAATGGATTAAAATCTCTAATCAAAAGACATGGAATGGCTGAATAGATTTAAAAAAAAAGATCCTTCTATATACTACCTATAAGAAACTTACTTTAACTATAAGGACACACATAAACTAAGAATAATGGGGTGGAAAAGATATTACATGGAGATGGTCATTAAAAAGAGAACAAGAGTAGCTATACTTATATCACACAAAATATGTTTTAAGTCAAAACTTGTCATAAGAGACAAAGTAGGTCATTATATAATAACAAAGGGGTCAATTTAATCAAGAGGATATAACAATTATAAATACATATGCACACAACATTGGAGCACCTACATATATAAAGCAAACATCAACAGAACTGAAGGGACAAATAGTGATAAATAAAATAAGGGACTTTAATACCCCTCTAATACTTTTAAAAATAGAACATTCAGACAGAAAATCAGTGAGGAAACAAAGGACTTAGATAACATTATAGACCAAATTAATGTAACAGACATATACAGAACATTTCATCCAACAGCAGCAAAAAACACATTCTTTTCAAGCACACATGGAACATTCTCTAGGATAGACCATATGTCAGGCAAAAAAAAAAAAGTCTTAACAAATTTAAGAAGATTAAAGTCATATCAGGTAACTTTTCTGGCTACAATGCAGGAAACTAGAAATCAATCAATAACAGGAGAAAATTGAAAATTTCACAAATGTGTGGAAATTAACATACTCCTGAACAACCACAGTGTCAAAAAGGAAATCAAAAAGGAAACAAAAAACTACCTGAGACAAATGAATACAGAAATACAACATGCCAAAACTTATGGGATGCAGCAAAAGCAGTTCTAAGAGGGAAGTTTATATTGGTAAATGCCTACTTTAAGAAAAAAGAAAGATCTCAAATAAAACACCTAAATTTCCACTTTAAGGAACTAAGAAAGGAATGACTAACTACCATTAGCTGAAGGAAGGAAATAATAAAGATTAGAGCAGAAAAAAAATGAAATACAGACTAGAAAAATGATAGTAAAGATCAATGAAACTAAGATGGCTTTTGAAAATATAAATAAAATTTGGAAACCTTTAGCTAGAGTGAACAAGAAAATAAAAGAGATGACTCAAATAAATAAAATTACAAATGAAAGAGAAGACATTACAACTAATATAACAGAAATAAAAAGAATTAAAAGAGACTACAATAAACAAACTGGGTAACCTAGAAGTTGATAAATTCCTAGAAATACACAACCTACCAGGACTGACTCATGAACAAATAGAATAACTGAAAAGAATACTGAATATTGAATCAATAATCATCAAGAAGCTCAGAACAGATGGTTTCACTGGTGAATTTTACCAAACATTTAAATTAATGCCAATCCATTTCAAACTCTTCCAAAAAATTGAAGAGGAGGGAATACTTCCAAACTCATTTCATGAGGCTAGTATTGCCCTAATACCAAAGCCAGACAAGGACACTACAGCTAATGAAAACCACAGTCTAGGGGCACCTGGGTGGCTCAGTCGGTAAGTGTCTGCCTTCGGCTCAGGTCATGATCCCAGGGTCCTGGGATCGAGCCCCGCATCAGGCTCCCTGCTCCACGGGAAGCCTGCTTCTCCCTCTCCCTCTGCCTACCTCTCTGCCTACTTGTTCTCTCTCTCTCTGTGTCAAATAAATAAATAAAATCTTTAAAAAAAAAACACACAGTCTAATATCCTTGATGAAAACAAATGCAAAAATCTCAAAACACTAGCAAACAAAATTCAACAATATATTTAAAGAATCATATACCATGACCTAATGGGATTTATCCCTGAATGCAAGGATATTTCAACATATGCAAATCAATGTGTTATACGACATTAATAGAATAAAAGATAATTATCATCTCAATAAATACAGAAAAGAATTTGATGAAATTTAAAATTCTTTCATGATAAAAGCTCTCAACAAATTAGGTATAGAAGGAATGTACCTCAACATAATAAAGGCCATATATGACAATCCTACAGCTAACATCTGACTTAATGATGAAAAGTTGAAAGCTTTACGTCTTCCTCTAAGATTAGGAACAAGACAGTGGTGCTCATTCTCACCACCTCTTTTCAACATAGTACTGGAAGGACTAGCCCAAGAAATTAGACAAGAAAAAAGAAATAAAAGGCATCCAAATTGGAAAGAAAAAAGTAAAAATGTCTCTATTTGGAGATGACATGATCTTATATATATAGAAAACCCTGGACTTGGCCAAAAAGCTCTTAGAACTAATAAATTCAGTAAAGTTGTAGGATATAAAATCAACACACAAAAATCAGTTGCATTTATAAACACTAGCAATGAACTATCCAAAAAAACAAGTTAAGAAAATAATCACATTTACAATGGTACTAAAAAGAATAACATAGTTAAGAATAAATTTAACAAAGGAGGTGAAAGATCTGTACACTAAAAACTATAAAATGTTGATGGAAGAAATTGAAGAAGATGCAAAGGGAAAATATCCTTTGTTCATGAGTTGGAAGAATTAATATTGTTAAAGTATCCACACTACCCAAAGTAATATACAGATCTCTATTAAAATTCCAACAACATTTTTCACAGTAATAGAAAAAGAATCCTAAAATTCCTATGTAACTATAAATGACCCTAAATAGCCAAAACAATCTTGAACAAAAAGATCAATGCCGGGACATCACACTTTCTGATCTTAAAACATATTACAAAGCTATAGTAATCAAAACAGTATGGAACTGGCATAAAAACAGACACATTGACCAATGGAACAGAATAAACAACCTAGAAATAGATCCACATATATATGGTCAACTGATCTTCAACAACAGTGCCAAGAACACCAAGAGGGAAAGGATAATCCCTTCAATAAATGTTGGGGAAACTGGATATCTACATGCAGAAGCATGAAATTGGACTCATTTTATGCCATATACAAAAAACAATTTAAAATGGATTCAAGACTTGATACTGTAGAACTACCAGAAGAAAACATAGGGGAAAACCTTTATGACATTGGTCTATGCAATGATTTAGATACGCCCCCAAAGCACAAGCAACAAAAACAAAAACAGACAACTGGGATTGCAACTAACTAAAAAGCTTTTGCACAGCAAAGGACAAATCAATGGGGTGAAAAGGCAACCTATAGACTGGGAAAGAATATTTGCCAAGCATACATCTAATGAGGGATTAATATCTAAAATATATTTTAAAACTTCTACAACTCAATCAAAAATAAAATAAGAGATAGCCTGATTAAAATATGGGCAAAAGACCTGAATAGATATTTCTCAAAAGAAAACACGAGTAGCCACCATGTATGCAAAAAGGTGCTCAATATCACTAATTATCAGGGAAATGCCAATCAAAACCACAATGACATATCACTTCATACCTGTATTAAGATGGTAATTATTAAAATAACAAAAAATAACAAGCGTTTGCAAGGATGTGGAGAAAGGGAAATCTGGTACAGTGATGGTAGAGATCAAAATTGGTGCAGCTATTATGGAAAACAGTATAGAGATTCTTCAAAAAATTAAAAGTAGAACTACCTTATCAGTCAGTAATCCTACTCTGGGTATATAACCAAAAGAAATGAAATCAGTATCTCAAAGAGATATCTGCACTCCCATGTCTATTGCTGCACTATTCACAATAGCCAAGATACAAAAACAACCTAAGTGTTTGTCAATGGATGAATGGATTAAGTGAAATAAGCCATACACACAAATACTGCATGATTTCACTTACATGTGGAATCTAAAAAAATTGAACTTTTTTTAACATATTATGTATTATTTGTTTCAGGGGTACAGGTCTGTGATTCATCAGTCTTACACAATTCATAGCACTCACCATAGCACATACCCTCCCCAGTGCCCATCACCCAGCCACCCCATCCCTCCCACCCCCTCCACTCCAGCAACCCTCAGTTTGTTTCCTGAGATTAAGAGTCTCTTATGGTTTGTCTCCCTCTCTGGTTTCATCTTGTTTCATTTTTTCCTCTCTTCCCCTAAGATCCTCTGCCTTGTTTCTCAAGTTCCACATATCAGTGAGACCATGTGATAATTGTCTTTCTCAGATTGACTTATTTTGCTTAGCATAACACCCCCTAGTTCCATCCACACCACTGGAAATGGCAAGAGTTCATTTTTGATGGCTGCATAATATTCCATTATATAACATTTTATATATATACAATATTCCATTATATATATATACGCTACATTATATCTAATATATATATAATATTCCATTATATATATATATGTATATACACACACATTTTATATATATACACACACACACACAATATACACACACCACATCTTCTTTATCCATTCATCTGTTGATGGACATCTAGGCTCTTTCCATAGTTTGGCTATTGTGGACATTGTTGCTATAAATATTGGGGTGTACATGCCCCTTTGGATTACTACATTTGTATCTTTGGGGTAAATACCCTGTAGTGCAATTGCTGGGTTGTAGGGTAAAAATTTGAACTCAAAATGTAGAGAGTAGAATGGTGTTTTCCAGGGGCTGGAGGGTGAGGGAAAAAGGAAGATGTTGGTCAAAGGATACAAAATTTTGGTATGAAAGATGGAAAAAGTTCTGGTGACCTAATGTATAGCATGGTAGGTATCATTAATAATACTGTATTGCATATTTAAAATGTGCCAACAGAGTAAAACTTAAGTGTTCTCACCACACACCAAAAAAATGTTAAATATGTGAGTTTCTGAATATTTAATACAGTTCTTACACTTCACACCAAAAGCACAATTTATAAAAGGAAAAAGTGATAAATTTGACATCAAACTTAACTTTTGTTCTGTGTAAGATCTTGTGAAGAGAAAGAAAAGACAAGCTACAGAATGGGAGAAAATATTTGCAAATCATATTTCTGATAAAGGACTAGTATATACAATATATAAAGAACTTCAAAACTCAACAGTAAAGAAAAAAATAATAATCCAGCTAGAACATGGGCAAAGGAGGTAAAGACACACTTACTGAAGATGTAGAGATGGAAAATAAGCACATAAAAATATTCAACATCATTAGTCTTTAGGAAAATGCAAATTAAAGCCACAATGAGATATCACTACATATCTATTAAAAAGACTAAAAGTAGAGTGCCAACACCAAATGTTGGCAAGGATACAGAGAAATTGGATCCCTCATATATTGCTGATAGGTATGCAAGATGGTTCAGCCACAGTGAAAACTGGTTTGGCAGTTTCTTATAAAACCAAAAACAAACCTATCATACAACTCAACAGTTGCACTCTTGGGCATTTATCCCAGAAAACATAGACTTGTTTTCACACAAAATCTCTACATGAATGTTTATAGCAGATTTGGATTAACCAAAAACTAAGCAGCCTAGGTGTTATTCAATAGGTGAATGGTTAAATAAACTGTGATACAATTATATCATGGAATACTCAGGAGGAAAAAAGGAACACAGTATTGATACACATAAAAACCTTGAATCTCCAGAGAATTATGTTAAGTGAAAAAATCAGCCTCAAAAGTTTATATACAATATGATTCATATAACATTCTTGAAATGACAAATCCATAGAAATGAAGAACAAATTAACTGTCACAGATTAAGGAGTGGATGGGGATTACAGAAAAGTGTATTAGTACTGCTATATACACAAAATAAAAGAATGACATAATTCTGTACACATAATGTTACTCTGTGATATATGCATAAAACTATGGAATTGACGATAATTTGGGAGGGGGCACTCTTGTGATTCTAACTAATCAACCATGGAAATCATACTATATGCTTAAATATAATTATAGTGCCCCTAGACTGTTAAAAAAAAAAAACTTAATGGGGTTTGGGGACTATGTGAAGATTCTTGAAAGTTGTCATATTTGAGTTCTCCTGATTTACATCCTTTATGGCATTTATTAATTAATGAATTTTTATTGGAATCTAAATATGTGTCAAGTACTATATAGGTGCTGGAGGATGGTTTATAGATAAAAAGGTGGTGATCATAACACAGAGGGCTAAGTTCTGTGAAGAAGGTAAGTATTAAGTGGAGGACATCAGAAATCATCTAATCCAAACTGGAGCTTAGTTTTCATATGTATGCTATTGCTTTTTAAATTCAGACCCCATGTGAACAGGGACATTCCTCCATTGGGAATACCACAAGGGCCCAAAGGTTTCCAATTGCTGGCTAACTGGTATACCCAGAAATCTCCTGTAAAAAACTGACAATTCAGGGGTGCCTGGGTGGCTCAGTCGTTAGGCATCTGCCTTTGGCTTAGGTCATGATCCCAGAGTCCTGGGATCGAGCCCTGCATCGGGCTCCCTGCTCCACAGAAAGCCTGCTTCTCCTCCCACTCTCCCTGCTTGTGTTCCCTCTCTCGCTGTGTCTCTCCCTGTCAAATAAATAAATGGAATCTTAAAAGAAAAAAAATTTAGAAAAACTGACAATTCAAATCTAGACTGCCTGTGCTAAAGCAGCCTTGTTCACTTGTTGAGGTTGCTTATGCAATCTCCACTGCTCATGACAGACTGAAAGTAAGAATGGATTCATCATAAAATGGCTGAATGTGTACTGCAAGCTCAGCAGAAATCTGGCTCTGATGGCCTCCCTATGGAATGTTCTCCTACATAACTTTGCTTCTCTTTCTAGTGACTGACCTTGTGATTTTGCCCTTCCTTCTCCAGTAAACCAGACCATGTGCTTTGTAGAATTTATCCTAAATCCTGTCACAGGACAATGAAAACCCAACTGTACTTTCTTGCAAAAGACTTCCTGGGTGATGTTGAAATGAAAATCATGAGAAAGAATGTTAAGATTTTCTCTTGTGTTTGGGAGAAACACAAGATAGCAAGCTTGCTGGAGGCAAACTAAGTATGTTTATGGACAGAGTGACCTTAGGTTCCCCATATAAACCCAACTTCCCCACTCCAGACGGCTGGACTATGTGAGTGTCTGGTTTGTCTAATTTGATTATGAGCCCCATGGGCAAGAACTTTGTCTAATTCCATGTTCTCTACAGCACCTAGCCCTTTATTGGCGCCACCAAATGCCAAAGAACACTCAATTCCTGTTAACTAATAATAAGGTTGACTTCCCAACTCAATATGATGAGGTTTCTGTCATTTTTATGCCAGTGTTCTGATTTGTATTTCATATTTGTGTCTGGAGAGCAAGCTTCATGTCTTACTGAATCACCTCTGGACTGATCTTCTTTTCAGGAAATGTAGGCATGAGGTTGAGTGTTTTTCAACCACGAGTTTTGGGAACACAGACTGCTGAAATATGCTAGGGTACATGAAAGGGAAATGTTTCTGAAAGAATCACTGTTTTCAGCAGTCATGGGGATTTCTGTGAGCCAAGGATACAGACTGGTTAGCAGATGTGACCATAAAACCAGCAGGTCCCTTCAATGCAAATATTTCACTTTAGTTTCTCTGTTCCCAAGGAAAATAATCAGGTTGTTTTTGTTTTGTTTTGTTTTGTTTGTCTATTGATTTAATATTACTTTTTAATTGTACATATTATTTGATCTAGTACCAAATCAATAATTAAGTTTACCTTTGTGTTATATGAGCCACCATAATGATTTTTTATAGGCAGAAATCAGATATTATGTATGGAATTTCACAACACAAACATAACAAAGGAATTTTCTGGGTAATCCCACCTAACATTCAGGTGAATGGGAAAAATGTCTTTGTTAATAGAGGGCACTGTCATTATATTTATTTATTTTGCCACTTAGGATGCCTTATAACTTTTTGTTGAAAATTAGACACAATGTATTTGGTAATAGGAACTGAGGTAAATTGGGCTTTAGTGTGAAGTTTTATGTTAATCTATCTAGAAGTTGGGCAGTGTTCAACATTTTATATAGTTGTACATACTAGAGGCTTCAAATACCTTCATTGCCTTTGTTTTTATCTTCCCAATCACTTTGAGCTTCCCTAAGAACTCCTCAGCAACTGTCTTACAGCCCTTTCAGCTTTAACTCACTATTATACTGGAGACTTAGTGGTGTGTGTGTGTGTGTGTGTGTGTGTGTGTGTGTGTGTGTGTGTGTCAGGGGACAGAGTCTAAGGTGTGGGGGAGGAGGAGCATTCTATAATCTTATAAGGAAATCTCAGTCTTTTAGTGGGCCTGTGTCACTGGGCTATAACCTTCACCAATATATCTTAGCTTTACTCCCCCTCTTAGGTGAGCCAAGATGGCACCAGAGTTATATGCATGGCCTTCCCCTAGGTAGGATAAGGCTCTGGCAAAGTCTTAAACCCTGGAGAATGGGACTTTGTTATGGTGAATGATCTCAGTAAGTTTAGAAAAAAAAATTTTTTTCCCTCTCCCTGCCAGAGGTACAGGAGATCTTTCTTGGCCTTTCACCAGGAGGATGGTGGGGTTCTTGGAGGCAAATACCATGAAAGTGCGGGGTTCCCCCTAAGACAGTATGCCTCAGGAGTTTTTCATTCTCATGCCAGTCCATACTCAGCATCTAAAAGTTCATTATTAAAATTACTATTTAACTGTTGCTATAAGTTTATGGCTCCCATGACTTCTGCTCCAAGTAGGAAGATCTTTGTTGTGACTTTCTGAATTTGCATGGTTTTGAGGTAGCAGCTTGACCTGAGACCTTAGTTTGTTGCTGTGTCCAAGAAAGGTCATTGATTTTCAGTATATTCAACTTTCTTCTTGTGAAGACAGGAGTGACTACTTCCACGCTTTTCATGCATTATTGAAGCTGAGCCATTATATAATTTTTCACAGGTAAAAATAAATGTGATAAGGGAGTTGATGTACTGCTACAACTAACTGGGCTAAAAAATATTTTGAATTATCTTCAAAGCTTATTTCTAATAAATAAGTTAAGTGACTAAGACAGTTGAGATGGATAATAGAGCTTAGCAGGTTTTTCACTAGCCCAATTTGGAATAACTCATGCAGTATAACAAATAATGAGTGGAATAAATTATAATACATTAAAAAAGGAGTCCATCAGTTCATAATAATACCTCAAAATAATAATTTCAAATGCTGGGGAGACAGAGAATGAAAAGTTCTTCCTTACAGAAAAATGACAATGAACAAATACAGAGGAAATTATAAAATTGGAAAATCAACCTTTTGCTGGCACCAGAGTAATGATTAATCTAAGGAATATGTATTAATGGGTACCAAAACCACTGAGGGAAGGATTTTTGGAGAACAAAGTATTCTTACATTCTCAAAATATCACCTTGCAGAGCACTCGTTAATCACAAAAGAAAAGCATACCTGTACAATGAACAAATACAATAGATACCACCTTAACCAAATAATCAAACTTAATTTCAGAAACTTGGATACACTGATATCATGTACTTCCTCATATGATGCTCTGTGAGGGACACAACATCACAACTGTTGTAGTCCTGCCAAAAATACTCTACTTGAATCTAATTAGGAGAAAATAGTCATTTTAAGGATATTGTATAAAACAATGACCTGGTCTCTTTAAAAAATGTTAATGTCATAAGAAAAAATATCTGGGGACAGCTTTAGATTAAAGGAGGATAAAGAAATTTGATAAATAAATGCAATGCATGATTATTCACTGGATCCTGGAAGGAGGTATAGGAATAGTTATAAAGAATTTCATTGGGACAACTTTGGAAATTTGAATATGGACTGTGTTTATTTGATAAAAGTTTCATCTCAAGTTAATTTTTCTTATGGTAATTATATTGCAGTTTATGGGAGAATGTTCTCGTTTTAGGAGAGACATGCTAAAGTACTGGACAAAGTGTCATAATGTCTACACTTAAACTCCCAAATAGCTGAAAGTTAATAAGTCTGTTGAAGAGTCCTGTTTGTAACTTTTCTGTAGTCTTGATATTTTTTAAAATAGAAAAATGAAAAAATAAATAAGATGAATGACAGTAGTGATAGTCAGTATAAAATTAAATGCTTTATCCTTAGGGGTGTTAGACATCATACAGGACAAAAAGTTAAGCTTACTTTCAATTGATAAGTACACTGAAAATTCTTTCAGTATGCTATGTGTGAATTGATTTTTTGCAAATGAATTATAGTAAAATAATTAGCTAAATATAGTTACAGTAAAATAGTTATAGTAAAATAATCAGCCAAATACAGAAACAAAGAATACAGTAGATAGCCCAAAAACTCTTGGGTGAAAAACTCTTGCAAAAGACATAGAAATTTACAAGGGCTTTGGCCAATAGTGGTAGGGAACTAAAAGTAAAATTTTGGATGCAATAACTTCACATATATTCTATTTATTACTGAATATACATAAAAATGTCAATAAAAAGATTATATCCAAATATAAATAATTGCAATATAATGCCCTCCTACCTTAATGAAGAGCTTTACACAAACCTATATTCTTCAAAATGCTGTCATTTCACTGTACTGGTTACTTTGACAACATGTGAAATAATGAGAATGTACACTTAGTCTGGGCTCTGATGCTTTCCCTAAATAGGGCACTTTTAAAGACACATTCTCTCCTACAAGTGATGGTAAAGTGATTAAAATGATGGCAAAATCCAACATAAAGGTCAGACTGAGTATTGCCAACTGCTAGAAACTTTCGTAAAGTGTCTGAGTAATGTTTTTATCCTTCCACATCACCGCCTCTACTTGTGGTGTGTGCCAAGGCCCCAGGGAAAGGTTAGTCAGTGTGTTCATAGACAGGGCAGGAGAGTAATAAGTGAGGGAGGAGGATTAACTATCTTATCTATCTGGGGTAAAGCACTGGATGCTCTAGAAAAAGAAAAATCCTTCTGTGTTAAGACATGTTTTAAAAATATCTTCTTTCCAATTAGTGTAATTTATAAACTCTCTTTGTCCTGAGGATCTTCAGGGGCTTGATTTAAAAAAAAATAAAAAAACACCTTACTTTATAAGTAGCAAATGCCACAATTAGGACTGCAGTGTAGAAATCCTTACAGGATATAATAATTAACTCACCTGATGATGAAGTCTTGCCTTCTTCCTTGCCAAATTCCAAGAACAAGTAGTCTGTTTTTAAAGGGCTATGTCACAGCTAGAGAAAGGGACAATGGATTTCAAGGGGAATTGGGGATATATAGAAAAAAGCATAGAGTGAAGAGCCCCTATCCCTCCAAACCCTGCCTTTCCTTACATCCTCTCTGATGCTGGGAATTAGGCAGCGAGTGAGAGGCTGAGGAAATGGAGAAACTTAGACGGGCATTTACTCCCTTGCCTATTTAAGACTTGCATTCTCCTTCCAACTTCCATTTTTCTCTTTTTGGAGCAGAAGTAGGATATTTGCAGCTTAGAATCTGATGAGGGAGAACAGAAGGGAGGGCCTGAGACTAGCTAGAGGAAATGCTAAAGTCCTAGGAATTTTCTTTCAATTCCTGCCCCAGCTAGAGAGGTCTGCTGCTCTGGGCTGAGCTCAGAGCCTGGAGACCAAACAGCATCAAGTTCCCCAGACATTTCTCTGATAGGAGTTCCTCTGTCTCAAGACACGGATATAACAAGAGCCTTCAGGTCAGATAGCTTGAGGTTTAAACCCCAGTTGTACGGTTTGTTTGAATTTGAAGTCATTTAACCAAGAGTTTCAGTATCTTCTGTTAAAAAAACAAAAAACAAAAACAAAAAACCAGGGTGCATGGGTGGGTGGGGGATATTATTCACAATAATTAGGATGGTGCAAGGATCAGATGGGATTGAAAATTAAGGGTTCAGCACCACATTTGACAGTTGTAAGGGCTCAGGGAATGATGGCAGCCCATGGTCTTCAGCAGCCAAAGAAGGTCAGGGATTAATATCTTTCTTTTGAATCTCCACATGGAGCCATGATATGGGTTATGAAGGCTATGACATCCGGTCTATTCTGGCTCCTGTAATATTAACCTAGGCACACCATGAACTAGACAGGGTTCCAATGTAGACAATATTTGCCTTTAATGTTCTTGTCCTGCTCATTCCAAAATTAGCTTTTATATCCAGGATCCCTTTCTCTACATTTTCTTTCTGATATTGGGATTTCATGTGGCATGCCCCATACAATCCTCTCTGGGTCTTCACTCTTTTGACAAACATGTCTTCTACTTTCCTCAGGTTCTCTCTGATAATACCAGCCATAACTCCTATAAATTAATCAGTGCTCTGAGGCTCAGTTCTGCTCTCTTTCCTTGTTGCATTGACAAAATCTTTCACTAACAAAGGATCACAGACTCGATATCCAAGAAGTGAGAAGAATCATTTTTCTGTCTTGGAATTTTATTGTTTTAAGTATTTTTCAAAATAAATGCAATTTGGTAATATTTTCATTATTTGAAATACAATATCAAACACTTTAAATATTGGCATATTCTTTGATATATATAATTAAAATTTTTTAACTTTAAAAAATCAAAGAGAATACAATAACCAGAGATTAAAAATAGAAAATATGACTTTGATTCAATGGAACTTTCAGATTAATTGTTTCCCTACCACCAATTCATTTTCTCTAATTGTAAATGGTAATATGATAGTTAATTCTATACTTATTCTCTGAAGCCCTCAGATTAAAAAAAAAAAAAGTTTCTTTGTGTAAGCAGACTATCAGTCTTTGTCAAGAAATATGGTTGGTTTATAGCTTTCTGAAAAAATGTTTCAGTCCTACATATCTGGGCACACAGTTCGCAAAATTCAAATTAAGTTTCCCAGTATTTAGTTCATTACAGAGTCCATGCTAACTGCCTTAGAAAAATTGACTTTTCAGTACCTTACCATGGTTGTCACTTTCTTAAGCTATGAATTTCTCCTTTACTAGAATGCATTAGTTTTCTAAAAGTATAGGTTTTACAATTAGGGTGATCATAGCATTTCTCTTATGTAGAGCTCCTTGGTTGCCATGGGGCACACTAAGTGGTATCTGGAAGACTTCTTTATTGTCTTTTCCTCACTAGTTTAAATTTCTCCCTATCTAATGCATTTTTCTGATATACTTACTATGTCACGCCTCAGGGATAAGTCAGCTCATGATAATATCCTCCCTTTATTCCACATCAAGATATCCAGGTCCTTCATCCCCATGAGATTATTCAACCTTAGAACCTATTGCTCTCTCTTGTTATCTATACTTGAACATAACCTTTTGGTTACCAAAATTAAAAACAAATAGACAGGGGGGAGCAAGATGGCAGATAAGCAGGAGACCTAGATTTCATCTGGTCCCAGGAATTCAGCTGGATAGGGATCAAACCATTCTAACACCTCCGAACTCAACAGATTGAAGAAAAGAATAGCAGCAACTCTCTGAACAGAAAAGTGACCACTTTCTGGAAGGTAAGACGTGCAGAGAAGTGAATTGGAGGCAATATTCAGATGGGGGAAGGGAGCCTCCTTCAGCCGCTACTGGCAAGTGATAGAGCAGTGGAGCACAAAATCGGAAATTTTAGAAGTCTGCTCCGCTGAGGGACGTCGCTCCAGTGGCTAAGTGGGGGGGGGTGGTGGAACCCTCACTGGGACAGTGTGGTCTCAGGACCCTTGGGGTCACAGAAAGACCAGGGGTGCCTGAGTGCAGCAGAGCTCCCAGGTATTGGAACAGGGAAGCCGGCTGCAGAGACGGAGCTGAGGAGTGGGCTCTCAGCTTGGGGTGGCCATAAGCCATGATCCATGGCACAGTTGGGCCATTGCTCTTCCAGCAGGGACCCAACAAGAGGCAGATCTGGGGAGACTCCCCTTCCTCCCCCGGGAGGAGCAGCGTTGGTGCGCACCACAGGGATCTGCTGGGTTTGGAGACCCCACACGAGGTCAGGTGCCAGAGATAGAAACACTGGGTCACAGGCTGGGTGAGCACGGAGTCGGATTGGAGACTGGGGAAACGGGAGTGATTGACTGTTTTTCTCTGGGGGCTCACTGATGAGTGGGGCCCAAAATTCCCGGCTCCTCCGGGGCAGAGATTAGGAGGCTGCCATTTTCACTCTTGTCCTCTAAAGCTGTGAGGAAAGCTTGCAGGGAACAAAGGCTCCCAAGAGCAAATCCGAGCAGATTACTTAGATCAAGCTCAGCAAGGTGGGGCAATTCCACCTCCGGGAAAGACATTTGAGAACCACTGCCACAGGCACCTCCCCCAGAAGATCAGCAAGAACAGCCAGCCAAGAACAAGTTTACGGATCAATGAGAACAGCAGAATGCCAGCACGAGGGTAATACAGCACAGAGAATTCATGGCTTTTTTCCCCCCGATTTTCAGTCTTTCAAAGTTAATTTTTTTAACTTTCTTTCTTTTTTTTTTTAATTTTTCTTTTTCCCTTTTTCAACCAACATCTTATCAATCCCTTTTTTTAAAAAATCTTTTTTATTTTTCATTTTTAGAGTCATATTCTAACCCTTCATAGTACTTAACCTTATTTTTGGTATATATACATATATATATATATGTATATGTATATATATATAAGTTGTTCTCTCTTTAAAACTTTGGGATACAGTTTCTTCTAACAGACCAAAATATACCCTAAATCTCTAGTGTATGGCTTTGTTCTAGTCTCCTGCCTGATCACATTCTCTCCTTTTTTTTTTTAATTTTTCTTTCTTTTTTCAACCAACTTCGTTATCAATTCCTTTTATAAAATCTTTTATAAATTTCAGCCTTACACTCATATTCCATCCCTTCATTGTATTTACCCTTATTTTTTTACATATATAAGTTTTTCTTTCTTTAAAATTTTGGGAGGTACTTTCTTCTAACAGACCAAAATACGCCCCAAATCTAGTGTGTGGCACTGATCTATGCACCAGCCTGATCATATTTGATCATATTCTTTTTTTTCTTTTTTCTTTCTTTCCCTTTCTTTTCCCCCAGTTTCAGGTCTCTTTTGATATGTTTAGTGTATATTTTTCTGGGGTTGTTTTTACCCTGTTAGCATTTTGTTCTCTCATTCATCTAGTCTCCTCTGGACAAAATGACCAGATGGAAAAAACTACCCCAAAAAAAAGAACAAGAGGGGTGGCTGGGTGACTCAGTCAGTTAGGCATCTGCCTTTGGCACAGGTCGTGGTCCAGGGTCCTGGGATTGAGCCTTGAGTCGAGTTCCCTGCTCCACAGGAAGCCCGCTTCTCCCTCTCCCACTCACCCTGCTTGTGTTCCCTCTCTCACTGTGTCTCTCTCTGTCAAATAAATATATAAAAAATAAAATTGATTAAAAAAAAACGACAAGAGGCAGTACTGACTGCCAGGGACCTAATCAATATGGACATTAGTAAGAGGTCAGAACGAGAGTTCAGAATGACGATTTTACAATACTAGCTGGGCTTGAAAAAAGCATGGAAGTTATTAGAGAAACCCTTTCTGGAGAAATAAAAGAACTAAAATCTAACCAAGTTAAAATCAAAAAGGCTATTAATGAGGTACGATTAAAAATGGAGGCTCTAACTACTAGGATAAATGAGGCAGAAGAATTAGTGATATAGAAGACCAAATGATGGAAAATAAAGAAGCTGAAAAAAGAGGGATAAACAACTACTGAATCATGAGGGCAGAATTCGAGAGATAAGTGATGCCATAAGAAGAAACAATATTAGAATAATTGGGATCCAAGAAGAAGAAGAAAGAGAGAGAGGGACAGAAGGTATATTGGAGCAAATTATAACAGAGAACTTCCCTAATTTGGGGAAGGAAACAGGCATCAAAATCCAGAGAACCCCCCTCAAAATCACTAAAAATGGGTCAAAACCCCAACATCTAATAGTAAAACTTACGAGTCTCAGAGACAAAGAGAAAATCCTGAAAGCAGCTCGGGACAAGAGATCTGTAATCTACAATGGTAGAAACATTAGATTGGCAACAGACCTACCACAGAGACCTGGCAGGCCAGAAAGGACTGGCATGATATATTCAGAGCATTAAATGAGAAAAGTAGGCAGCCAAGAATACTATATCCAGCTAGGCTGTCATTGAATATAGAAGGAGAGATAAAAAACTTCCAGGACAAACAAAAACTAAAGGAATTTGCAAACATGAAACCAGCCCTACAAGAAATATTGAAAGGGGTCCTCTAAGCAAAAGAGAGCCTAAAAGTAACATAGAGCAGAAAGGAACACAGACAATATACAGTAACAGTAACCTTACAGGCAATACAACGGCATTAAATTTATATCTTTCAATAGTTACCCTGAATGCAAATGGGCTAAATGTCCCAATGAAAAGACACAGGCTATCAGATTGGATAAAAAAAAAAAAAAAAACATTGATATGCTCCCTGTAAGAGACTCATTTTAGAACCAAAAACACCCCCAGATTGAAAGTGAGGGGGTGGAAAACCATTTACCATGCTAATGGACACCAAAAGAAAGCTGGGGTGGCAATCCTTATATCAGACAAATTAGATTTTAAACCAAAGACTGTAATAAGAGATGAGGAAGGACACTATATCCTACTTAAAGGGTCTATCCAACAAGAAGATCTAACAATTGTAAATATCTATGCCCCTAACATGGCAGAAGCCAATTATATAAGCCAATTAATAACAAAAGCAAAGAAACACATCGACAACAATACAATAATAGTAGAGGACTTTAACACCCCCCTCACCAAAACGGACAGATCATCTAAACAAAAGATCAACAAGGAAATAAAGACTTTAAATGACACACTGGACCAAAGGGACTTCACAGATATATTCAGAACATTCCATCCCAAAGCAACAGAATACACATTGTTCTCTAGTGCCCATGGAACATTCTCCAGAATAGATCACATCCTAGGTCACAAATCAGGTCTCAACCAGTACCAAAAGATTGGGATCATTCCCTGCATATTTTTGGACCACAATGCTTTGAAACTAGAACTCAAACACAAGAGGAAAGTCAGAAAGAACTCAAATACATGAAGGCTAAAGAGCATCCTACTAAAGTATGAATGGGTCAACCAGGAAATTAAAGATGAATTAAAAAAACTCATGGAAACCAATGAAAATGAAAACACAACTGTTCAAAATCTTTGGGATGCAGCAAAGGCAGTCCTAAGAGGAAAGTATATAGCAATACAAGCCTTTCTCAAGAAACAAGAAAGGTTTCAAATACACAACCTAACCCGACACCTAAAGTAGCTGGAGAAAGAACAGCAAATAAAGCCTAAATCCAGCAGGAGAAGAGAAATAATAAAAATCAGAGCAGAAATCAATGAAACAGAAACCAAAAGAACAGTAGAACAGATCAATGAAACTAGGAGCTGGTTCTTTGAAAGAATTAATAAGACTGATAAACCCCTGGCCAGACTTATCAAAAAGGAGAGAAAGGACCCAAATAAATAAAATCATGAATGAAAGAGGAGCGATCACAACCAATACCAAAGAAATACAAACAATTATGAGAACATATTATGAGCAACTATATGCCAGCAAATTAGATAATCTGAAGAAATGGATTCATTCGTAGAGATGTATAAACTACCAAAACTGAACCAGGAAGAAATAGAAAACCTGAACAGACCAATAACCACTAAAGAAATTGAAGCAGTCATCAAAAATCTCCCAAAAAATAAAAGCCCAGGGCCAGATGGCTTCCCGGGGGAATTCTACCAAACATTTAAAGAAGAATTAATACCTATTCTTCTGAAACTGTTCCAAAAAATAGAAATGGAAGGAAAACTTCCAAACTTGTTTTACGAGGCCGCCATTACCTTGATCCCAAAACCAGACAAAGATCCCATCAAAAAGGGGAATTACAGACCAATATCCTTGATGAATATGGATGCAAAAATTCTCACCAAAATACTAACCAATAGGATCCAACAGTACATTAAAAGGATTATTCACCACGACAAAGTGGGATTTATCCCTGGGCTGCAAGGTTGGTTCAACATCCACAAATCAATCAATGTGATACAATACATTAATAAAAGAAAGAACAATAACCATATGATCCTCTCAATAGATGCAGAAAAAGCATTTGACAAAGTACAGCATCCTTTCTTGATCAAAACTCTTCAGAGTATAGGGATAGAGGGTACACACCTTAATATCATAAAAGCCATCTATTAAAAACCCACGGCGAATATCATTATCGATGGGGAAAACCTGAGAGCTTTCCCCCTAAGTTCAGGAACAGGGTAGGGATGTCCACTATCACCAGTGTTATTCAACAGAGTCCTAGAAGTCCTAGCCACAGCAATTAGACAACAAAAAGAAATAAAAGGCATCCAAATCAGCAAAGAAGTCAAACTCTCACCCTTTGCAGGTGATATGATACTTTTTGTAGAAAACCCAAAAGACTCCACCCCAAAACTGCTAGAACTCATACAGGAATTCAGTAAAGTGGCAGGATATAAAATCAATGCACAGAAATCAGGGGCAATCCTATACACCAACAACAAGACAGAAGAAAGACAAATTAAGGAGTCGATCCCATTTACAATTACACCCAAACCATAAGATACCTAGGAATAAATCTAACCAAAGAGGCAAAGAATCTGTACTTAGAAAACTATAAAATACTCATGAAAGAAATTGAGGAAGACACAAAGAAATGGAAAAACGTTCCATGTTCATGGATTGGAAGAACAGATATTGTGAAGATGTCAATGCTACCTAGAGCAATCTACACATTTAAAGCAATCCCTATCAAAATACCATTAACTTTTTTCAAAGAAATGGTACAACTAATCCTAAAATGTGTATGGAACCAGAAAAGACCCCAGATAGAGGAATGTTGAAAAAGAAAAGTAAAGCTGGTGGCATCAAAATTCTGGACTTCAAGCTCTATTACAAAGCTGTAATCATCAAGACAGTATGGTACTGGCACAAAAATAGACACAAAGATCAATAGAACAGAATGGAGAGCCCAGAAATGGACCCTCACCTCTATGGTCAACTAATCTTCGACAAAGCAGGAAAGAATGTCCAATGGAAAAAAGACAGTCTCTTCAACAAATGGTGTTGGGAAAATTGGACAGCCACATGCAGAAGAAGGAAACTGGACTATTTCCTTACACCACACACAAAAATAGACTCAAAATGGTTGAAAGACCTCAGCGTGAGACAGGAGTCCATCACAATCCTAAAGGAGAACACAGGCAGCAACTTATTCGACCTCAGCCGCAGCAACTTCTTCCTAGAAACATCGCCAAAGGCAAGGGAAGCAAGGGCAAAAAAGCACTATTGGGACTTCATGAAGATAAAAAGCTTTTGTACAGCAAAAGAAACAGTCAACAAAACCAATAGACAACTGACAGAAGGGGAGAAGATATTTGCAAATGACATATCAGAAAAAGGGCTAGTATCCAAAATCTATAAAGAACTTATCAAACTCAACACCCAAAGAACAAATGATCTGATCAAGAAATGGGCAGAAGATATGAACAGACAATTTTCCAAAGAAGACATCCAAATGGCCAACAGACACATGAAAAAGTGCTCAACATCGCTTGGCATCAGGGAAATCCAAATCAAAACCTCAATGAGATACCACCTCACACCAGTCAGAATGGCTAAAATTAACAGGTCAGGAAATGACAGATGTTGGCGGGGATGCGGAGAAAGGGGAACCCTCCTACACTGTTGGTGGGAATGCAAGCTGGCACAGCCACTCTGGAAAACAGTATGGAGGTTCCTCAAAAAGTTGAAAATAGAGCTACCCTTTGACCCAGCAATTGAACTACTGGGTATTTACCACAAAGATACAAATGTAGTGATCCGAAGGGGTACATGCACCCCGATGTTTATAGCAGCAATGTGCACAATAGCCAAACTATGGAAAGAGCCAAGATGTCCATCAACAGATGAATGGATAAAGAAGATGTAGTATATATATACACACACACACACACACACACACACACTGGAATATTATGCAGCCATCAAAAGGAATGAAATCTTGCTATTTGCAACGATGTGGATGGAACTGGAAGGTATTATGCTGAGCGAAATAAGTCAACCAGAGAAAGACATGTATCATATGACCTCACTGATATATGGAATTCTTAATCTCAGTAAACCAACTGAGGTTTGCTGGTGTGGTGGGGGGTGGGAGGGATGGGGTGGCTGGGTGATAGACATTGGGGAGGTTATGTGCTATGGTGAGTGCTGTGAATTGTGTAAGACTGTTGAATTACAGACCTGTACCTCTGAAACAAATAATATATTATATATTAAAAAAAGAAGATAATATGATGGGAAAAATGAAGGGGGGCATTCGGAGGGGGAGATGAACCTTGAGAGAGTATGGACTCTGAGAAACAAACTGAGGGTTCTAGAGGGGAGGGGGCTGGGGGGATGAGTTAGCCTGGTGATGGGTATTAAAGAGAGCACATACTGAATGGAGCACTGGGTGTTATAGGCAAACATGAACAATGAACACTACATCAAAAATTAATGATGTAATGTATGGTGATTAACATAACAATAAAAAGGAAACAAATAATACATTATATGTTTAAAAAAAGAAGAAGGTAGTAGGAAGGGAAAAATGAAGGGGGGGTAGCTGGGGGGGGGAGATGAGCCATGAGAGACTATGGACTCTGAGAAACAAACTGAGGGTTCTAGAGGGGAGGGGTGTGGGGGCTGGGTCAGCCTGGTGATGGGTATTAAAGAGGGCATGTACTGCATGGAGCACTGGGTGTTATACGCCAACAATGTATCATGGAATACTACATCAAAAACTAATGATGTAATGTATGGTGATTAACAGAACATAATAAAAAAAAACAAACAAACAAACAAAAAAGGCTCTAACACTTCTTATTACTCCCTGTCTCCTCCGACAACAATGAAAAAATGCATACAAATCTTTGTAATTTCTGAATAAAGAACTCATACTTCAGTTTTAGTTTTTTGTTTGTTTTGCTTTTAAATGATTTACTAAGGCTCTCTCAAAGGTTATTTGCCATCACAGTGTCTTTGAAAGTGCAATGAAATGTCTATCATCAGGCCAGCCTATAAACTCCCTCCATAGATCTTAGAAGGCCATGACTTTGTCATTTATCCTGAATTTCCTCTTTAGACTGTGTATTAATGCAAAGAGGGAAAAAATGGAACCTATTTTTTTCTTTCCCAGCCTATATACATACTCAAAGTTTTCAAAGCAAGATGTCATGCTAGAAATAAAATAAACACAGGAAACTTTCCTCTTGGCAATACTTTTTAGAGGCAAAGACTAAATGAATAGTAGCAAAGGTAGAAAGAGCATGCCAAATATTTTCACATTTGTTGGAAAGTCTAAATAAAAAGATGGTCCCATGGTGAGCTTTGCCATATTGAGATTCTGGGAGAAATCTGCACGGAGAACATTCCTGGGGCTGGCACTCCTGGAGAGGGCTCCCTTAAATTCTTCACAGCTGGACTCCAGAGAAAAGCAGCTGTTCTGTGTGCCAAGGACATGGAAGGAGAGACAACTACCAAGCTGATTTCTGAGGAAGCTGGCTCCCAACCCAAATATGAAAATTTCAGCCAAGACCTTGGTTATTTGTCACTTTTTCCCTGCAATTTTGAATCAGTAATCATATTCCTCTGAAGACAGATGTTCATAAAATTATTGCCAACCACATTTTACTCAATCTTTAGTCATTATTTACTTAAATTTTCTAGACTAAGGATATTTCAGTTAAAGTTATGCTGATATCATATAGAAATTCAGTAGCACTAAGAACACTAGTCAGTTTTGAAATCTTGGTCCTTTAGGATGTGAATGACTAACCCCAAGGCTTGAAGATCAGGACCTGCTGTTTTCAGGGGAGCTTTTTTTTCTAATGAACACTTGCATCACTTCTAAATAAGGTATTTCCTTTCTCTGTCTCTAACTCCCTTTAATTATTATTCTACATAAATGCATTCATGGTTATTATATATCTCCCATGACTTCTTTTACTTTCTAAATTCCTTAAGAATAGTATGTCCTTCCAATGAGCCCTAAGTCTCTATGAATATGCTAAACTTTTTGTAAGTTACACTAAGGTCCATTGGTTATTTACAGTTATCTGTGAGAAAAACAAATTGCTTTTTATTCTCACTGAATTATAAAAGACTTTAATTATTTTAATAAAAATGTTATCTTTCATTACTAGGAATTTTAGCATTTGTAATATAAAAATTAAGTGTATTAATGACCACACCTTGATTTTAGTATAAGAACTGGTAGGTGTTGTTTTCTCACCATCTGATATTTTCATATCTATATGATGGTTTTGGTTTTAGCATATGATTGCTCTCACCTTAATGCTTCCTCATCTGTGTGGACTACTAAAGTAAATTTCTACAAGATGATCCATTCATTTTCTATTAGCTACATGGAAATACTATGTAGAATGATAAAGTTCCTGGGCATTGCTACAATATAAACTCTAATCGATGTTTAAAGATTATATAAAAACATAAACATCCTTTTTTTTAAAAGATTTTTATTTATTTATTTGACAGAGAGAGACACAGCGAGAGAGGGAACACAAGCAGGGGGAGTGGGAGAGGGAGAAGCAGACTTCCCAGCTGAGCAGGAAGCCCGATGCAGGGCTCGATCCCAGGACCCCAGGATCATGACCTGAGCCGAAGGCAGACGCTTAACGACTGAGCCACCCAGGCGCCCCAAAACATAAATATCCTTTGCACTTTGCCATGCTCTACTGAACTCAAGGGATTCCAATATGGTTAAAGAAAGGGAGGAACTGAGCTTCAGGAAGCTGCATGCTTTCCAACAACACTGAGCATTCTACTGTCTGTCGGCCTTAGGAGCTACAATTCTGACACCTTCTCAGCAGAATTCAGCTACAAACCCAATAAAAATCCTAGCTAAGTAGGTCAGACTGCTGAGAGCCCTGGCATTGACTTTATTTCTGACTGGGCAAGGACTCTCTACCATGGAAGAATGACAACGACATAATAAATCTACCTTGTTGCTTATAAAGAAGTGATTTAATGAGAAATTTAGAGAATTTCTCTGATAATATCAAACAGTTCTTTTAAATTAAATCCTACAACTCTATTCTCTGTCTCTATCTCTCTCACACACACACTCTAATATTATTGAAGAATGGGCCCATTCTTGATATAGATTAAAGATGTTTAGAGTTTCATTAGCACAGTATCCACTATTTTTTTATGAGAACAAAACCTAACATGTTAAGCCTTATTTATACAAATGAAAGAAAGAGAAAAGAAAAAAGAAAAAAAAGAAAAGAAAGATTTTCTGATAGAAAATCCCCATCTGTATATTCCACCAATATCTCAAACTTAATTTACTGTCTTCCTGTCCATATCAATTGTCAAGTTGCCACATGTAAAATTTCAGAAATGCCCCTCTTTCCATGTAGCCAAATCTTATGACTTTCACTTTGAAGCTATAATTTTGCTTCTATTACTTCCTTTCCATTCGTATCCCTGTATTTCTCCCAATTAATTGATCATCCCATTTCTAATATCCTTACTTCCAGTATTTGTCATCATGCCACCAGAGTTTTATTCCTAGAGCACAAATGCAATCAAGCTATTCTTCTGTTCAAAAGCATTCAATAGCTTCCCTCTATATGCAGAATAGATTTTTTTCAAAATTTTAACATGAAATTAAAGGCTGACTGATGATTAACTTCAGCTTCACTCCTTAGTATTTTAAGAGATCCAATATTGTAATGTAATTAATAATGCAGCTTTTAAATTTTAAAAGCCCTGGTTTTAAATTCTAACTCCAACATTTTCTAGCTTAGTGAACTTGGAAATAGTTCTAACCTTTCTGTCTCAGTTTCTTTACATATAAAATGGAAAGAAGAATACCTACCTTATACATTTGTTGTGAGAATCAAATAGGCACATATGAATGTACACAATGAATACTCAATATATTATTAGTCATTTTTTTTATTTTTTCAAATTTATCTACTACTACATTCACCCCTACCACTAAGCTATTATATACCTGAGGTAGCAAACAAATTTCATTACCCGAACCAAATTGGTCAAGAAGTAGTTGTTTCTTGAGCCCTATATTAAGAAGACTCTCACACAAATCAGGCTCAGCGGGAAAGAATTGTGAAATAGATTAGCCATGGCTGCCACTAGGCACAGGAAAACATGTAACACTGATACTATATGCTGGAGGAAAGTGTGAGGCTCACTATAGCAAGTCCGTGTTGCTCCAAGATCATCGCATGAAGACCTTTTAAGGGTGACTAGTTTTTATCTCGAGTGTAAGAAAAGTGTGTATGACTCTATTTACATGGATAGGAATTCATTTAAACAGGTCTGTATTTGGTTACTTTTTGGACGCTCATGGTTATTTTAGTTGGATCTTTAGGAATACATTCTCTCTCCTATCTTTATCAGTTTATCCTGTTTGTATCTTCTGACTAGAATGTTTGATGATTTCCTCTTTTTCTCCTTCTACCTGTCGGAATCTTACCCATAATTTGACCCAATCAGATGCAGCCCTTGTCATAAGCCTGCCCTTCCTATGTACTGCCAACTGTACTTTGTGTCTCTGTTAGAGCTCTTATAGCAGCCTGAGTTGAATTATAATTCACTCATACCTCATAGGTTTCTGTACCTTGAAGGTAAGGACCATCATTCATTTATCTCTGTTTGCCCTACAGTACCTGGAGCAATGTTTGCAATAGGCCAATAGCAGCAATAACCAAAATTTATGGAGCCTTAACTATGTGCCAGGTCTTGCTGTAAGCACTTTTTACATATGTTAACTCATTTAATCCCTACAGTAACTCTGGGTAGTTACATTATCCTTATTTACAGAAGAGGAGAATGAGGCATAGAAAGTGAAATAACTTGCTTAAGGTGGCAAAAGTAGTTAGTAGCAGCCAAGGGGCTGTTTGCTCAAATTTGATATCTCTATTACATGTATGATTCAGTTCAAGTTGTTAATAGAATTGCTAGTATTTTATTTCATGTTGACACTTTTTCCTTAAAATAAACAAAAAAATTAAAATCTTTAAAATATTTCATGCACATAAAATTTAATGATGAAAATTTCCACTGTGAGATCATTGGAACCTGGCCAGAGAGAAGCAACCACTCTGAGAAATGGTATTCACATGTGCCAAATTAAGCCAGATGAAACCAGAAATGTTTTAATCCTTCTGTCAAGCATGCATATCCACATATGGGAACCGGAGAGGAGGAAGGGTGTCATATTTAACTTGGACTTTGCAACAACTCTCCTAATATGGATATTTTCTTCTACTTATTATGAGCCAAGTCTCAACAGGAGATCATGCCTTTGCACTTTCCCCAACAACTGAATAACCACAGAAGTAGGTCTAGGTGGGACATTTGCCACTTTCCTCTGGTTCCCTTGAGTCAACTCTGATGGTCTACTGAAGAACTATATAAAAACAGAGCCAGGGATATTACTGAATAAAGGACAGATGTGAGATCAGGGACTTGCTTTGGTAGAGGAAATCAGCCAGAGTTCTCCTTATTCTACCCAGCCAACTGGCTGTTTTTACATAGAATGCCTACGTGAGCCTTCAAGAGAATCTCCGATAAAGCAGACTGGAGAGTCAGCTGATCAACTCACTGAATGTTTAACATTACAA
This sequence comes from Eumetopias jubatus, assembly GCF_037043125.1. Classification (NCBI taxonomy): domain Eukaryota; kingdom Metazoa; phylum Chordata; class Mammalia; order Carnivora; family Otariidae; genus Eumetopias; species Eumetopias jubatus. The sequence goes on from NW_028274807.1 coordinate 46,625,180, forward strand.
TCACACATCACAGAATACCATAGGGGAAGGGAGGGAAAACAGAAGGGGGGAAATCAGAGAGGGAGACAAACCATGAGAGACTATGGACTACAGGAAACAAACTGAAGGTTTCAGAGGGGAGGGGGGAGGGGAGGGAATAACTGGGTGATGGGTATTAATTAAGGAGGGCACATGTTGTGATGAGCACTGGCTGTTATACACAACTGGTGAATCATTGCACACTACATCAAAAGCTAATGATGCACTATATAGTGGCTAATTGAACATAATAAAAATAAATAAATAAATAAATAATAAATAAATAAAAGAAAATCCTGTCTAAAGATAATAAGATCATATTATATAATAATAAAATAATATAACACATTAATATATAATAATTTAAAAATCCTGTCTAAAGATAACAGGACCATATTATATAATAATAATAATATTATTATATAATAATATTAGTATTATACATTATATAGTATATCTAATAACAATAAAAAAATTACAATAACACATCTTGATAACAGTTGCATTTCCCCATGATGTAGATGTGTTCTCCAACTCAATTTACACTTTTTATTTAATAAATGTCAATGTTTCACTTTTTCAAATGTCCTCCATTTGAAGGTCACCTGTATTCCTAAAGATCCAACTAAAATAACCATGAGCGTCCAAAATACAGACCTGTTTAAATGAATTCCTATCCATGTAAATAGAGTCATACACACTTTTCTTACACTCGAGATAAAAACTAGTCACCCTTAAAAGGTCTTCATGTGGTGATCTTGGAGCAACACGGACTTGCTATAGTGAGCCTCACACTCTTTCCTCCAGTCACACATTCTTTTCTTTGACCTATTACAGGAGTGTTGGATGTCTTTGCCTTCATAGTGCACTGACTCAGTAGGAAACAACTGCATAAGCTAAAATGAATTTGGCCTGATTTGGGAAGTGCTAGCATGGTTTTTCCACCTTAAAAAGTATTTTATAACTAGGCTTCTGAGTTACTGTCTGCTCCCGGTACTATCTTTCATCTAACTTTCTTTCCATCTCAGCATGTTCTCAAGAAGCACTTGAAAAAACTCAGGATTTTTTTTAAATAGGAACTGTGAAGAATTTTTACAATTGGAATGCTCTCTGCTCTTGATTGCTAGAGCTTCACATTTCTAGCTACTATTCAAATTTCTATCTTTTAGGCAAGAGTAATTATATTTTCAGGTTCACATTTTATAAGTGAAAGGAATTCATTGATGAACAAGGAACAAAACCAAGAATTACAAGATTTATACAGTATTTCCCTATATTTGTCATATTTTGTTTAATCTTCATCATTTATCACTGTGCCAAGCATACAGTAAGTACTTAGTGGAAAGAGAATAAATGGAGCTATATATTTATATGTCAGTAGAATTTATGTAGTTATTTTAAATATATTTATTCCTAATACATGTGGTTATCATTTAATCATGATTGATTCATTCAGTTGATAATATGGCTGAAATGACACTTCAAATACTGTATATTTTGGTTTGTATTACTTGCCTAGATATAAATATTTTAGGCAGTTTTATGGCAAAAGGTGGTAATGGTCCTGTTCAGTGCTTTTCCTAAATTACTCTCAGTAAGCACTTAGTAAGTTTGCACTTCTCTACTCCCTTAGAGATAGGTGGGGTCACAAAACTCCTTTGGCCAATGGAATGTGAACAGAAGTAGCATATGTTAATTTCTAATTGAGGCTAAAAGGGCTAGTATCTAATTTATCATCCTCTCTCTTTCCATTTGCTTTAACAATTGACCATGTTCCAGATAATGTCTGCTCCATCAGCTTGTATGTAAGCGTGAAGACAAGGCATATCAGAGCCCATCTCAATCTGCTATGAATATAAAGGATGTTATATTGTAGCATAACCTAACCCATCCTGACTGATACTGGGTTATCATGAAAACCAAAGGAAAAGTGTTTCTACAATATAGGATTGATCAACAGTGCTAAGTGCTGAACAATAGTTAACTCCTGTAAGGGCTAATGTCCACTCTACTAGGCTACAGGAAAGCCATTTTTAATTTTTTTTATTTCAATGAGAATAGTTTCTATAGAGTGATAAGTATGAAACCAGACTACAATAGGTTTAGGTGTAAATGAGAAGTAAGGAAGTGGACAGAGTGATGATAGAAAACTCAAAAAGCTTTTCTGTGAAGGTAAGGAGAAAAGTAAGTTAGAAATTGGAGGAAATGTGAAATTCAGAAAGGTGGTTTTCCCTCAAGACAGAGGCTTAAAGGATGTTAAAATGTTGACAAGATGGGGCAATGGAAAGTGAAAGAAAAAAGAAGTAATAAAAACAGCAGGTCCCTGAGAAAGTAGAAAAGGATGAAATCCAGGACCCAGGCAGAGGCATTGGTTCCAGATGGGAGAAAGGACCCTTCTTTCACCACAGTAAGAAAGGAGGGGCAAAGGTTTGGTGTGAGGAAGGTGGAAGAAGTGGAAACTTGAGGGCTCAAAAGTCCAAAGTGATGCTATCTCCTAAGGATAAATGAGGAGATGGCACAGGAGCCTGGGTGGCTCAGTTGGTTAAGTGATTAGACTCTTGGTTTCAGCTCAGGTCATGATCTTGGGGTCGTGAGATCCCCACATCAGGCCCTGTGCTCAGCGCAGTCTGCTTGAGATTCTCTCTCTCCACTCCCCCTCCCCCCACTCATGTCCTCTCTCGAAAGAAAGAAAGAAAGAAAGAAAGAAAGAAAGAAAGAAAGAAAGAAAGAAAGAAAGAAAATCTTTTAAAGAAATAAAATAAATGAGGAGAGGGCAGGTATACAAGTTTAAAGAGAACAGGACACAGTGACAGGACCAGTGAAATATGGAGGTTCTATTATTAGGATCAGTATGTAACCATTTTTAAATAAAAAATCAAAGAACAAAGGCAAGAAGTATGATGCTCAGGTCAAAAATCAAGACTCATGTCTGGATATTCAGGACAATTTGGAAACATTAGCTTTTTTCTTTTTCTTTCTTTTTTTTGCCAATAGAATGTGCTGGCTACATTAAAATAGCCTACTCTTAAATTTATATATTGTTTTCCCAAATATTTCTATTATTTTATCTTCAGAGTTATAAAGTATTGCATTAGATTTCCAGTTTCAAGGTGAAACAGAGAACTTTCCACTCTCTTCTGCTGAGGGTCATAACAAAACAAGAGTTAAGCCCCATGTTTAACCAAACTCAAAAATATCTACAATCCTAAATTATGATATTTAAAGAAAGAAAACAGAGGAATTATGAAAATCTTAGCAGAGAAAGGAAAGATCAAATTCAAGTACCTGGTATAGTGGAAGAGATGAAGATAATTGATAAAAAGTGAACAAATGCACCCCTGAGGATTTCAGGAAAGGCTCAGCAATTAGGAGCATAGGGAGGAGCAAAAAAGTGGAGATTAGGTAGGAGGCTGAAAACAGGGGTCTGAAAGCCTGTATATGGAGGTGTTAGGTCTTAGGTATCTACTCCAACCTGTAGCATCAGATGACTGCCTCCTTTCTTCAACTCTAGGAGGCAGAAGGAATTTGTTTCAGAGAATCTGAGTCAGTGAGACTCCAAAGACTGAAACACCAAGCACAGAGGAGGGCAGGCATGAGATTCCAGTCTGAGGATGAAGACATTAAGTGTAAGTCTGAATATTAAGTAGTGAGATCCCAGCCTCTTTGTCAAACCTGCCTCCTGAGCATCAGCAGCAAGACTCACAGCCCCCAGGCAAAAGGTTAGAAGAACTAGAAAACTGATATACAGACACTGACATTTGTTGCATCTGAAATGGAAATATCAGTTTTTCATCCAATTGTTTTAAAGGAAGTTCATTACTTGGCATGCCACATTCATGCACACAGAACTCCAATCAACTTTCAGTTCCATACTCCTGGAGAGAGGAAAGATCAACACATATTCAAGGAAAGTCTCCAATATGGAAAAGAAAGACCAAAGCAAACCAAGCAAATCTAAGAAAAGAAACAGAGAAAATAGAGATAATGCAGAGAGATATTTAAATAAATTAATACTTATTACCTTTAGATATTTAAGATGATGCTGTAAACTTGAAATAAAAACATATGTTACAGAAAGAGGAAAAGGAAAACAAGAACTCTCAGAAATTAAAACAAAACAGCTGAAACTTAAGAAAAATAAGTAAAATAAGTAAAATAAGGTAAGAGGATCATCCAGAAAATAGAATTTAAAATGCAAAGAAGAGGAATATTAGAGTAAAAAAGATATAAAAATTAGAGGATCAGTATCTAATAGTAATTAAGAGAAAGAGAAAATAATGAATAAATTATCAAAGAAAATATCCACAATTGAAGGACATAAAACTACAGATAAAGAATTTGAGTATGCTCAGACCAATGAATGTGGAAAGAACCACAATAAAAAAAAAAGTGGAAAAATTCCAGTGTGCATAGTATTCCATTATGGTCTAGCTAAGAAAGTGTTAGTTGAGTATATACTAATCAAAACTCTATTGTTCCCAATAAAACCTTTTTTAACAGATAATTTTCTTTACTGATTCCTTAATCTACCTCAATGGTTCAATATCTCTAGTTTTTATTCCAAAATGAGCTGATTACATAAAACTTTTCCAGACAATACTAGTCTCCCTATCCAAAGTGCTGAATCTCACTCAAAACAAACATTAAAATCTATTCTATTTATTTGGGTCTGGCATCCATAACACACTTTAACATAAATTAGTTGTCAAATTTTAAAACATCCTAATTCCATGGTCACATATGCAATTTTGGAAAGTTCTTACAACTCCCAAACTCATCATATGTTGACTTCTGATGTCACTTACTTTTTAAAAACTCATTTCTTGAGAAAGATCTGAATCTTTTTTCAGATGGACTGTATACTCAGATTATGTATGTTCAGTCAATTTCTTTTACATCTTTTCTTTTAAATAAGATGTGAAAGGAATTGGCTCCCCATTTTTTCTTCTTATTTAGAAAAATGGGATTTTCATTGACATCTCCAATAATAGAGACCCACTATGGCTTATAGAAAATATCTTCATCATGTTTCTAAAATTATACTACTCAATAATGCATTTGTAATACACAAAACTTTGCTTTGTCTATCTCAAATTTAGCTCTTTCATTTACTTTCTATTGGTGTCATGTGAACACAAAAACCCTACTCACCGAAGAATGTGGGAGAAAAGATATTCTTCATCTGATATTCATTTGGGGGATTCTAGGATATTTAACATAGAGATTTAGTAAAATTTCTCCCCTCCCCCAAGATTTCCTTCATAGAATTGTCTGTCTTTGAGTTTTAAAACTTGTGTATAGGCTAAAAATGCATCCTTTACATCATAAGGTGATTGCCTACCATGAAATCCAGCTTGGAATCTGAAGGTTGATCTGTTGCTGTTTAGTTGATGGTTAAAATGTCAGGATAAATGTTATGGTTTTTATATATTGCCTCCTGATTTTCAGTGACTAGAAATGAAATAACTTAGACTTGCTGCTGGGGCTTTACTAAGCCCCAAGCATATCAAAGCTGTCCTGTGATCTGTGACAGAGTGGTCAGGTTAGGGGTGGGGGTAGGTTGTAAAGAAGAATTCCTATTTCTCCAAGAAAATGTTGAATTTTTGTCTTCATAGCTTCAAAAGAAGGTGAATTTGTCTGAGCCTTACAACAATTTTGCCTGAAACTCTCTTATGGGCTCAAGAACACTTGATCAGGGCTAAGGATAGGGTAAAAACCAAGTTTATCTTTCCCCTTGTATTCCTTTCTGTATCCACCTTTCTCCTTCTTAGACATTCCTACACACACACACACACACACACACACACACACACACACACACACACATTCTATGTCAGCGAAATCTACAAAAGTCCCTATGTATATCATATTCATGCAAATTTTCTCAACAATTGACAGATCAAATATTTTTACAAACAGAATTCAGTATGGACCTAGCTAAGAGACTTCAACATATACAAAAAGAGGACAAGGTATAGAATCTATATGTGGTATTATGGGCTTAATTGTGTCCTTCCAAAATTTATATGTTGAAATTCTAACCCTTAGTACCTCAGAATGTGACTGTATTTGGAGATAAGATCATTAAGAGGTAATTAAGTTAAATTAGGTCATCAGGATAGGCTCTAATCCAATATGACTGGTGTCTTTATAAGCAGAGGAAATTAGGACACAGACATGTACAAAGGGCATTGGGGGAAGATTGCCATCTATAAGCCAAGGAGGAAGGCCTCAGAAGAAAACAACTCTGCTAATACTTTGATCTCAGACTTTTAGCCTCCATAACAGTAATTTCCAATGTTTAAGCCACCCAATCTGTGGTTCTTTGTTATGACATCCCTAACAATCTAACATATGTGGTATAAAATTTAAAGCAGAAGGGAAAAAAGGTGATACAAGTCTGACACCTGGTAGATATATAAGCTATTAGGAAGGAAGGGAAGTATAAAGTTTGATCCATTTCTTAAGAATTTTTGTTCAGTACCTGAAGATCTCAGTTTTAAGGATTACAGTTAGACAAAAACTAATAGAGCTGGAAGAAATAAGATATTCTTTTTAATTTTTTTCAATTAAAGAAATGGAGGCTCAGAGAGGTGAAGTTCCAAGTTCACTTAAAGGAAGCCAAGTACCCAATTTCAGGAATGGGGCATAGTTAAAAACTCAGAAGGAAATTCCATGCCATTTCCAGGAATGTGGCAATTAGAAAGGCAAAATACCCCAAAACATGTTGTCATCATGGTATAAACAAAATAGGCTAACAGAGAGGATGGCTAGTAGCCCTCTTTAAATACTACAATTTTGCCAACCAAACCCTCTAATTCTTCTTCCTATTAGTTCCTCTCTCTATTCACTTTCCCTTCATTCAAAACTTAAAAGGAGATACATTTTTATAAATGATATATTTCTGAAAAGAGAACACTAACATGAGAAGACCGGGTTGCTGAACCTGGGGCAACCTTTTACCCACTTTGATCATTACCCACCCTTAATGTCAGAGATCACACTAAGGTAGTGATAGGCAGGAGCTGTCTTAAGCAAATGCTAGAGCAACAGCTAGTGAAGATTCTCCTCCTCTGTATAGTGGGACATATTGGGAAGGAAAGTCACTATATATAAATTATACATAATTTATTTAAATTACAGTCAGTTAACATACAGTGTTATATTAGTTTCAGGTGTACAATATAGTGATTCAATACTTCCATGCAACACCCATGCTCATCACAAGTGCCTTCCTTAATCCCCATCACCTATTTAACCCATCCCCTAACCCACCTCTCCTCTAATAGCCATCAGTTTGTTCTCTATAGTTGAGTCTGGTTTTTGATTTGCCTCTCTCTCTCTTTTTCCCCTTTGCTCATTTTTTTATTTATTAATTGCCACATATGAGTGAAATCATATGGTATTTGTCTTTCTCTGACTGACTTATTTCACCTAGCATTAATTCTCTCTAGCTCCATCCATGTCATCAAGATTTCATTCTTTTTTATGGCTATCCCATTGTATATCTATACCACATCTTCTTTATCCATTCATCATTTGGTGACTAAAAAATGGGCAGAAGACATGAATAGACATTTTTCTAAAGAAGGCATGCAGATTGCCAACAGACACATGAAAAAATGCTCAACATAATGATCATAAGAGAAATACAAATCAAAACTACAATGAGATATCACCTCACACCTGTCAGAATAGCTAAAATCAACAACACAAGAAACAACAGGTGTTGGCAAAGATATGGAGAAAGGGGAACCCTCTTGCACTATTGGTAGGAATGCAAACTAGCTCAGCCACACTAGAAAACAGTATGGACTTAAAAAGTTAAAAATAGAACTACCCTACAATCCAGTAATTGCACTACTAAGTATTTACCCAAAGAATACAAAAATACTAATTCAAAGGGATACATGCACCTTGATCTTTATTGCATTATCTACAATAGTCAAATTATGGAAACAGCCCAAGTGAAAAATCATTATGTTTTTAAACCCAAAAAACTTTGCATAGACTCTCTTTCAAAGCTAAATATGTAAGTCACTGAAGCAAGGTCATTTGTGTCTGCTTTGCCCATTGTCTCTATTCCAGCTGTTTTGGAGCTTGATTCAAAAAAGAGGTAGTCAGATTTGGGTTCAGAGAATAAAATGCTCCTTTGTTTTCCAGGAATGTTAGGCTGAGGTAATACACCACATTTATAGAACCCTCCCCAAGGGGTAAAATGACAGGTTTTCCACTAAGAAATAATTGCTTTTGGAATGATAAGTAGGGAAGTTACTCTTACATAAGCATGTCTGTTCTGACTAGCTATAATTTTTGTTTTTAGTTTGCTCTTTTAGGTCAGATGAGAGAAATCATCATATTCAGACAGTTTAACTTTGTTCAGCAATAGTTTGATTTTCTGGCATACTAAATCTAACTAAGTGTTAAAATAAATTGGAGCCAAGCTTTACATTCAGACAAAATCACAAAACTCTACCATATTTGAAAATGACGTGGTTGCCTCCCAGCTTAAAAAGAATGATTATTGACTTCACTGTGTATTATTTCCTATAGAACAGCATTTTTACTAATGACAAATTCCAAAAAAAAGTTAAATGAGTCTAATATGAACACTTAATACTTTATAAATTTACTGAGTATGGTAACAATTAATTTTCATTCTCTGTGATTACATACATACTACATACATTATTATACCCAATGTCAGGAAATGATAAATTTAAAGCCATTTCCCGTGGCTGACCAGGCCCCTGCTACAGAGGGCGCCTAATTCTTTGCCCTCTCTTTGCCATTGAGTCTAACTAATCAAAATCTGCTTCTGATCCCAATTATCCCTGAATTGTTTCTCTGATTCAGGAAATATGTCTTCCTTTCAAAAACAGTTTCCAGTTTTTAACTTTTTTCTCTTCCTTTTCCCTTTCTGCTTTCTTTTTTTTTCTTTTTTTTGTTATGTTATGTTAATCACCATACATTACATCATTAGTTTTTGATGTAGTGTTCCATGATTCATTGTTTGCGTATAACACCCAGTGCTCCATGCAGTATGTGCCCTCTTTAATACCCATCACCAGGCTAACCCATCCCCCCACCCCCCTCCCCTCTAGAACCCTCAGTTTGTTTCTCAGAGTCCATAATCTCTCATGGTTTGTCTCCCCCTCCGATTCCCCCCCCTTTTTTTCCCTTCCTACTATCTTCTTCTTCTTTTTTTTTAACATATAATGTATTATTTGTTTCAGAGATACAGGTCTGTGATTCAACAGTCTTACACAATTCACAGCACTCACCATAGCTCATACCCTCCCCAATGTCTGACTTTGTTTTATTTTTGTTCCCAATCATTCATTAAAAAAATGTAGTAAGCATCTACTCTGTACACTAACACATGCATATAATTATATACACAGGTGTACCTGTGCATACACAAGGATATAAAGACTCTTACAAAAATATAAAGAAACTTACAAGAACTTAGCTTCTACCCTTCCAAACTCCTACCAAGCCTTTTGCATAACACACAAGACTCTTCGTGATCTGGCATCTTCCTACTAATCCATTCTTTTCTCATCCACTTCCCCTCCTTATGCTCCAGAAACACAGAGCTGCTTGTAGCACCTCTCCCCTGATTGTCTTTGAACATGATCTACACCTTCACTAGAACAAATCCAAATCTTCTTTATCCATAAGTCATTCCTGTATGAGCTTTCAGTCTGAGTTCAATAGCCATCTCCTCTGAGAAGCCTTCCATGAGCAATCCCAAGAGTCTCATTAACCCCTTCTCCTAAGCTTTTATTCTTTGTCTCTCTCATCCAGACTGTGACCTCTCTGAAGGCAAAGACCATGAACATGATCTTTAATACATCTCTGCTTCCTCAACCCTTAAGATAATTCCTAGCGTGAAATAGAAAGTTAATAAATACTTGATTAATAAGCTATCAAGGGAATAAATTTCTCATGTAAAAGTAATTACCCCCTTTAAAAGTTGTTCAGTTCAGAACACTGAGAGTATACCCTCTAGTGAAATTCTTTTGGAATTCATGAGTTACTACCCCAGCAGATTCCTAACACAAATCATGCTTTCCAACGCCTTTTTCAGAAAAAGTGTTGCCCTTAGGATAAAAAGATGTATTGAGACTTGGTATGAATTTATTGACAGAAATAATGGTATACAGAACGGACAGACCTGACTAAAATACAAGTGCTACACTTAAGGCATGATATAGGTTAAATCAAGGCTTTATGAGCTTGTCTAGGGACATAGATGTTTAGTAAGGCTTTATCTCTGATAAATAGATTATAATGCCCCCCAAAATTGACATAAAATTGAATATTTGGAACTCTACCAAGCTAGGTGCCTTGGAAATACTAATGAATTGGTATCTATAGTAGCAGCTTGAAACAACACAAATCTATTATCACTCTAGTTACGCTGCTCCATGTTTCACAAGGTCAAAATCAAGGTGTTAGCCAGCAGGGCTGTTATCAGAAGACTCTGGAAATAAACTCTTTCCAAGCTCATTTAGGTTGTAGGCAGAATTCAGTTTCTTGCAGATTAAGACTGAGGTCCTTGCTCCTTTGCTGGCTGTCAGCCAAGGGCTGCCCTTAGCTTTTATAAGCTTCTCTGTAGATCTTGCATATGGCCCTGCATTTTAAAACCAGCAAAAGCATGCTTACTCCTTCTCACATTTAATTCTCTTCTGATTCCTTCTTCTGTCACCTCTCTTCAGTGTCTCTTGTGTTGCATATCTCTTCTGCTTCCAACCAGAGAAAGCTCTGTTTTAAGAACTGCTCTGATTAAATCAAGGCCACCTAGATAATCCAGGGTAATCTTGTTATTTAATGGTCTGTAATCTTCATCATTATCTACAAAGTCCCATTTACCATGTAATAACACATATTTAAAGGTACTTGGGATTAGGACACAGGCATTTTTGAGGACCAACATTCTGCCTCTCACAGTGCCAATTCAAAATTACAGTTTTAAAATATTTCTTGTCCATTAATTTACAGGTCAAAAAACCCTAATTTTATATGAACAAAAAGTATACATGTTGGATTTATTAATTTGCTTCTCTGGCCAAAACAGAGGAGAAAATTTAAGCAAAATATTTCCTATATTTGTGTTCTCTTTGTTTTTCTTCTGCAATTCTAATTGGTTCATTCCTGGATCCATATTTGAACACAGTGCATTGGTAATTATTGAATTCTCCTCTGGGTGTGTTTGCCTACACTCAAGCATATATACAGAGGCATGAGGGTTGTTTATAAAATATTCTTTCAGTTTAGTGTGTATATTTCTCTTTGTTGGCTGGTTGTTAAATTGTCTTGCACTAGGCAGTTATATAAAATAGCTAAACCTTATGTATCTCGTCTAAAGCATCATTAGTCTCCCAGACATGTGGTCCCCACTCCTTTCAGGGATTCTGTTTGCATAAGCATCTGCTGCAGAAATTTATTGCCAACCTGCTAAATTTATGGAAAGGAATGTTTTTGTCCAGATGTGTATCAACATTTCAGGACCTACCAGTGTTCCTCAAGCCTAGCATGATGCTTAGCCCATAGTCAGTGCATATTTGGTGTACATGTATTTATAAAATAAAAAATGAGGAAGAAAAGAAAACATGAATGGAATCACAGAAAGCAGAAGAACAGCAAATGCAAATTACATTTTCTTGACTGTCATTAAAAAGACCTAAAAAATGTAACAACTTGTAAAATTCAACATCATAAAGTGAAAATTATGTCATTTGTATTTATGCATTAACTTCTCCTTCAAAGAGTAACATTCCTTACAGACAAGGTCTTTAAGACAAATTTTAAATGTTAATGCTTTCATTTTTTCTATTTTAAAGATGAATAAAAAACTCCAACAGTGAGCTAAGCACTATAGAACATTGAAGGAGAATGAATAAGGCTGAATATTACAGTATTGGACAAGAGAAGATACATGCTAATTTGCTTAAAAAACAAAAAGCAAAAAACAAATAAGCCACAAAGAAGTCAGGTCCCTTAAGGAAGGACACTGCAATAGAATACCAGGTAAATAACAGCAATTCCCCCAGTCCTTCCCCCAGAAAGGCTTTTCTCAGGTAATTGTAAACTGAGGAAAGGACGTTTTTGAAGGATGTTGGATATGAAGTCTGACTGAACACTGAGTTGATTATTTGATGGCCCCAAAAGTGTAAAAAGAAAAAAAAAAAAAGGATTTCAACAGGATACTGCTTTCTATGAGCCAATGAGTCAGAGGGGAAAAAAAAAGATAAATTAAAAGCAATCTACTAAATAACATTAATAATAATTCAATGATATTGTGGACAATTCAGATACTGAGAGGTTAGAGTACATACTTCATTTTATGACAAATTATTATTATAAATAAAAAGATGTGTGGTCTTATAACTAATAAATTTCAAATAATTTTTGATAAGAAATTCTATCTAAAGTTCTTTAAGAAATTTCCATTTTGTCTCTTAAAACATTAGTTTAGACATTAGATATAATATCCATTTTAAACTTCATTTATTTATTCAACAAATATTTATTCATTGTTTATACCAGGTTCTTATATTCTAGAGTCAGAAAACAGACCATAAATATAATAAATAAATAAATGATATAGTGTGTGGAAGGTAATAAGTACTATGTAGAAAAGAAAAAGTAAACCAGGTTAAAAGGTGTCAAGAGCACCAAAATGAAAAGATGGGCTACAATTTTAAATATGATGGTTATGGTGGGTCTCATTGTGAAAGTGACATTAAAAGAGGTGAATATTGGGGACCAGGGTGGCACAGTCACTTAAGCGTCCGATTCTTGATTTCAGGTCAGGTCATGATCTCAGGGTCATTAAATTGAACCCCATTTGGCTCCATGCTCAGCGTAGAGTCTGCTTGAAATTCTCCCTCTCCCTCTGCTCCTCCCACTCATGCTCTCTCTCCCAAATAAATTCTAATAAATAAATAAATAAATAAATAAAAGAGGTGAATTTTAGTGAAAAAGTATTCTCAGAGAAGAAACAGTTAAGACAAATTTCCAAAGATAGAAGCACGATGGTACATTGGAAGGAAATCAAGAGGATCGGTATGGTTAGAGCAAAATGACCAGTGGCAAAGATAGTAGAAAATGAGGTCAGAGAAGTAATGGCGGCAGGGTGGGGGTGGGTGGGTGGGTGTCAGATCATGCAGATACTTTGTAGGAATTTCAAAGATTTTGGCTTTGTCTGAGGGAAGTGGGGATCCATGATTAGATTTTGAACAAAAAGTGCCATGCCCTGACTTATGCTTTCAAAGGGTATTCTTGAATTCAGTGTTGGTAATGCATTACAGAGAGACAAAGATAGAAGTAAGAAAACTGATTTGGAAGCCACTGTAACTAGTCAGGTGAGAGATGATAATAGTTCAGACCCTAGCAATAAAAAAGGAAGTGGTAAAAAGTAGTTACGTTACATATATCTTGAGGCTTATCCCAACAGGTATTTCCTGATGTCTACTGAGTATGAGAAGAGGGGGCTCAAGGACTCTTAAGTTCTAGTCTAAGCGACTTGAAAGATGCTATCAACCAAAATGGGGAAGGTTGCAAATAGAATAGATATGAGGTAAAAAACGAGTTTGGTTTCAGACATGTTGAGTATGAAATGTCCAGTAGCCATCCAAGTAGAGATGACAGGTAGGTAGTTGCATATATGAGTTTGGGATTCTAAAGTTTTGTCTAGAGATATAAATTTGAAGTCCTCAGCCTGTAGGTGGTATTTAAAGACATCGGATTGGGTGAGACTGCATCGGAAGTCAACACACATGAAGAAGAGAACAGGACCAATGGCAGACATGCAGTACTCCAGCCTTAAGAGATCAGAAGATAAGGAGGGACTGGTGAGGGATCTGAAAGAAAAACCAATAAGATGAAAAAAAAAATATTCTGGAAACTGGAAGTCAAGTGAAGGAAATGTATTAAAAAAAATAGAATGATCACTGCAATAGGTCACATAAAATGAGAAATGCAAATTGACTATACTTTCAGCAGTGTGGAGACTATTGGTGACATTGGTAAGAGCAATTTCAGAGGATTGCGGACAGTGACAGCTTGACAGGAATGAGTTTAAGAGAGAATGAGAAGTAAAGAATTGGAGATACTAAAAATAAAGGAATCTTTCATGAAGTTTTGCTGCAAAGGGGAGCTAAAAAGTAAAGGATCTAGGGAGCGGCATAGAGGAAAACAACCTAGCAAATAAGGGCACGGCATCAGTGCCCACCCACCCCCCCAAAAGATGGAAAAGCTCTTGCCTCTGGATTACACTGATTTTGTTATTTAGATATATTACTAAAAAATTTCAAAGATCACTCACTATGATGGAACTCTAAAACTACCCATACATGCATTTAGAGGCCATACAATTTTGTAGTAAGAAGGAATCTTCAAAAATCTTTATTCAATACTCCTTAGTTCATAAATGGGGAATTTAAGACCAGAAAGGCAAAATCACTTTTTCCAGAGTGGAGTTTATGACAAACTCAAAACGAAAATTTAAATCTTTGGCATTTAGTATAGTATTTACTGTTCATGGTGGTATTGTTTTATTTAAATTAAAATGCAATGATTTTTAATGAATATATTCGACATATAACATTAAGTAAATTTAAGGTGCATAGTATGTTACTTTGACATGTTTGTATATTGTAATATGATTGCCAGTATAGTGATATTTATCCCATTATGTAATTATAGTACAATATTGTCTGTATTCACTATATGTACATTAGTTCTCTATGGCTTATTGACTACTCATTCAAGCTGATATCCTTAAATGCCATGATTTTATCTCCCTACCCCCCATCCCCTGGTAAATACCATTTTACTATGAGTTTGACTTTTATTAGGTGCCACATATAACTGATTTCATACAGTACTTTTTTCCTCTGACTTATCTCACATAGCATAATGCGCTCAAGGTCCATGTTGTTGTAAATGGCAGGATATCCTCTTTCTCATGGCTGTATAATATTCCATTGTGTATATACACAACATCATTTTTATTCATTCATCCATTGATGGACATTTAAGTTGTTTCCATATCTTGACTATCAGGAATAATTCTGCAATAAATATGGGAATGCAGATATCTCTTTAAAATACTGTTTTCTTTTCCTTTGGGTATATACCCAACAGTGGAATTACTGAATTGTATGGCAGATCTATTTTTAATTTTTTGAGGAATCTCTATATTGTCTTAGACAGTGGTTGGACAAATTTATATTTGCACCAATAGTGTATAGGGCTCTCTTTTACACATCTTTCCCAATGCCTCTTGTTTTGTCTTCTTAAAGATAGCCATTCTACTGAGTGTAAGGTAATATCTCATTTTGTTTTGATTTGCAATTCCCTGACGATTAGTGATGTAGAGTATCTTTTCATGGGCCTGTTGGCTGTTTTGATATCCTTCTTGGAAAAACGCCTACTTAGTTCTTCTGCCTGGTTTAAGTTGTATGAGTTCTTTATATATTTTGGATATTAACCCCTTATCTGATATATGGTTTACAAAATTTTTCCCATTATGTAGGCTGTCTTTTCATTTTGCTTATTTTGCTGTGCAGAAGTGTTTGAGTTGGATGTAGTCTTATATGTTAATTTTTGCTTCCGTTTATGCTTTTGGTACCATGTCCAAAAAAGTCATTGCCAAGTCCAATGTTGAGGGGCTTCTTCCCTATGTGTTCTTGTAGGAGTTTTATGGTATCAGGTCTTATGTTTAAGTTTGTGATCCATTTCAAGTTAATTTTTATGAATGGCATGGAACAGAGGTCTAATTTTATTGTTCTGCATGTGTTTCTTCAGTTTTCCCAGCACCATTTGTTGAAGAGATTATCATTTCCTCATTGGGTGTTCTTGGCTCTCTTGTCAAATATTAGTTGACTATTTATGCTGGAATTTAATTCTGAATTCTCCATTCTAGTTTCATGGTCTATGCATCTATTTTTGTGCCAATGTCATAATGTTTTTATTTCTAAAGTTTTATAGTATAGTTTGAAATCAGGAAACATAACACCTCCAGCTTTGTTCTTTTTTTCTCAGGATTGCTTTGACTACTCGGCATCTTTTGCAATTCCACACAAATTTTAGGATTGCATTTTCTACTTCTGTGAAGATGCCTTTGGTATTCTGGTGGATATTGTGTTAACTCCTTGGATGCCTTTGGGTAGTATAGACACTATAACATATTAATTCCTCCATGGTCAGGAATGTCTTTCCATTTTTTTGTGTGTGTTTTAATTTTTTTTCAGTAAAGTCTTATATTTTTTGCACAGATCTTTTACTTCTTTTGTTAAATTTATTCCTATTTTCTTGTTTTTTTTAAATGCACTAATTTTGTGGGGGTTTTTTAGTTTTTATTTAAATTCCAGTTAGTTAACATACAGTGTAATATTAGTTTCAGTTATACAATTTAGTGATTCAAAATTTTCATACAATACCTGGTGCTCATCACAACAAGTGTACTCCTTAATCCTTAGCACCTATTTAACCCACTCCCTCACCCACCTCCCTTCTGGTAACCATCAGTTTTTTTCTCTATAGTTAAGAGTCTGTTTCTTGGTTTGCCTCTTTTTTTCCTCTATGATCATTTGTTTTCTTTCTTAAATTCCACATATGAGTGAAATCATACAGTATTTGTCTTTCTCTGAATTATTTTGATTAGCATAATACTCTCTAGCTCTGTCCACATCATTGCAAATGGCAAGATTTCATTCTTTTTTTAAGGCTGAGTAATATTCCATTGTATATATACCACACATCTTCTTTATCCACTCAAAAGTCAATGGACATTTGGGCTCTTTCCATAACTTGGCTATTGTAGATAGTATTACTATTAACATTGGGGTGCATATATCCCTTCAAATTAGTACTTTTTGTATTCTTTGGGTAAAATGCACTAATTTTTGTGAATGCATTCTTTCCAAGGGTTTTTATTTAATAGATTCCTTGTCCTTTAAGATCATAAATTTTACCTGCTACTTGGTCTATGAAAAATTGTGGTCTCAATTTATTACTCCCTTTTCTCTACCTTCTTCAGCCAATCTAATAGTTAACTCTTTGTGGGGCATCTGATTTTGGCTCAGGTCATGATCTTGGGCTCTGCACTAAGCATGGAGTCTGTTTGTCCCTCCCCCCACCCTCCCCCACTCATGCACACATGTGTTCTCTCTCTTCAAATAAATAAAATCTTTAAAAAAATAAAACACTTTACTAAAAAAATAGTTGACTCTTTGCTACTCTAAATTCTTTCTGTAACAAGGTAATGAATAAACACAAATTAAATAAATGCATTTGGCATTATTAAACCCCTTCTTCCTTCCTTTCTTTCTTTTCCTCATTCTTATTTCATCTACATTTGTTAAATATGTTCTAGGCACTGCAGTATACAGGGCAAAGAGGGTTGTATTTTTGTTTTTGTTTCTTTGTTAAGGGGGAGACAATCATAGTTTCTCTTAGCTAGAGTATAACAAGGGGTGAGTACAGTGAGAGGGTCTAGTAAAAACTAAGCCCACGTGGATATGAGCACAGGGTACTGTTACAGTACATTTGCACCCACATTTTCCTATTTCTCTCTTACTTCTGAGATTTAGATGTTCTATCTCTATCTTATTTTCTGAGGCCACAAATTCCTCCTTTTCTTTTTTACTAGCACCACAACTTCACCCGCAGACTTCAATTCCCAGTCCTGTTCCATATCATCCACCAAAACTGTTGAGGTATATGTATTCTAATCTGAATTTATAATGATTATTCTCTTTATGCTTTGCATTCTAGCTTTAGGCAGGATATATTCATGTAAGTATTTTGGAACTTGAGAAATATAAAATGTCAATACTTACCGTACTTATTAAACAATATTTACTTAAAATATTTAAATACAACTACCTGTGCAAGATTCCTAAAACACAAATTTTGAAATGTACTTAATGTCTTTGTTTTCCATGGTTTCCATTCTTCCTCTACAATGTTTTTTAATTTCTTCCTTATGCTCATTACCACCATCCATATCTATAACTTCATCAGTCCAGGCCTGAATTAGTGAGCAATCACCTTACTGGTTCCCCTGTGCCTAGTTTCTTTTTTATCTAGTCTGGATACATATCTCATTAAGAATATCCATCATATCACTTCATAACTTAAAAGCAATATAATGAGTATCAGTTTTGTATTCAACATTATGGTAAGTACACAAAGATTTAAGCAAGCAATATATATGGATAAAATATTTGTAAGATATTTAAGAAAGAATTATTTAGGAATAGTTGGGGAAAAATATTATGCTATATATTATATATATGCAAATAATATAATGCTATATATTATATGTTATTATATATAATTATATATACATATGTACAGTTAATCCTTAAATTACAACATGGAGATTAGGGGTGCCAACCCCTTGTGCAGTTGAAAATCTGTTTATAACTTTTGGCTCCCTCCAAATGTAACTACTAATAGCCTACTCTTGATTAGACAGAAGACTTACAAATAACATAAACAGTTTATTAACATATATTTTGTGTTATTTATATAATTTATTGTATTTTTACAATAAAGTAAGCTAGAGAAAAGAAAATTTTATTAAGAAATCATAAGGAAGAAAAATACATTTATAGTACTGTAAAAAACCTGTATATAAGTAGACCCACACAGTTCAAACCCATGTTGTTCAAGGGTCAACTGTATATGCATATATATTTTTTATACACATACACACAGACATACAAACACATGAATAAGGCAAAGCAAATAATCCAACAGAAATTAGTCAAAATATCAATGGGAAATTCAAAGAGGAAATCCAAATGGAAAATCAGTATTTGAAAATAATGTTAATTTCAATTATAATCGGAGAAATGCAAACAAAAACCAAGTTTTTTCACAATAGCATTGGCAACATTTAAAAGTCTAACAATACGTTTTGAGGGAAATATTGGGTATATGACTTTTTCATATGTCACTACTGATGGTAATTTTTTATTATCATTTTGGAGAGCATAGCTCTTCATAAAATTACAAGGACTTATACTCTAAAATCCAGATATTCTACTTCAAGGTATATTATATTTCCTAGAGAAGCAAAAATAGCCACATAAGGAAACAAGTGCAAGAATATTAATTGTAGCAGTGCTGTAATAATAAAAAATATTTAAAACAAACAATAAGTTAAAGAGAAAGAAATTGTATTCACATCTTGGAATACAATAGTAAATTTAAAAGTATTTATGCTGATAAGAATCAGTAAGGATGACTATCAGAAACATAAAATTAAGTGTGAAAAGGCAAGAAGTAAATCAGCAGGGTATACATTTAAAAACAGAAAATAATACCATATTTTATTATGAATGTATATATATATATGAACTGGATGGACACACACCAAACCTATGATAGAGTGGCTGCCTTTAGAGTTGGGAAAGAGAAATCAACCAGGGGTCATAGGTTAAGCAAACATGGGCTTTATCTATAATACCTACTTTGAGAAATTGGAAGAGAAATATGATAACACATAGGATTCAGGTAATAAGTTAATTTTTTTTTTTTACTTTCTCTATATGTTTAAACTTTAACCAAATTATTGATAATATATTAAACTCAACTTTAGATGTAAACTAATGATATGTAAAATTCTTTTACTTCAAATATATTAGAGATTTCCAAAATGTATTTATTTAAATTATGTATTTGAAAAAATATATATTCACATGTATATATGTGTCTATTTACACACATGTACATACATATGTTATATGTATGCATGTTTTAAAAATTATGTATGTATATGTATATATACACAGAAAATAAAAATAAACATTTTTACTGATCAAAACCAGAACCTATCTACCTGCAAAGCACTGGGAAGGGTTTGAGCCAAAGGCCTGTTGGATACAATGTAATTGGAAGCAGACATTCAGAATGAGGCATTTGGCCCTACAGGAAACAGGAACAAATGTGTTCCACACAAAATTATAGGGAAACTGAGTCAGGTTTATTACTTAATGCCAAGGACTAGGGAGGGGCTGCTCTGTTTGTAAGAGCAGGCTGAAAATAATGTTGTTCAATAGCAGCCTAAGGCTATATCTTAAGTAGAATTGAATCTATGGATTGCTGTAAACAAACATAACAACAAAACTGCAAATTATATTGCAATCTTAACCACATAAAAATAATGCCAAAATGCCTTTATAAGACCTAGTTCTGAAAGAGGGCTCGGGAAGTCAGGTGGAAAAAACTGCAAACCATTAGAAAAGACTCTTATTTAAAAAGTCCTGGAAAACAAAATTGAAAAACATGTGAAGATTATTAATGAAAAGAAAGATAACCAAAAAAAGCAATGTGAATTCATTCTGGATAAAACAATATTACAAACAGTCTGACTAAAACACATGACTTTGGAAAAGGATGAATTAGGGGCACCTGGGTGGCTCAGTTGGTTAAGCAACTGCCTTTGGCTCAGGTCATGATCCTGGAGTCCTGAGATCGAGTCCTGCATTGGGCTCCCTGCTCAGCGGGGAGTCTGCTTCTCCCTCTGACCCTCCCCCCTCTCATGCTCTCTCTCTCTCTATCTCATTCACTCTCTCAAATAAATAAATAAAATCTTAAAAAAAAAGAAAAGGATGAATTAGGCACCTTTTAAAAAAAGAAAAAAAATTCATGTTTTAATCTCAAATGGAGTGAATTCTATACTGAACACAATCAAAGAGAGAATTAGTAAAATTGTAGATTGTACTGAAGAATTTATCCAGAATGCACAACAGAAAGATAAGGAGACTTTAAAAATATTAAAAGTTGTGGGGCCCCTGGGTGGCTCAGTTAGTTAAGCATCATCTCATCTCAGGTCTTGAACTCAGGGTTATGAGTTCAGACCCTGTGTTGGGCTCCATACTGGGTGTGGAGCCTACTTAAAAAAAGTGAAAAGTTGTTAAAATATGAAGAATAATTTTAGAAGCTTGAACACATGTAGATTGAAAACAGGTTTCAGTTGTAACTTTAATTGTGAGGCAAAACAAAGACAACTTCAGAAATACAAAAATTAAGAGTCTTTATTCCTACCCCTCTTCTAACCATTACTGAATTAGTATATTACATTTGGATATGATTAAGCAAAAAGAAAAAAAATAAGCATTAAGAAAAATAAACACATAAGGAAAGCAAGAGTTAAACTACACATGGGGAACACAGATAATGACAAAATATATTGATAAATTTAATAAACTACTAATTATAAATTAATACATTTTTGGTTTAAAATAAGTTAAAACCTACAACATAAAGTAAAATAGTAAGATCTAGAGGGGGCACAGTATAGTAGGCAGCTAAAGGACAAATAAGTCTTGTCATATTAAGGTAGAAGATATAAATGCTGACTAACTATAGATTTATTAGAAAACTTTCTAGCTAAATATGAAAGTTTAAAATGTAAAGCTACTCATTAAAGATTAAAAATATATTACTTGAAAATAAAAAGAGCAGGAAAAGAAAATTTTCTCAAATGTTATCAATCCATTAAATATCATGAAAAGACAGCAAAGAAGAAGAAAAAGGTAAACAGAAACAAAAGTAACAAATTTTAAACATAACTGAAAACAAGATGGAAGAAATTAGTCCAAAATATCAGTAATAATAAATGTAAATGTAATAATCTCAACTAATAAAACACAGATGACCATAAATATATATATATACATAAATATGTATATAGCTATATGCTACTAAAAGTGGCACATAATAAAGCCACACAGAAAATAAACATATGAAAAATGATATTCCAGATATTTATTGACCAAGGTAAAGCTGGTATAATAACTTAATGTCAAATAAAATAAAATTAAAGGTACAAACCTCACTGGAAATTAAGAAAAATACTATATAACTAAAAAATCAACCTAACAAGAAGATATAATAATCATAAATATTAACCTAAATATATAGCCTAAAATATTATTAAGCAGTGTCAAAATTAAGTGAATTTTGCAAATCTAAAATCATAATGAGTTATTTTTAAACAACTGTCAAAAATTGATATATCAAGCACATACAAAAGTAGTAAAGTTATAGAATTTTTGAATGACAAAATATATTTGATCTAACTTATCACCTAAAAATTCTGCATCCAATCAATAGAGAATATTATGTAGTCTTTTCAACATTGATTGTTTTCCAAAATTGACTAAGTCAATACACTAAGTCACAAAAGATGGGTTTTTTTGTTTTTGTTTTCTTTCCTTTTATTTTATTTTATTTTATTATGTTAATCACCATATATTACATCATTAGTTTTTGATGTAGTGTTCCATGTTTTAACAACTATCAAAGATCCAGTGTTATCTAGACCACATTCTCTAAACCCATTTAAAATAAATTAGTAATCAGCAGTAAGAAACAAACAATCCAGAACAAAACAGTAGTTTCTAAACCTCTGTGTTTGTGTAATAAGAATAGTAGTCTCAACTACTTCATTGGCTTAAGGGCAAATCACATTGGAAGTGACAAAATATTTCGACTGCAACAATAAAACGCCACATATAAAATTTCAGGATGTTGCTAAAGCAGTACATATAAATCTTAAGCCTTGAAACATATTTATTACAAAACAAGAGTGTTTGAAAATAATGATTTAATCAAATTAAGAGATTGTAAGAAAAACAGAGTACTTAAAGACAGTAGAAGGAAAAAAATAATATAAGAATAGAGAATAATGAAGTGGAAAACAAAGACAAAAAAGAGAAAACTTATAAAACCAAGAATGTGTTACTCACAAAAATACACAAATAAAAAATATTAGGAACAATAAAAGGTCACTGAGAGCAGACATTAACACTGTCATCAGAGAATAATTCAAACTTTATGAACTGTATTTTTAAAATTGAATGAAATTGCTAAAAAATACATTCTTGTAGAAAAAATAAAGTTAACTCAAGAACATACAGACAACGTGAAAATTCTTCCACCACTAAAGAAAATTAGCTGTTAATCATTAATCAAAAATCTTTCCTATAACTTACAGAATGAGAGAAAAAATTATAAATCATATATCTGATAACGGCTTAATATACAGATTCCATAAAGAATTCTTACAACTCAACAGCAAAAAAGACAAGCAACACAACTTTAAATAAACAAAGGACTTGAATAGGTATTTCTCTAAAGATCTATAAATGGCCAAAAAGTGCATGAAAAGGCATTCAGCATCATTTGTCATTAAGGAAATGCAAATCAAAACCACAATGAGATACCACTTCACACCCACTAGTATGGATTTAATCAAGAAAATGGAAAATAACAAGTATTGGCAAGGATATGGAAAAATTGGAACCCTCATATAGTGCTGGTGGGAATGTAACGGTGCAGCTGCTGTAGAAAACAGTTTGGCTGTTCCTCAAAAATTTAAGCATAGAATTACCATATGACCTAATAATTCCCTTCTAGGTATATTTTATTTCAAGAGAAATAAAAACATGTCCACACAGAAACTTGTACACAAAATTTTATAGTAGCATTATTCATAAGGGTCAAAAGGTAGAAATAACCCAAATGTCTATCAATAGATAAATGGCTAAACAAAATGTGGTATATACAACGGAATATTTTTCAGCCATAAAAAGGAATGAAGTACATGCTACAAGTTGGATCAACCTCAAAAACATTATGCTAAATAGAAGAAGTCAGACACAAAGATCATATAGTACATGATTCCTTTTATATGATATATCCAGAATAGGCAAATTAATCAAGACAGAAGGTACACTAAAGAGGTTATCAGGGGATTTGGGGAAAGAGGAATGGAGGGTGATTACTTAGTATGGATAGGAGATGTATTTATGAGGTGATGAAAAAGTTTTGAAACTAAAAAGAGTTGGTAGTTGTATAAATTTGTGAATATACTAAATACTACTGAATTGTACCCTAAATACAACTAAATAGTACTTTTAAATGATTAACTTATGTGAATTTCACTTCAAGAAAGTCTTCCCAAAGTAACACCAGAACAAGATAAATTTACAAGAAAGATTTAGAAAAACTCCATGGAACAAGTAATGCCTATATAATACAAACTGGCTCTTCGAATGAAAGAAAATTGCCATTTTATTTTGTGAGGCTAGGAAAAACCTAATAACAAACTTCAAACAGGACAGTACAAGAAAAGAAAGTATTAGAACATCTCATTTTTAATAAATATTAATAGAGAAAACATTACTACATTCCATAAACCAGCTAGTGAACAATCTAAATCATGACAACAGGAATGCCTTCAAAAGGCTTGTCAGTCTAGCCTACACAACTCAGTAAGAATCAATGATCGTGAAGATAAATCAATAAAAATTATCCAAACTAAAGAACAAATATTAAAAAGAGAGAATTTAAAAAGGAAAAAGGAAAGGACAGAACATCCCAGAGCTATGATACAAACAAAAAGTCTAAATAAATATAACTGAATGTCAGAAACTGAAGACAGAAAAGAAAAAGAAATACTTAAAGAGATTTTGCTGAAAATTTTCCAAAATTACGGACAGCCACCAAAGTACATATTAAAGAAGCTTAAAAACACCACAGAGAATTTTTTAAAAGAAATGACATGGCATAATCTTGGCAGGAAATCCTGGAGGAAGTCAGAGAAGACATATTACATATAGGATTGCAGCAAAATTACAGCAGACTTCTCACTTAAAAACTAGGAAAGCCAGAAACAATGGAGTGACATCTTTAAAATGCAAAAGAGAAAAACTGTCTAAGAGAATTTTATATGCAGAGTAAATATCATCAAAATTACAAACTTCTCCTTAAAGGATCAGGTAAGAGAATGAAACAGCTAGCTATAGACTGAGAGAAAATATTTGTAAATCATATATTTAATAAAAGATTTATATCTAAATTATAAAAAGAACTCTCAAAAAATAAATATTAAGAATATAATCCAATAAAAAATGGGCAAAACAGACACAACCAGGAAAGGTAGATTTATGGCAAATAAGTACTTGAAACTATGTTCATAGTCATTTGGGTAATTTAAACCACAATGAGATATCCATGCACATTTTTTATAATGGCTAATTTTTTAAAATCTGACAATGTCAAGTGCTGACAAGGATTTTAAGGCACCTGGAAATCTCATACCTTGTTGGTAGAAATACAAAATATTTCAGAACAAAAAACAGTTTGGGAGTTTATCATAAAGTGAAATATACAATTATCATATGACCCAGTACCATTATGTTTACCTAAAACCCATAAACAAATCATTTTATTAATGATCATGAACAATTTAAAACAACTCAAATATCCCTCAAATGGGGAATGGATAAACAAATTGTGATCTATCCATACAATGGAATACAACACAGCACTAAAAATTATCATACTACTGATACAATATGTATGGCCGTAGCAGAGTTCTGCAAGTCTTGAGAAACACATATGCCAATACTGTTAAAATATAGAATAATTCTATCATCTCCCTAAATCCCCCATACCATTTGTAGTGTAGTAAACTCACTTTCATGCTCAACCCTGGCAATTGTTTATCTGTTCTCTGTCCCTGTAGTTTTATCTTGGCTAGAATGTCATATAATGTAATCAAACAGCATATAGCCTTTTGAGCATGATTTCTTTCACTTAGCTAAGTGTATTTGAGATTCATCCACCTTTCAGCATCATTACATATACTTCCTTTCTTTTTATATTTTTGTAAAACTCTATCCTGTCTCAGTTTCCATGATACACATCCCCCAGTTTTCCTTTTATTAGCTCTTTTGTACTTTCTTTTAAGTCTCCTTTGCAAGATACTCTCTCTATTCAAACTTTACAGCTTGACTTTCTCTAGACATCAGTCCTGAGCACACTTCTATATCTACCCTTACTTATTAGGGTGATTTCCAATGTTACCCTATATGCTAATGAGTCATAAATTTTTATCTCCATATTATAAATCCAGATGTCCCCATCCAATGTATTAAGATCTTATTCTTTCTGGGGTGCCTGGATGGCTCAGATGGTTAAGCATCTGCCTTCGACTCAGGTCATGATCCCAGGGTCTTGGGATCAAGCCCCACGTCTGGCTCCTGGCTTGGTGGGGAGCCTGCTTCTTCCACTCCCTCTGCCTCTCTCCCTCCTCATGCTCTCTCTGTATCTCTCTGTCGCAAATGAATAAATAAAAAATCTTTAAAAAAAAGAAGATCTTATTCTTTCCTCACAAGTGCACTGACTCGCAGAGCATACCCACCTTGATTAGGGGTTTAACATTCCCTTCTTTGGGGTCAATTAAGCCCTCAGCTAGGTTCTGTTTTCTCCCCCCTCTCCCCATAAGAGGTTAGAAACTCCTTGTATAACTCCAAGGAAGCCCTCTAAAATGCTCTAAGTTTTTTGTTGTCTGTATTCAGAGCATCAGTTGAGCTTAACAATAAGCCCCCCAATTCATGTCATTTTAATTTTCACTTCCCACATGTTTCTCAAATGCCTGATATATGAGACTAACTAATGGATTCCCTTACACTGCTGTATGATCCCATTGCACCCCCAGTATACTTTCAACAACTAGATAGCTGTATCAGGACTCTTTGTGTTCTACCTCCCACCAGTGATGGAATCACTCAATCTTTAATCACTTTGGGTACGAACTTCACAGGTGGTTGTTTTCTGGGAAGCGGATTATAAGACAGTGTTTAGCATATAGGATGTTTACCATAGTGCCCTTGGAATCAATAATTGTAGAAAGCAAGTATGAAAAATGGAAGGAGTATGACTAGCAACAGCATTGGCCAAGTCCATGAAGAGCTGTGGAACTAGATGAATCATAAAGATTGTCCCCTGTTGGAGCAAGATGGCCAGGCTGTTATCAGTACTGGGGATGTACACACCCCCACATCCCCAGAAGCAGCATGGCATTGTGTGAGGTGGCTTTCTGAAACAATTCTTAAAGGGGCTGACAGCTAGAGACTGTCCTCTGATAGTGCTCTCACAGGTGGGGCAATAAGTTCTTCATTGAAGGGGGATCTGGGTGGTAAATCCCAGTATCCACTACAATGTCCCAAACCAAATTCTTAAAATTAAACCAATACCCTCCTCCCCCAAATATAATCCCTCTCCACTCCTCCCCATTTTAGGAATTTATCCAAAAGTTCTAAAAGTAGAAATCTAGTAGTCCCTCCTAATATCTTCTTTATCACCAGCTACCCACAATATATATTAGCATTAAGTACAGACATTTTTACCTCCAAATTATATCTTACATTTTCCCTAGTATATTGTCTCTATAGCCACTGCCACCACACCAGTCTAAGCCACAATCATCTCTCACCTGGACAATTCCTATAACCTCCTTCCTAGTCTTCCTGTTCCCTCTGTTGCCTTTTCCAATCTATTCTCCACATAAAAGTCAGTATGAACTTTGTAAAGTATAAATTGGATCATCTCAACCCTCTAGCTTCAAACCGTTAAGGGCTTCCTACTGAATTTAGAATTGAATAGAAACTCCTTCACATCTACCACCAGGCTTTGAGTGATTGGTACTTTCTCTAATCTCATTATGGCGCTCTCTCTCTGTCACCACTCTTGGGCTATATAGAATTCCTTCAGTTTTTGGATACTGCTGGGTAGTTCCCTGCCATAAATAAAACATTCTCCATTTTCTTCTAATCTTTGTGTTTTTTTGCCTGGCGGGTTGTCATACTTCAGGTTATCAATTTTAACATTACCTTCTCAGAGAGCTCTTCCTTCATAGTCAGTGATTATACATTTGTGGCTGTTTAGCATCTCTTTAATATTCTTTTATATCAGTAGAAATTCTCATAATGCAGGTGATTCCCACATTATGAACCCTGCCTCTCCAAGGCAGATATCAGAATTCAACTTCCCAACTGTTATGGCAGCTGGAATGCAGATCTATGATCCAGAAACTGCTAGTCACTTGCACCAGAGTTAGCCTTCCACTGATAAGAAAAAAACAAAATGAGGAATTAGTCTCACTACAATTCACCTATCAGAAAGCAGGTGACAGAAGTGACAAGCTCTGCAGAATAGTAATTGTGAGCATTCTGACAGCCCATCCTGAGCACCATTGTAGGGGTGGAGGGTTTGTTAAAACTATAGTTTGGGAGCTAAATGATGGTGGCTAGCTTCTTTTGCTAGAGTAGCCTCCTTCAGTGTGGTTGGATATTGTTCCTGGCTCCATAATTTTCCCAAAGAGTCTGTGAGACATCTTTCATATGTTGAAAAATTCCTTTTCTCCTAGAACTAACCACAGTGGATTCCACTGTTTGTAACTAAAGCCTAACATTTATAATCTCCCATCTAGGGCACATCTGTTCTATTACCCTCTATCTTAAATTTTTTTGTTTCCATTATTGCATTAGCACAATTTCTAATTGTGTGTGTATTTTCCATTTCTCTACTAGATTATAAACACCTTGAGGGCTGAGTCTGTATTTTTCATTCAGAAAAATATGAAGTCTCATTGTTGGTTCATTCAACAAACTTTATGGAACCCTTTCTCTTTGGCAGACATTGACAAAGGCACTAAAGAATATAACATCCATAAGATGATTCCTCTTCTCAAAGTGCTTACATCTTATTTGGAGATACAGACATAGAAATAGATCATTAATATCTAATATAGTCAATACATGGATAAAAATTATCAAGGGTTCTTGTAAGTTTACCAAGGAAGAGCATCTAATATAATCTGTGGGAGAAGACAGGAGGTGAGACTAAGAAAAAGAGAAACAGGAAAGGGAAGGAGTCATGGAAGTTTCAGGAAGAACTTGGAAGATGCAATGCCAAAGCTTAAAAGGGTGTGAGCAGGAGCTTGACAGGTGAAAGGAGAGGAGTTGGGGGATGGTGTAGACTAAGAAGGCTCCAGGTAAAGGTGAAAGGCCCCAGAGTGAAGAATTATATGGTAGAGAGAGGGGTGCTTTTCACAAGGAGGTAGGCAGGAGAGAAGACACAAGGTGAGGAAGAGACTGAAAAGGCAAAAATTACTCATGAATGAACTCATGCTCCACTGGAGATTCCTAAAATTATGCCTGAATATGGAAAAGGCTAAGAAGAGAATGTAAAAAAAAAAATGTAACGAGGAGATTAGTTTGAATGATTTTATTTCATTTTTTAAAACTTCTATACCTATTGGAACATTCTGTATATCATTATTTTGTCAGTTAACTGAAGTTTGTAAAAATCCTTTTTCAACTATCTTCAACACACACTAGCCAGTGCTTCTAGTGTATATTTTTCAGCACTGCTATATCATTTATATGATATTAGTTATAAAGTATACATTTTTTTGTATTTATTTTGTTTCTCCATATAGACTACATTTTAAAAGTAGGCACTGTTTATCTCTTCAGATCCTTATGATTTTAAACACCTCTGTAAGCATGCAGCAGCATTTAATAAATGCTTATGGAAAGAATATGAAAGATTATACTGAGGAAACTTGAATGTAAAAGGAACTGTTTCACTTTCTATGGTTGTTAACGTGTAATATGCCCACAAGAAGTTCAAAATATCTCATTGCGATCTGGGTTATTCCGTGGCGTATGCTGTAAAGTATTCTTTAAAAATAAATTATATAGTTGGGTAATGACGTATATCAATTCACATCCAGCTTTTGCAAATGATAAAACAGAACTCAAAGACTGAGATTATTAAATCGAATCAAGATTTATAATCCTACCAGTGTTCACATAAATTCCCCTCCAAGACCCAGACAAACCACTTATCTAAGTAACCTTCTTATCTTTTAATTCTTAATGAAATGTCCTTAAGGCCTGAGCTGTAGAGTCCCTGCTTTATGCACCAGGAAAATGGAGGTTTGTCACAAGACCTTTAGCAATGGTAGACAAATAGGCAGCAAAATGGAAATAGTAAAGTGAAAAGTACCATTGGCTGGTTAAGAAAAAAAATAACTTCCCTATTCATTCTTCACTCTATATAAACTCTGGATCTAAAATGCTGAAATACAGATTGGGGAACAAACTTTCACATATGTGGGCTGAATTTTTCATTCTTCACTCTATATAAACTCTGGATCTAAAATGCTGAAATACAGATTGGGGAACAAACTCACATATGTGGGCTGAATTTTCAATGAATACATCCCTCCAGCTCTTCCCTGTGTTTCTCAGAGCTACGTGGGCCTGTTCTGCTTTCAATGGGTTAATTACCAAGGAAGCATTTTTCCTCTGTGGTCTAGACATAGAAATATCCAGATATTGTTTCCCTTGAAAGGCAGCCATCCTGCTGAATGTACTTGATCATCAATTCCCATGTTTTTCTAAGGCCAGATGGGGCTAAACATAATTTCTGAAGATTTTTCTCTCTCCTTTATTCGCCGATTAACAGCTTGTTTGTTTTCGATTGAGGATTCTGCCAGGCAAATACAGGGATGAAAAAAAAAATTCCTTAATTTTTAAGTTGGAGAAACTCAAGAATGATGGATTTGCTGTAGCCAAGAGGAAACAATCCTTGGACCTAACAAATAAGCATGGGGGGGGAAGTTTACTCAATATTACATAATTTCAGTAGTATGAGTACATAATGGGGATTTTGAGAATAATATAACTTTCTTTTCTTTCCTTTTTTTTAAAGATTTTTTAAAGATTTAAAGATTTGGGGCGCCTGGGTGGCTCAGTTGGTTAAGCAACTGCCTTCGGCTCAGGTCATGATCCTGGAGTCCCGGGATCAAGTCCCACATCGGGCTCCCTGCTCGGCGGGGAGTCTGCTTCTCCCTCTGACCCCCTTCCCCCTCGTGCTTTCTGTCTCTCATTCTCTCTCTCTCTGAAATAAATAAAATCTTTAAAAAAAAAAGATTTAAAGATTTATTTATTTGACAGAGAGAGAGAGCACAAGCAGGGGGAGGGTCAGAGGGAGAGGGAGAAGCAGGCTCCCCACTGAGAAGAGAGCCAAACTTAACTGAAACCCAAAGGTAGGTGTGTATGGTACATATAAATAGGTAGAGAGTGAGAGAAAGAGTGAAATCTTAACCTTTGGGAAAAAAAATCTTAATCCTGACAATGCTATCTCTTTGACCTTGGATAAGTCACTTCAGTTATTTGAGCTCTTGTTTTTATACATACAGACTAAAAGATTTAGATGATTTTATATCTAAGATCTTTCCATCTCTAAAACTTTTTGACCTCCTGTGGTTAATTCCCAGCCCAATAATAGCATACCTGGGAATAATTCTGTTTCTCCTCCATTGTCTCCCCCATCCCTTATTCTATTTGGAGAGACTATCTGCCTGTTTTGTTGGACTTACATAAGTTGGAAGTGAAGACAGCTGAACCTGCTCTGAAACCAATATAAATAGCTCCAGTGTCCTGAATGCACCTTCCCTGTTTTGGAGGCCAAGCAACTTCATGCAGACATGGGAAGGATTAAGTGGTACTTCATCTGAGTGCAGACTGGCACAGGGGCCAGGCACATGTAGGCCACATGAGGTTACTCTGAGACATCTCCTTTCTGGGAGGACCTGGACCTCCCCTCTCCCATTACAGTCTCAGATTCCTGAGTCCTAGAGGCCCCCTGTCAGCCACAAAGAATGGCACTGCCAGGAACAGTGGTAAGTAGGAGGAACCTAACCCTGACTATAATAGGACTCACTCCAACTCTAAATAACTCAGGGAGCTCATTTGGCCACCAGGACTACTTTCTCCCAGCTTTGCTAAAATAGCCAAATCTGTGATTGCTGATGCCCAGTAGTGACATATCCATTCGAGGCCAGGGACTGTGAAAAATATGCTTAAAAAATGAGTTACTATGATTAATGTTCTTAAAAACTATTTTTTTATATCAAAACATCATTAAAGTGGCTGGAGAGACTGATCACTTCTGGTTACTCTGTGACTAAAGGGACACACCACCTGAGTCCCCAGCTAACACAAGGCCAAACTTTGCTCAGATACTGGTGAGCCATGTGGGAATAACAAAGGCTGTACTGGCAAATGACAGAAACATCGCTTCTTACAGGCCAAACCCTCACTAGCAAGGTGCACCGCACCCTCCATGGAGTTACCCAGACTGGGCCTCCCATTTCATTCTGAAATGCATGTTCCAGCAGTATTAGACACACTCTGGAAACAACTACACATTTCTGAATGATGAGTTCTGAGGTAAAGACTTGTCAGTAGTATGGTAATATGGATAAAAGAAAAATATTTTATTTGGTGATAGAATTTCCTAACCCTTAAAAAGACACTACAGAACTTGGTTTGACTGCAGACTGAAGTTAATGATCAAGGTTTTGTGTCTAATTCGTTGTCACAGAAGAAAACCAATCCTCCCTCATATTTTTTTTTCTTGCTGCATGTTAGATGCCACATTAAAGCATACCAAAATAGCAATTTCAGCCTCAGGGACAGATTTTTATCACACTAGATTGCTTTCTTCAAACATCTGACGGTATGTTTTCCAGCCCTAATATCCCCATCCAAAAAAAAAAGGAGTTTCAAATTAAAAATACTTTAAATCAGGGTACCCGGGTGGCTCAGCCATTAAGTATCTGCCTCAGACTCAGGTCATGATCCTAGGGTCCTGGGATTGAGCCCCACATCAGGCTCCCTGCTCAGCAGGAAGCCTGCTTCTCCCTCTCCCACTCTCCCTACTTGTTTTCCCTCTCTCACTGTGTCTCTCTCTGTCAAATAAAAAAATAAAATCTTAAAAAAATACTTTAAATCTATCCCATTGAATTAAAAAAAAAGTGGTTAGAGAGACTGATCACTTCTGGCCCCTCTGTGACTAAATTAGGGACATATTACCCAAGTCTTAGCTGACATTAGTCCAAACTCTACTCAAACACTGATGAGTCACATGGCAATAATGAAGGCAGAATTGGCAATGTATAAGAATATTACCTTTCACAGGCTAAACACCTCACCAGAGAGGTGCATGGTGTCCTCCCTGGAGTTATCCAGACTGGGCCTCTGGTTTCTTTCTGAAACGTGTGTTTCAACTGTCTTAGACACACTCTAGAAGCAAATACGCATTTCTGAATGAGGTCCTGAAGTGAACACTTGTCAGCAGTAGGGCATTCTGTTCTGTGATGCTACCACAATTCACTGATCCATTCTACTCTTGGTAGGCTCTTGAGGAGTTTTCCATTTTTTACTATTATAAGTAGTGTTACTAAGATAACCTAGTTCATGGCTTTTGATAAAGCTATGCATACATTTCTGTTGGTCATGTACCTTAG
This sequence comes from Eumetopias jubatus, assembly GCF_037043125.1. NCBI lineage: Eukaryota > Metazoa > Chordata > Mammalia > Carnivora > Otariidae > Eumetopias > Eumetopias jubatus. The sequence goes on from NW_028274807.1 coordinate 46,658,400, forward strand.
TATACCTAGCACAGCATTGTCATATGGTGGTTTCTGGTTTACACTTCCCTGATGACGAATGAGGTTGATACATTTTGTAAGTTTATTGGCTATTTGAGCATCTTTTATTGTAAATGATCTGCTCAAGCCTTGTTCATGTTTCTATTGGTTTATCTGCCTTTTCCTTATTGATTTCTAAAAGTTCTTTTTATATTCTTGATATGATTATTTTGAGGTTCTTACAGAGGCTCCTGATTTGAATATGAACTGAATTATCATTTTTGTTTTAAAATTTTTGTTTTTGTAAGGAAAACAAAAGCAAAAATAAAAAATATTAAAAAAATATTTTAAAAAACCACAAATAAACAATTGGGACTACATCAAACTAAAAAGCTTTTGCTCAGCAAACGAAACCATCAACAAAACAAAAAGACAACCTACCAAATGGGAGAAGATATTTGCAAGTGATATATATGATAATATATATATTAATATCCAAAATATATAAAGAACTCCTACAACTCATGCAACTTAATCTGATTAAAATTGGCCAAAGACCTAAATAGACATTTTTCCAAAGAGGACATACAGATGGCCAACAAACACATGAAAAGATGCTCAACATCACTAATAATCACGGAAATGCAAATCAAAACCACAATCCACTATCATCTCACACCAGTAAGAATGGTTAGTATCAAAAAGGCAAGAAATGACAAGTGTCAGCAATGATATGGAGAAAAGGGAACCCTCATGCACTGTTGGTGAGAATGTAAATGGTGCAGCCAAATACAATATGGAGGCTCTTCAAAAAATTGAAAAGAGAAATAACATTATATGATCCAGTAATTCCACTTTCTGGTAGTTAAAGAAAATAGGGCGCCTGGGTGGCTCAGTTGGTTAAGCATCTGACTTTGGCTCAGATCATGACCTCAGGATCTTGGCATCAAGCAAAACATCATGTTCTCCTCTCAGCAGGGAGTCTGCTTGTCCCTTTCCCTCTCTCCCTCCCCCTCCCCCTGCTTGTGCTCTCTCTGTGAATAAAATCTTAAAAAAGAAAGAAAATGAAAACACTAATTCAGATACATACATTCTTATGTTTATTGCAGCATTATTTTCAATAGCCAAGATATGGAAGTAACCTAAATGTACATAAACAGATGGAACACACACACACACACACACACACACACACACACACACACGCACACAGGAATATTACTCAGCCATAACTGCCATTCATAACAACATGAATGGATGAATGAATCTGAAGGGTATTATGTTAGGTGAAATGAATCAGACAAAGAAAATACTATATGATTTCACTTCTATGTGAAATCCAGAAAAACAAAACAAGTAAACAAACAAAAAAGCAGAAACAGACTCATAAATACAGAGAACAAACTAGTGGTTGCTGAAAGGGACTGGGCTAGGGGCTTGGGCAAAATGGGTAAGGGGGATTAAGAGGTACTGAGTTCCAGTTATAAGATGAATAGACCACAGGATGAAAAACACAACATGGGGAATACAGTCAATAACATTATAATAACTTTGTATGGTCATGGATAGTGGTTTCATTTGTCACGGTGAGCATTTTGTAGTGGATATAATTGTCAAGTCATTGTGCTGTACACCTGAAACTAGTATAACAATGTATGTCAACTATACTTCAATTAAAAAATTATAAAAACCTTTTTTTAAAGAAAGTGACAATGATACAGTAAAATTCATTCTTGAAAAAGATCTAATTACTAGAGCTTACGGTAGACAAGAAAATGTACAAATATGAGAAATATTTCATTCATGGAAGTAAAATATTCATTCCATGGGAAAAAATGCTATAATAGAAAATAACAACAACAACAAAAAAGTTCATGGAACACTACATCAAAAAAAAAAAAATCTTGAAGCTCTATGCAAATTATCATGTTTATGCATCACAGTCATTTTCTAAAATAAAGAACATTTGAATTAAAAAAAAGTTCTTCTTGTGCTCTCTTTAAAAGACCACAAAGTTGCCTTCTTCAAGATCACAAAGTTGATCACCTTACTTTTCCTCTAAAAGCTGTATTGTTTGTCTTTTCCATTTAGATATATAATCCATCCGAATTTGATTATTTTCTATAAAGTATGAAGTAAGGGCCACAACACATATTTTTCATGAGGATATCCAATTAACTCAGCATTATTTATTGAAAAGACTATTCTTTCTTCACTGTGCTTTTTTATACTTTTATCTTAAGTCAAGTGACTATATATGTGAGTCTAAATCTAGACTCCATCCTAATGGTCAGTGTGTCTATCCTATTACCAAAGCCATCCTGTTTTAGTTACTATAATTTCATAATAAATTTTGATATCTGGCAAAGTAAATCCTTCAGCTATCTTCATCTCCAAAAATACTTTGGATATTCTTGGCCCTTTGCATTTCTAATTTTCATTTATTTCATTTAACAAAAAGAATGTTCATATTTTTTACTGGGATCACACTAAATTTGTAGATTCATTTGGGCAGAATATTCTAACAATATTGAGTCTTCCATCTGTAAACATGGGCTATCTCTCCATTTGTTTAGATCCTCCTTAATTTCTCTCAATGTTTTATAGTTTGACTACAGAAATGTTTGCACATGTTTTATTACATCAGTTGCTTAGAGCTATGATTTTTTAAATGTTATTATAAATAATAATGTTTAAATATCATTTTCTATTTGCTTCTGGTATATAGAAATATTTATAAAATTACGCATATTAAACTCATATTCAGGGGCATTGCTAAATCTCTTGTAAATTCTTGTTGTTTTTCTGTAGTTTGTTGATGTGATGAGTTACATTGAGTGATTTCCTAATGTTAAACAATCCTTGCATATCTTAAATAAACTCTTCTAGGTTAGATATAGCATTTCTTTTATTTCTAGGTTGACTGTTAATATTTCTTTTGCATCAATGTTAAACATTTGGTTTCCTTTACAACATCTTTCACAATTTTATAATCCATGTTATGGTGCCTCTTAAAAAGAGTTAGAAATTGTTCCCTTTCCTTCTGTTCCCTGGAAGAATTTGTGTAATCCTGCTATTATGTCTTTCTTAAATGTTTGGAAGAATTCACCAGTAAAACTATCTTGGCCTAAGAATTTGATTATGAGAACATTTTAATTAAGAATCCATTTTTAAAATATCTACCTAATTGCTTACATTTTTTGTTTCTTCTTATGGCAAATTTAAAGGTGAATTTTATTTATTCATTATTTTTTTTTTTTAGAGAGAGAGAGAGAGCATGAGTGGGAGGGGAGGGAAGGAGGGGGAATCTTAAGCAGGCTCCACACCCAGCACCAACCCAGACACCAAGCTTGATCTAACAATCTGGAGATCATGACCTGGCTGGAAATCAAAAGTCAGCCATGGGATGCATGGGTGGCTCAGTTGGTTAAGCATCTGCCTTTGGCTCAGACCATGATCCCAGGATCCTGGTATTGAGCCCTGAGTCAGGCTCCCTGCTCAGTGGGGAGACTGCTTCTCCCTTTCCCTCTGCCCCTCAGTCTGCTCATCCTCTCTCTCAAATAAATAAACAAAATCTTAAAAAATAGCAATAAAAAAAAGAGTCTACTGACTCTTAGCTGACTGAGCCACCCAAGTACTGCCAAAGATTTGCAAAAGTATTCTTTTTAAGTTTTTATTTTTTTTTAAGTTATCTCCACACCCAATCTGGGGCTCGAACCCACAACCTTCAGATCAAGAGTCACATGCTCCATGAACTGAGCCAGCCAAGTTCCCCCTCTTCTTATGGCAAATTTTTTAAGTTGTTAGGTTTTTGAGTTACTAATCCATCTCATCCAAATCATTAAATTTATGGAGAAAGTGTTCATAATACCTCTTTTGATGTATTATGATCTATACATTTTTATTTTTGAAAATTTGCGGGATTTTTTCTTGATCACTGTTGTGAGAAGTTTATTAATTTTATGAACTTTATCAAAGTACCAACCCTTAACTTTGTTGATTTTTCTTTTATATTCTTATTTTTTATTTCTGCTCTTCATGACTTCTTTTTTTTTTTTAAGATTTTATTTATTTATTTGAGAGAGAGAATGAGATAGCATGAGAGGGGGGAGGGTCAGAGGGAGAAGCAGGCTCCCCGCTGAGCAGGGAGCCCGATGTGGGACTCGATCCCGGGACCCCAGGATCATGACCTGAGCTGAAGTCAGATGCTTAACCGACTGAGCCACCCAGGCGCTCTGGTTTTCTTTGTTTATCTTCAACTTGGGATTCCTAGATTTGCCTGAATCTCTCAGTTGATAGCTTTCATCAACTTTGGAAAATTTAAATAATGATTTCCCCCCATTTTCTCTCATTTTCCTTCTGTGACTCCTATTATATGTATGTTAGACCTTTGGATGATCCTACATATCTCCATTTTTTTTCTAATTTTTTCTATATGCTTCATATTGTATATTTTTATTGACCTGTCTTTCAATTCACTTTTCCTGTATACTTCTCTCTCCAATCTACTCTTAAATTCACTCATTGAGTTCTTAATTCAAGATATTGTATATTTCAGGGCACCTGGGTGGCTCTGTTGGTTAAGCATCTGCCTTTGGCTCAGGTCATGATCTCAGGGTCCTGGGATTGATCCCCATGTCAGTCTCTCTGCTCAATGGGGAGTCTGCTTCTCCCACTCACTCTCCCTTTGTGCTCGCCCTTTCTCTCTCAAATAAATAAATAAATAAAATCTTTAAAGAATATATTTTTCTCTATTCTATATTGGCCATGTTTCTTTTTCTTTTTTTTTCAGAGTATAGTTCCCTGAAGAAATTCTCCATATTTTTATCCATTTTCCATCTTCTCTAATATATGTAATATATTAATCATAATTATTTCAAAGAACAGATTGGTAACTCTGATATCTGAATCATTTATTGGTCTCCTACTAGTTTCTTTTTCCTCTTGATCATCAATTATATTTATGTATTTCTAGATGCAAAGTAATATTTTATTGTGTGTCAGACACTGAGTATAAAAGAAATGAAAAGGCTCTCAATGATTTTATCTTCCACCAGAAAGGTTCCTCTCCCACACACACTTTTTCTCTGTTATACAGCTCAGATAACAGGCTGATCATTCTATCCAATCAGAAATTGACCTGGGTCAGAGCTGGATTTCAGAGTAAGTCTCAGTGTACAACTATTTCAGCCCACTTGCTTAGGAATGACCATCTCAAGCTTACTGAGAGAGAAACAAATTGGTCTCTTTCTCCTCAATCCTGAAATATTGTAGGACTTCCAGTTCAGTCATTCATAAGTTTCCAGTCCAGCTCTTCAGCTCCCCACTCTGGGCATCTTAATCATCTAGCAAACATCTTGATTGTAAGACTAATGGAGTGCTTAAGGCAGGTCCCCTCCACCTTAGATTTCACTCTGCCTTTTTGAAGCTTTTGGATTTTCTTTCCCATCCCCAGGGCTGTTACAGATCTCAAATTGAGCCAATGTCACATGGAGTGAACTAGCCATACATAACCAAGAAGCCTCTAAGGTTTCCAATTTGGGTCTCCAGCCTCCTGACACTGCTAACACACAACAACACTTTGATGGTTTTTCTTCTTCCCTGTAAGTATCTTAATGCCTAAATCAAGTCCAATCTGCAGGTCATGCCCTGAGTCAGTTAAATCCCTCAAAGGGAAAAATTCCCAGGATCCAGCAAATGTTCACAAGAGAGAAAAATCAGCTCACCTCAGAAGTTCTTCCATCATTTTAGAGTCTTTATCTTCTCTCCCTATGGAGAAGTAAGGGGAGATGAGTTGGGGAGTGAGTGAACTGACTAGCCAAATATTCCCTCAAATCTATTATGTAAACCAGAATCCAAGTCCTTATAATTTCAAATGCTAAGAATTAATCATTTTCTGTTTAAGCTGTGGCTGGTAGAAACCAAAGTTTAACAAAATGGGTAAGAGTGAAGTAAACCAAGAGCTTACAAAGAAATTAGATTAATCTTTTCCTCATCATTCTACAGCACTATATGGCTCCTGCCTATACTTAACTAAAACTTCACTCTCAAGTATTCCCTCTCTACTCACTAAATCTAACAACCATTTTTCAAGTTTTGCTTTTTTATTTACCCTTCTACAGAATCTGATAAAATGTCCCAGAGACATCAGAATACAAGGACAGTCAGGAGATATTTTACTCAGGAGGCACTACCGATCTTATTAGTCTTACCCATTTTTAATGAAAAAGAGTATGAATTATAGTCATATAGTTAATCCAGATTGCATACCCCCAAAATACCCAATTCTTATAGCTTATATAAATTTAAAATATACCATAAGTATATTCTAGCCTATAAAGACCCTGCCTTAAATGTTACAGAAAAGAGAGCATATATTACTGAACTCTTTTAAAGCATCCAGCTACAATGACCAAAATGTTTCCAGCTTACTAATGCATTCTGGATCATGTTCATTAGTTTATGCTCGCTTTTTTCCAAAGACATTTGGGTTTTTTTAAAGATTTTATTTATTTATTTGACAGGGAGAGCACGAGCAGGGGAGTAGGGGAGCAGCAGGAAGAGGGAGAGGGAGAAGCAGACTCCCTGTTGAGCAGGGAGCCTGATGCAGGACTCGATCCCAGGACCCTGCAATCATGACCTGAGTCGAAGGCAGATGCTTAATGACTGAGCCACCCAGGCGCCTCCCAAAGACATTTATTATCATAACATTCAACAAATTGAACTCACTCTGAAAAATTAAGATGATAGTACTTTTTGTTCTTTGGTATCAAAAATTAGCTTATTCAGCACTTAGGGTTGTTGCAAATACTGAGAAGACATTAAGAAAGGGAAAGAAACTACATGCCAGCTCCATTCATTTTGAAAGCTTTCGGCACTGGGTTACACAATGGAAAAATCTCAAGGACATTCCCTATGTCTGTGTGTTTGTAACAATTACATGAAAGTCAAACACAACTCCAAGAAATGAATTGTGCTCAAATGCTTTAGAGTTAAAATGCTGGGTATGTGGACTAGGTTCCCTAACAGAGACTGGTACTTTTATTAAATGACTTGAAGTTCAGGACAGGGGATTTGCTACTTTATGAAGATCATCCTGATCACATAAATGAACCAAAGTGGTGGGTTAATTTTAGATACCAATACATAGAGTGATACAGCAATTCACAAATTCATAAACTTGAGATTAAATGTTATTTTTTTTTCTATTTGTGGGTAATATTGATGTTCCATAAATAAAAATGTTAGCCTTTCTTTATCAGTTTACTTAAAATCCACTTAGGATACACCACAAACTCCTTGGCCTTGGCCTACAAAAACCACCATGGTCAGGCTCCTGCCTATCTTTATAATCTCACCTCTCCACAAACATCCTGCTTTTCAAGAAATTTAAATCACTTGATGTTTGATGCATAAAGCTATTCTTCATCACTGTGCTTTAGTACAAGCTCTTTCTTCTACCTACAATTTCTTTCCCCACCTTTCTTTCTTACACGGTGAACCCAATTCAAATGTCACCTTCTAGGGGCAACTGGGTGGCTCAGTCATTAAGCATCTGCCTTCAGCTCAGGTCATGATCTCAGGGTCCTAGGATTGAGCCCCGCATCTGGCTCCCTGCTCTGCAGGAGGCCTGCTCCCCCCCCACTCCCCCTGTTTGTGTTCCCTCTCTCGCTGTATTTCTCTCTGTGTCAAATAAGTAAATAAAATCTTTAAAAAAAAGTCACCTTCTATATGAATCCTTTTCTTTTCTTTTTTTTTTTTTAAAGATTTTATTTATTTGAGAGAGAGAGCACATGAGAGGGGATAGGGTCAGAGGGAGAAGCAGACTCCCTGCTGAGCAGGGAGCCCGATGCAGGACTCGATCCTGGGACTCCAGGATCATGACCTGAGCCAAAGGCAGTCGCTTAACCAACTGAGCCACCCAGGTGCCCCATGAATCCTTTTCTGACCTCCCTAAACAAAGTTAGATACTTTCTTTTCCTTGCTCTTGTAACATACTATTCATACATTACAGCCTCCACCCCACTACTCTCTCTAGTTTTTGCATCCTTCTAGGGTAGGGAAAATATTATAAGCACAGTGACCTTCCTAGCCAGTATGTTATATGAAACTATATAAACTATAGTTAATAAATGTAGAAGGAAAAAGAGAAGGAGAGTTAAAGGGAAAAAAAGGAAAGGAAGACTTTAAACTTTAAATATAATCCCCCCAAAACTTTGCAGAACCTAAATTTGCAATTAGTAATCCCACAATACTATTTTGAATGAGCAAAGAACCTCTAAATATTCAAAATGTAGTGATATAATAAGAAAAGGAGTTTGCACACAATGTATAAGCTTATAATATTATAACATCTGATACAAAGATAGAACAACTTACATTTTGGTCTATTTTTTACTTTGCCTTCCTCCAGTGAAGTTCATTTCATGTTAATTTCTTGTTCAGGTTTTGTTTTCTGTTCTGTTACTTGGTTTCTTAAAGTCTTTTTCTCTGTTCAATGATGGCACCTGATATGAACTTTGAGTGTTGTTGTGTGAAATAATTCTGTAAAGTATTATCTTTATTACTATTACATTTTATAGATTTAAAATTGGAGTTGCTGACATATAAAAATGATATGAGTTAGTGCCATGCCAAATACCAGTTCTATTTTCTGAGACAAAATTGGGGACTCATTAAAACGTGGACTCAGCTCAGACATGCCCAGGGCTCAAAATAACAGTATTCTTCCTTCCTATGATAGTTACATAGTGCTTATGAGTCACAAAGTACTTAACATGTAAGATCATTTGATTACTTATCTTTTAGGCGGAGAAACTAAGGCTCCTAAAGGATAAACAATGGACACATAATTACTTAGCCAGTATGTTCCAAAGTTAGGGCTTAAAACTGGTCTTCTGACTTCAAATACTGTCTCCTTTTTTACTGTACTAGACTTATTCTCTTGTACATACTTATTTCCTGGCCCCTTCTCAGCATGTGTCCACAACCCCACCTCTTGTAATGGCTAATCATATGCTCCTTTAAACTCCACTACTACATCTAAGGTCATTTTCATGCCTATGAAGGACCAACTTTCCAGAAGTACAGGTTAAAGTCTAGATTATCTATGAGACCCAAGTACCTGATGGATGAGTTCCTAATTAAAACATGCTTCATCATGTACTGGGTTTAGATGGGTTCGCATGAATTAAAGTTCAGTGTGGTTGTCATTTATGTTGTTTACCAAATATTTTTAGTTCTCCTTCTGGGAATTTCGTAGGGCTATACTCTTGCTCTTGAAGTTAGGTGTGGCCATTAAATATCTTGGCCAATGAAATGTGAGCAGAAGTGTTATGTGTCAATACTAAGAAGAAGCTTTAAGAATCAGTGCATGTTCTGCTCTGTTCTTTTTGCTTCCCCGCCCCCCCCCCCACTTTTTCCTTTTTAATTTGACAAACTGGCAGTGTGGACACAGAGTCTCCATTATCCTGTTTTCCAATGGAAGACAACGAACAGATTCCCTACCACCACCACTACCCCGAAACCAACCTACAGTGGGCATATAAAGTGAGCAAATGTTTCAACTTCTAAAATTTTACAGTTCTTTGTTACCAAACATAACTCAGCCTATCTCAACTGGCAGACTTACTTTAAATATGTAATCCAATCCAGTACTAATACTCAATGGAATAAGTCACCGGAGTCTTTCTGAATCTATGAAATTTTAGTATGGACTGCTCTTAATTAAGAATTTTCCTTAAGACTATTATTTAAACATTCAAAGGATCATTGGCAGCTTATTGTTAATAAGCTTTTCAACAAATATTTCAGTCTATGACACAGAAAAATAAACCAGTAGAAGAAACTTTCATGGATAGTTATCTGTGTAAGGAGATTTAAGAGGAGGGATAGGAATGGCTGCAGTTATGAGAACCTTCTAATTATCCTCTCCTCCCCAGTCTTAAATGCCTCCAAAGATCACAGTTTTAAGACCAATTCTTCCTGTTGAGACAAGCTGGACAATCCTTCCTTTAGAGACTTCAGAGAAGTATTAATCTTTGGCAAACTCTTTAAGAATAAACAGAGGTTAAGACATACTCTATTCTTGCACCTTGATTCTCATCCAGCCTCAAGGGTTGGGTGCTTCATTTTACAGATTTCAGAGTCCCTTTGGGTTTTCTTAGTCTCAACTGGCAGCCCCAAGCAGAAGGATCCCTGCAGAGAATGATCTGAGAATTCATTAATGGACTAAGCAATTTCCATCTCTGTACATGACAACCACTCAGATCTAGCCACTTCAGGCCAAATCCTGTCCACACATGTGCTCCAAGGTTTCCTATCAGAGCCACAAAGGCTGTTTGAGCAGAGCTAAGAGTAGACTTGGCCAAAAATCTATGTTTTAACTTAATACTTGTATTATAATTTTCATCTGGAATTTACCCTATAGAGTCAGGACTGAATTTCCAAAGACAAAATTTGAGTAAACAAGGACTGGACACAGAGAGGTACATTTATGTCTCTCAATTCAACAAAATTATAATTCATCCAAACCCTACCACAGTGGTTGTGCTCATCACCACAATTAATATTGGGTTATCACACCTAATAGAAAATGTAATTAATTATACTCAAGTTCAGAATGGTTCCTGTCCTCTGATTGCCAGTTAGATTCTGCCCCCCCTCAATAGAAATGTGAAGCTAGGATTTTGTAGTAGAAAATTTTTTAAATGCAATTTAGTTAGTAGGAAGGAACAAAAATCTTTAAATCTTATTATCGGAGTAAGTTCAAATAAAATAAACCTGACAAAACTTTCCCATCTCTTGGATTAAAGCGAATATAAAACCGAAGATGATTTCAGTAGGCTCTGTCTACATTTTAACTAATTGAATGAACATCAATATTTCTAACAGGCAATGGCTTTGATATGTTGGCATACTATATGTTTCTCCTAATCATAGACCTGCTGTATTGGTAAAGACAAGAAATAAATAAATAAATAAATAAATAATAATAAAGGATCATAACTTTCATGAAAAAGTATGTTTCAGTAATATATTTTAAAAGCTCCATTTTTAGACTTGGACTTTTTTTAAATGTTACCATCTTTTAAACAGCTTGAATATTTTAATTACTATATTTTAAACATTTTTAAATGACAATAGGTTTTTAAATGAATGCTATGAAAAATTACATCAAACTATGATTACATCCAGCTAAATAAACCAAAATGATGTCCATATCAAGATTGTGATACAAATGCTAAAAGCCGCAGGGCTAGAGCATATGTGAGGAAAACTCAGAAGAAAGACATAGGAATAACTTCAACTATCTTTCAGGCACATTATCCCTTTCTAAGTCACTCGAGATATACAATTTTTATACTCCGGGGGAGAAAAAAAGACCAAACCACATTCATCATCCCTGCCAGGAAATAGCTCTGCAGATTCTCTTTGCTTGTGGCTACATCAGTTGTGCAGCAGCTGGCTGTGTGGGTGGCGCACATCAGGTCTGCTAGTTTCCAAAGAGGAACCTGGGCCTCCTACAGTGCTGCAATGCCTCCTGGCTCTGTGGGGGGTCCGTGGCTCCTGTCTATGCATTGGAATGGGGGTAGGGTGGGGTGCATGTGAAGTAGGGGAAGCACCTGAGAATACATGCCTGCCATCTGTGGAGACCACCAGTGTGTAAACCACTTATGTGACGAAACTAATTCCAAAGGGAAGAGGAGCAGCCATTTCCTTCCTTCAATTCCAACAGCTGCAACCCTCCACACAGCTGCTACTCTGGGTTTGGGATAGAGGAAAAACAAAAGCGAAGTGGGACACTCTGCAGTGGTTTGGCTGCTTAGAAGTGGGCCGAGTGTAAGGAAGCCACCAAAAGAAGAGCAGAAGTCTTCTTTCCATATGCCCTGTACTGTTCAGCAATAGGCTGTTATGCTGCTATGCTACCCCACCCAATACCACAAAGGTTGGTTCTCATTCACACAAAAATCATCTGCAGTCTAGGATACTCTGCAGGGCAACTGTCCCTCCTGCAATCCAGGCTCAGAGTCTCTGCTCTCTGGCCACGTGATCTAAAACACATGGCCCCCTTGGTCAGCATGGCAGTGAGACAGAGAACAGGAGAGTCCCGCACCAGTTCACTGAGACTACAAGGGATACATGCCACTCCCCTCACTCTTCATTGGCCACCTCTAGTCACTGGGAATAAAATGCCCAACTTTAAAGGCATGGGATTGCATGTATCTCTGTGTATCTGGAAGTGGATATTGATGACAATACGCCCTTATCTTCTGAAACCCTAAAATCAAGTTCTAGTTATACATAGCCTCAGTTTGCCAGAGGATGTACCTGCCCATTCTGTGATGCCCAGTTTTCTCAGGTCTTGACTCTGGATTCTAGTCTCCATTCAAAAGGAAAGACAGAGAGGAGGGAAATTCATAGTGTATCCTGTGGATTTTGAAAGCTGAGAGTTACCTCCCTAAAAGTCTGTAAAGGCAAAGGTAACCAAAAATGCATCACAGTCTAATAGTTTTAAGCAGCTCTGCCCCCTTCTCCACACTGGGAGCTAGTAATGCTAGGAAGGAGATATTGACTTGTGTCTCACTGAGTTTTGCCTTTCTGCTCTTTTTTTATGACTGATTTAAATTATTTTAAATTTATTGAGGTGTGATTGACATACAATATTATATTAGTTTCAGGTATACAACATAGTGATTTGACATTTTGATACATTGTATATAATGTATACATTGTGAAATGATCACCTACAGTAAGTACCATTTGTCAATATAGAAAATTAATACATTATTAACTATATTCTCCATGCTGTACCTTATATCCCCATGACTCATTTATAACTGGAAGCTTATACTTCTTAATCCCCTTCACCCAGTTTGCTACACCTAACCCCCTTATTTCTGGCAACCACAATCTGCTCTCTGAACCTATGAATCTAAGTTTTGTTTTGTTTTTTATATTCCACATATAAGTGAATCACATAGTATTTGTATTTCTCTGACTTCTTTCACTTAGAATAATATCCTCCAGCTTTATCCATTATGTTGGAAATGGCAAGATTTCATTAATTTTGATGGCTGAGTAATATTCCATTGTGTGTATATGTGTGTGTGTGTGGAGGTGTATGTGTGTGTGTATATATACACACACACACATCTTTATCCATTCATCTATTGATGGATGTTTATGTTGTTTCCATATCTGAGCTATTGTAAACAATGTTGTAATGAACATAGGGGTCCATGTATCTTTTTCACAGTGTCTTCCTTTCTTCAGACAGGCACTCATTAGTCTTTGGAAAAGTGTCTGTTCAGATCCTATGCCCATATTTTAATTTGATCAACTTTAGTTTTGGTTTTGAGTTGTATGAGTTCTTTATATATTTTAGATATTAATCCCTATTGAATACATGATTTGCAAATATCTTCTCCCATTCAGTAGGTTGTCTTTTTGTTTTGTTGATGGCTTCTTTCACTGTGCAGAAACTTTTTAGTTTGATGTAGTCCTGTTTATTTTTGCTTTTGTTTCCCTTGCCTTTAGAGTCAGATAAAAAAAATCTCTAAGATTGATACAAAGAAACTTATTGCCTGTGTTTTCTTCTAGGAGTTCTATGGTCTCAGGTCTTACATTCAAGTCATTACCCATTTTGAGTTTATTTTTGTATATGGTATAAGAAAGTTGTCCAGTTTCAATCTTTCGCATATTGCTTTCCTGTTTCCCAAGACCATTTATTGAAGAGACTGTCCTTTCCTCATTATATATTAATGCTTCCTTTGTCAAAAATTGACCATATATGTGTGGGTTTATTTCTGGGCTTACAATACTATTCTATTAATTTACATGTCTGTTTTTACATCAATACCCACACGATTTTGATTACCATAGCTTTGTAGTATAGTTTGAAATCTGGTAGTGTGATACCTCCAGCTTTGTTCTTTCCCAAGATTGTTTTGGCTATTCAGGTTCTTGTGTAGTTCCATACAAATTTTAGAATTATTTGTTCTAGTTCTGTGAAAAATGTCATTGGAATTTTGATAGGCATTGCATTGAATCTATAGATTGCTTTGGTAGTATGAACATCTTAACAAAAATAATGAATTGAATTCATGAGCACAGAGTATCTTTCCATTTATTTGTGTCTTCTTCAATTTCTTTCATCAGTATCCTATAGTTTTCAAAGGGTAGGTCTTTCACCTGCTTAGTTAAATTTACTTCTAAGTATTTTACTTATTTTTGATGCAATTGTAAATGTAATGGTTTTCTTAATTTTTTTCTAATGGTTTGTTATTAGTGTATAGAAATGGAACAGACTTTTGTACATTGTATCCTGCAACTTTAATGAATTCACTTAGTTCTAAAAGTTTTTTGGTGGAGGCTTTAGGATTTTCTACATATAGATAGCATCATGTCATCTGCAAATAGTGATATTTTCACTTCTTCCATTCCAATTTGGATGACTTCTATTTCTTTTTCTTGCCTAATTGTTCTGGCAAGGACTTCTAATACTATGTGGAATAAAAGTTGGGATGATGGAAATCCTTGTCTTATTCCTGATCTTACCAGAAAAGCTTTGAGCTTTTCACCACTGAACCATACCGTATTTGCTGTGACTTGTCATGTATGGCTTTTATTATTTTGAGGACCCCTATGTTCATTATAGCATTATTTACAATAGCTCAGATATGGAAACAACATAAACATCCATCAATAGTTGATACCCAACTCTGCTGAGACTTTTTATAAACTGTGAAATTCTTTTCCTGCATCTATTGAGATGATATGATTTTTATTTTTCATTTTGTTAATGTGGTATATCATGTTGATTGATATGTGGATGTTGACCATCCTTGCATCCCTGGAATAAATCCCACTTGATCATGGTGTATGATGATCTTTTTAATGCGTTGTTGAATTTGGTTTTCTAAGACTTTGTTCAGAATTTTTTCATCTATGTTCATATGAGATATTGCCCTGTAATTTCCTTTTTTGTGTTTGTGGTATCCTTGTGTGTTTTTGATATCAGGGTTATGCTAGCCTCATAAAATAAGTTTGGAGGCTTTCTTTCCTCTCCAATTTTTTTAAAGTGTTTGAGAAAGAGAATTATTAAACCTTCTTTGAATGTTTGGTAGAATCCACCAGCGAAGCCATCTGATCCTAGACCTTGTTTGTTGGAAGTATTTGATTTCTATGAATTCATCCATTTCTACAACATTGTCCAGTTTGTTGGCATGTAATTATTCATAGTAGTCTTTTTCATAATTCTGTTCTATCAGTTGTAACATCTTTTTCATTTATGATTCTATTCGAGCCCTTTTTTTTCTTGGTTTGTCTAGCTAAAGGTTTATCAATTTTATCTTTTTAAAGAACTCTAAATTTCATTTTTGTTGTCTATTTCCATTGTCTATTTCAATGGTTTCTTTTCTATTGTCTTTTTAGTCTCTATTACATTTCTACTCTGATCTTTATTATTTCCTCCCTTCTACCAAATTTGGGCTTCATTTGTTCTTTCCTTAGTTCCCTGAGGTGTAAAGTTAAATTGTTTATTTGAAATTTCTCTTGTTTTTTGGGGGGTAAACCTGTATTGCTGTGAACTTTCCTCTTAGAACCACTTTTGCTGCATCCCCTAGAATTTGGTATGCTGTATTTCTGTCTTCATTTGTCTCTAGGTATTTTTTTTTTTTATTTCTCCTTTGATTTCTTCTATGACCCAGTAGTTTTCAGTAATATGTTTAATCTCTATGTACTTGTAGTTTTAATTTTCTTCTTGTAGTTGATTTCTAGTTTATACCATTGTGGTTGGAAAAGGCGTTTGATATGATTCCGATCTCCTTGAATTTATTGAGACTTGTTAGATCACTAGCATGTGATCTATCCTAGAGAATGTTTCACATGCACTTGAGATGAATTTGTATTCAGTTGCTTTTGAATAGAATTTTCTGTATATATCTATTAAGTCCATCTGGTCTTATGTGTCACTTAATGTCAGTGTTACTTATTTATTTCCTGTCTGATACATTCATTGATGTAAGTGGGGTGTTAAAATCCCCTACTATTATTGTACTGCTGTTAATTTCTCCTTTTCAATCTGTTGATATTTGCTTTATTTATTTTGGTACTATGTTCGGTGCATATATATTTGTAATGTTATATCTTCCTTCTAGATTGAACTCTTTATCATTATGTAATGCCCCCTTTGTCTTTTATTATAGTCCTTGTTTTAAAATCTGATATGAGTATCGCTACACCAGCTTTCTTTAAATTTTAATTTGTGTGTGTCTTTACATTTCAGTCTGTGTCCTTACTCCTGAAGTGAGTCTTTTGTAAGGCAGTATATAGATGTGTCTTATTTTTTTTCTTCTTATCCATTCCATCACTCTGTCTTTTTATTGGAGAATTTTGTCTATTTATACTTAAAATAATTATTGATAGGTATGGACTTACTGCCACTTTGTTTTCTGGCTGATTTTGTAGTCCCTCTGACTCTATCTTTTTATCTCTTTATTTTCCCTTGTGTTTTGATGACTTTCTTTAGTGTTATGTTTAGATTCCTTTATCTTTTTCTTTTGTGTATTTACTATAAGTCTTTGCTTTCTGGTTACTGTGAGGTTCCAATGTATATAACAGTCTATTCTAACTTGATAGCAACTTAAATTTGAATATTTTCCAAAACTTTACATGTTTACTTTACCCCACTATGTTTATATGTCACATTTTACATATTTTTATGTATCTCTTAACTAATTATTATAGTTTCAATTTTACTACTTTTGTCTTTTAACCTTCTTAGCAGCATTGTGATTAATACACTACCTTTACTGAACATTTACCTTTTCCTGTGAGATTTTTACTGTCATGTTTTCTTGTTATTAACTAATAAATACCACTTATTTTCAACTTAAAGAAATTCCTGTAATATTTCTTATAAGACCAGTTTAGTAGTGATGAACTCCTTTAACTTTTGCTTGTCTGGAAAATTCTTTATCTCTCCTTCAAATATGAATAATGAACTTGCAGGGTAGATTACTCTTGGTTAGAAGTTGTTTTTTTTTTTTTTTCCCCCTTCAGCTCTTTGACTATGTCCTATCACTCCCTTTTGGCTTGCAAAGTTTCTGCTGAGAAATCTGCTGGTAGCCTTGTGGGGTTTCCCTTCTATGTAACAATTTTTTTCTTGCTGCTTTTAAGACTCTATTACTTTTGACATTTTAATGTATGTGTCTTGGTGTGTTTCTATTTGTGTTCATTTTATTTGTCACTCTCTGGGTTTCCTGGGCCAGATTTATATTTCCTTCCCTACCTTAAGGAAGTTTTCAGCCATTATTTGTTCAAGTAAGTTTTCTGCCCCTTTCTCTCTTTCTTTTTCTGGGACCCCTATATTGTGAATGTTAGTCTGTTTAATATTGTCCCAGACTTCTTTTAAACTATCTTTTTTTTTTTTTAATTCTTTTTTCTTTCCTGTTCTGTCTGGGTGAGTTCCATTGCTTTTAACTCCCAGTTTACTGATCCATAACTCAATTTCATCTACCCTGCTGCTGAATATTTTTAATGTATTTTTAGTTGTTTTTTTATTCTTTAGCTCTGTGACTCTGCTGTTCTGTGTTCATCCATTCTTGTCCCTAGTTCAGTGAGATTTAGGACCATTATTTTGAATTCTTTACCAGGTAGGTTAGTTATTTCCATATCACTAAGGTGTTTTTCTGAGGTTTTGTCATGCTCTTTTGTCTGGAATATCTTTCTCTATTTCCTCATTTTGCTTGACTCTCTGGGTTTATTTCTATGTATTAGGTGAAACAGCTACTTCTCTCACAGTCTTCAAGCAGTGGCCCGTGGAAGTACTGAATTTAACCTTGCCCTAACTCTTGGACTTTTGTGATTGCCTAAACCACCTGACTTACTCTTGATACACACCTGTTTTTGAGGGTGTGCCAAGACCTGTCAGTAATCCAAGAGGAGGAATCTCAGCACCTAGTTTCAGGCTGACTGGAAATTAGACTGCCAAGCAGTAGCTTTAGAGTGGAAATACATACATTTTTGTGGGGTCACAATTGTAATCCCTATCGGCTTCCAGACCAGAGGATCTGCAGGTGTCCCCTGGATAACGATTATAAAAATCAGGTCTCTGGATGAGTGTATAAGTTCCTTTCTGGGAAGTCTTGTCAAGCTGTAGTGAGGCCAAAGGAGTGAACATGGATGGTGTCTCCCTGCTTACATTCTCTGAGAGTGCCTCCTTAGCCTCCAGATGTGTGGGAAACCTGAAGCCTGTCCCTCAGACTGTAGCTCCAGGCTAAATAAATAGGCCTTTTCCACAAGAAGACTGGTGGTGTGTTTCAGTCCACTGTCTGTGCAGAGCCCTGGGGATGGTAGCCTGCCAAGAACTATTTTTCCAATTGTTACACTCCTGTGCAGCTCTGGAACACCAGCCCTCTTGGCCAGTAGGACCAGGCCATCAAGGGATGTCCCCTGTGTAGATTTTGCACAACTGCTGGCTTTAGGCAGCTAGAGAGTATAGTGGGTGAAGCATGCTCTCCAGCTTCAGAAAAACAGGAAAATATCTTAACTAGGTGTTCCTGTGGGCTTTACCAATGCAGCAAGAGAGTTTGTTTGCACATGCCGGCTTTAGGCTAGGAATGGGAGTATGCTGTGACTACACATGCTTACCAGCCCCCAGCCACTGAGCAGGTAAGTGTCATGACCACCTATGTTCACAGACTTTAGCTAGGGAAGGGAAGAACCCTGTGACCATTCATGTTCATCCACCCCAGCCAGGGAACAGGGACATGCAACCGCCCATGTCCTCTGGTCTCAGCAAGTGGCACAATTCTCATTCCTGCTTTGTCAGCAAGGCAGTGAGAGGCTGCCACATCTGAAGTCACCTGCTTGTGCTAACAGACTATGTGGAGAGTGCAACAGTGGTGTCTGCCAGCACCTCCGTTTTGAGGGAGTGTCTCAGTTGTCTCCCATCACTCCAGCCAATGCTCCCAAATCAGCAAAAGAGTCTCCCTTACTTATCTCTAGATGTTTTTCAAACTCTCTTTTTCACTGAGTTTGGGGTGAGCAAGACCACATGCAAGCCCTCTAAGAGGAGAATCTCAGTTTCCTCTAGTACTTTGCCCCCCATCCCCCCGAGACATCAGCCTTGCCCACAGGCTTTCTGAGCCAGATGTTCTGGGAGCTTGTCTTTCCAGTGCAGATCTGAGGGACCAGGGTGCCCAATGTGAGGCATCATTCCTCACTCTTCTCAGAGAAATGCCTGTCTGGTGAGCTCCCTCCTTATTCTGTTTCCATGCTGGGGATGGGGAGAGTGGTGCAAGACCATGTGTCTGCCTCTCCTACCCATCTCAATGTACACCCTTTATCCTTTGTTGTAAAGAGTAATTCATCTAGTTTTCACATTTAAAAAAATGATCCATATGTAGCTATAGATTTGGTGTGTCGATGCGAGGAGGTAAGCTTATGACCTTCCTATGTCACCAACTTGGACACACTCTCCCCCACCACCCTGCCCTATCATGACTGACTTTTCTTATTTGGTTTCTGGGTACAGTCTCAAAGGAAGGAAGGAAAGAAGAAGGGTGGGAGGGAGGAAGAGAAAAATAACTTTAAAATAACTTGTGAAATTACAGGGCAGCTGGGTAGCTCAGTCGTTAGGCGTCTGCCTTTGGCTCAGGTCGTGGTCCCCAGGTCCTGGGATGGAGCCCCACATCGGGCTCCCTGCCCAGCAGGAAGCCTGCTTCTCCCTCTCCCACTCCCCCTCTTTGGCTATCTCTCTCTGTCAAATAAATAAATAAAATCTTTTTAAAGATAAATAAAATAATTTATGAAATTATTAAGTTTTTTCAAAGATATCAATTCATTTGAGCTTCAAAACAACCCTTAGAAGAATGAATATTATACACACACACACCATATATGTGTATATATATATTTGGGGGAGTGTCTCAACTGTCTCCTATCACTCAAGCCAATGCTCCCAAATCAGCATTGAATATAGATATAGAAGATATAGATATAGATAGATATAGATCTCTCTCCATATTACCAGTGAAGAAATGAAAACTTAGAAGGATACATAAAACAAATTTAGGGCAAAAAGCAGAAATAACTCTTACTCAGGGGTGGTTTCCACTGATTCAGTGTAAATAGAAACCCAAAGACAAGACCTTCAGAAACCAAAAGACAAGGCCATGTTTTAACCCATGCCTAGTCTCTTCTGAATGTCAGATATCACTTGCTTTTTATCTTAATGATTATTTCCAGTTTTGACATCTCTATTAGTTTCCCCTAAGCAAATACTTTGAAGTCCCTGATCTTTTCATCTGCCCCCAACTTATCAGAACTAAACCTGGGAACTCAAAGTGTGCTTGTCCTTATTTTGGATCATAGACACATTTTGAAGAGTTCTCGCAAAGGTTCTCCTCTAACCCACAATACCAATTCATGCTGTATGGGTGACCAACTTGTGCTGCCTCACTGCCCCACAAATAGAGTTCCAGTTCAAACCAGTTCACTCCAGTAGCTTATTTTGCACCATGAGCCACACCTTAGAGGTTATAGGTAGGCATGAGAAAAAGGAGTGGAAATGTTCTCTGAGATCTGTGAATTCTTAGGCACAATGCTGAATGCTACCTTTAGCTGAGAAATTAAATCCAGACTTCCAAATAGAGAGGTTAAGTCTCCTATTTGCCAAACCAATTAGAAGAAAAATGTAAATGCCAGCAGCCCAGGCTGCCAGAAGGACTAATGGAAGGTATGGGACTTACAGACTGAGGCAGTAGTGTAGCTATCTGCTAAGGATAGGGCCAAGGCCAGCTAAGAACTATGCAAGAGGAAGAGAAGGAGCAGGAAAGAGTCTCCAACAGCATGTTTGGGAACAAGTAATTATTTTCCCCAGAGCCATCTGTAAGACTTTCAACTTGTGCCTGAGAAAGAAAAGGGCAAAACAGAGAAAAGTGAATTACTGGAAAAAGCAGGTATCTCTTTGGGAGTTGCAAGGGCAGAAAAAAGACTGTCTACCAGTCTGTTAGTCTTGGCAGATGCAGATCTATGATTCTGGCCACAGTCGGGGTTTCTAAGGCCCTGCTTCTGGAAAACATGGCAAGGGTTTAACCTGAAATGTGGACTATGGATGGCTCTGGTGTGATCTAAGTCAGAGGGAACTGTGAGTTCCCAACCTAGGTCCCTGAGCAAATGGGGTCAATCACATGACATCATGACGAGTTTGGCCCTTACTTACAGACTGTCTTTAGTTCATGGAAGACTCTAGGGAAACATATCTCAGATTGGACTGGAATCTCCCAGGAGGCAGGTCCATCCAAGTTTTTTATCTCTTTTGATTGTAGCCCTGAGTGATGTTCTGAAGTGTCTGCGATAGATGAGAATGTCCTCATTGACAGAAAGAGGCATTTTGCCAAGCACTCTTCCCATGCAATACAGGGCCTATTTTCTGCCTGGAGCCACAGTGCTCCTTCCTCTTAGCTACTTAGTATTCTGCAAGAAATATCATCTCCTTTCTTCACACAAGGAATAAATTCCTTGCTTTATTTAGGAATGTCTTTGGTTGCAAGTAGCAGAAAACCTGCCTTATAGCAGCTCAAACAAACAGAGATATGTACTTTTCTCACATAACAAAATTTTGGATCTAGGGGATAGTTAGAATCAGTTCAGGAGCTCAGTGACATCAGGACTTGTAATCACTGTAATTTTCTTACCATTTCCCTCATGCTTGTCTCTTTCATGGTTACAAAACAACCACTGATGGATGAGTGAATAGATAAAAAAAAAATGTGCTACACACACACACACACACACACACACACACACACACACACAACTAGAATATTATTCAGCCTTAACAAGGCAGAAAATTCTGCAATTTGCAACAATATAGATGAACTTGGAGGACATTATGTTAAGTGAAGTAAATCAGACACGGAAAGAACACTACCACATGACCTCATCTATTTGTGGAATCCACATAGAAGCAGAGAGTAGAATGGTGGTTACTAGGGGCTTTGGGGAGAGGATGCAAAACGGAAAGATGTTGGTCAGAGGGACAAAATTGCAGTTATGTAGGATGAACAGGCCTACAGATCTAATATCCAACATCATGACGACAGTTAATAATATTGCATTGTATACTAGAAATTTGCTATAAGAGTAGATTTCTGGTGTTCTAGCAATAAAAAGCTACAGTAACTATGTGAGGAGATAAATATATTAATTATCTTGACTGTAGTAATCACTATATACATGTATATCAAAACATCATGCTGTATACCTTAAATGTATATAATTTTATTTTTCAAAAAAAAATGGCTGCTGAATCACTGGGCATTATGTTCATGTTCAAAGCAGGAAAAAGGAAGAAGGGCAATATCCCCTGTGATAATCCCCGTTTATCAGGACAGCAACTCCATCGGAATCCCAATCAAACCTCTGGTGTGTCTTCCTCATCAGGTCTCCATCACACAGCCACACCTATCATAAAAGGACCCTAGGGGCCTGGAATTTAGCTGGAGACCCTGTCAGTTTGAACAAAATCAGAGTTCTGTCAACTATGAAGTGGGAATGGTTACTAGGGAGGCAGCTAACAGTGTCTGCCACACCCTGTACATAGCACTGATTAAATGGCATTGAAATGTTCTCTTTCAGTCTCTCTCTCCCCTCCCACAAGAATTAATGGCACTTGGCAGACAGAGGCACCCAGTCATCCTTGTATTCCCAACACATGGCACATTGCCTGGCACAAAATAGACTTAATAAACATAACTCAAGCTAAAAAAATATTGGCTGAACCAAATTCCAAATAGTCAAAAAACTGCATTCAGATCCATTTTTGCATACACTTTTCTCTCTAAAGATAACAGGAGATACTAATGTAAGAGAAACGTCAGTAATTCAAAAGATAGGCATTCAAAGGAATGAGAATATGATGATACTTGGGATGCACACAGTTTCTAACACAAATACAGTAGGTAAGTAATAATATTAGCCACCACTATGAAAAATTTGATGCTCTGTGTATGCTACCTCTAATCCTATTATCTTTACAAGGTAAGTGTTACTTGGTACCTCAGAGATTCTGGGAAAGTGGCACAAGGTCAAAGAGCAGCAAATGGGGGAACAAGAGTATGAACCCAAGTGGACCTATCTTTCTCCACTGTCTATCCTGCCTCCTGCATGATGGTGTTCAACAGGCTCATTTCACTTAAGGGAAACTCCAGTGCCAGAAGATCACATAAGAACTCCAACCAGATATCAGGCTCCCTGTCTCCAAGAGCACCCTTCTGTCTTTACTCTCTGCCTCCCTCAACATTTGACTAAGCAGAGAGAGCAGTGGTCTATGCTATTGAAGATCTTGTGGTGTTGCTGAGGATGAGAAAGGCTTAATGACAGCTGGCTTTCTTTCCAGGACCCATGATAAATCTATAGAGAGGGAGAGGAAGTCAGAACAGGGCAGGCCCCTCTGAAGCCCATCCCATAGAGAATGTCCCAAATTTAGACCTACTTGTAAGAACAGAAATTCCTCTATTGATTCTTCTTTCAATGAGTATTCTGATGACATGAGGCTGAACAGAATAGTTGAAGCATGCATATGTGGCTTTGAACCACTGGATGAAACATGAATTTCCATAAATTCAGATGAGAAATTGCAAACAAGGATGAATTGGCTGCATTTGGCTTATGGCTTCAGGTTGCCCACAATGGTCCACAAGTGACTGTAGTCCTCTGACCATCACCTCTCTCTCTAATTGATTAATCAAGCTCTGTGCCAAGAGCTTGGAGCCAAGTACGGCTCAGTGGAGAAATATATTTCAATTCCGACTTACCTAAAAGGCAGTATCACACAGACTACAGTCTGTGGATGTGTCCAAAGGGTATCAGTTGCATTGCTTATGGCAAATACAATACAGATGAGGTTCTTCATCAAGAAATCAGAACCTAATTCAATAAAATCTACTCATGCAATTCAAAAACAGTCTTCTCTGAGGATTTCAGGATGCCCAGCGGCTGCAAGACAAGCCCATCCAAGTAGTGTTCATGATACTCTGGTTTCTCTTCAGATCATATAAATCTTGTGCCTTTTACCAAATAGTGTTCATCGCATGTGCACTCTCCTAAAACATTCACTTCTGAGAATATGTACAAAATAAGGGTGGAGTTGGATGCAGTGAAAAACCTCAGATAAGTCACAGCAAACCAAAACTGGCCTTTAAGGATCTCAAGCTCGGCAGCAAGATACACACGGAGGTCTTATAATCCCTTGGATGGACCAGGGGAATTCTCCTTTATACTGAAAACACTATTGTGAGCTATTCAAGCACAGAGATTGTACATTTTGGCAGGGAACACTGATCTGGGATTTAAAGCCAGAATTATAAGCTCAAAATGAGAGAAAAGATGAACAAGGGCTGTCAGAAATAGAATTGTTTTATTCTTCATATTTTCACCAAAATAATAATTATACATTTCAACAGTGATTTTTTTTTTTTTTGATACAAATGGATTACTCAGGAACTTTTCACTTTGGTTTGCTGAGAATAAGTATAACAATTGTTCAAATAAGAGTACAGAGTTTACAATTGGATAAACACTGGGAAAGAATCAAAGAAAAGCCTATTGCACTGGGCTGGGAGTCCCGTAAGTGCTAAGTGTCACTTGTAGTCCCAGGGCCTTCAGGCAAAGTCCACGTGGCCAGACACTCCTGGGGCTATGCCTGAGACCTCCAGAATAATGGCATCTTGTCTCAGTTCCCCAGCTTTGTCGTGGTCTGCAAATCTCTCTCAACCAACTCTAAACCAGAGGTAAATCCTGAAGTGAACCATCTGATTAAAGAAGTGCTTACCTAGAATTCACTCATCATGGCCAAGGATTCAGGGGAATGGAGGGGACAGGGAACATAAATCCAAGGCACTGCTGGCTGTTTGCATAGATAGGACTCCAGAAAAGAGTTTTGTTCTGTTTTTTTATGTTATGTTAATGACCATACATTACATCATTAGTTTTTTATTGTTATGTTAATCACCGTATATTACATCATTAGTTTTTGATGTAGTGTTCCATGATTCATTGTTTGCGTATAACACCCAGTGCTCCATTCAATATGTGCCCTCTTTAATACCCATCACCAGGCTAACCCATCCCCCCACCCCCTCCCCTCTAGAACCCTCAGTTTGTTTCTCAGAGTCTATAGTCTCTCATGGTTCGTCTCCCCCTCCGATTTCCCCCCCTTCATTTTTCCCTTCCTGCTATCTCCTTCTTCTTTTTTTTTAACATATAATGTATTATTTGTTTCAGAGGTACAGGTCTGTGAAGAGAGTTTCAAGTGAGGAATATTAGAAGAAAATCCAACACACAGAAGAGGGAAGCTCATAGACATAAACAGTAAAAGGAATTTCAGAGGATCTGGGCTGAGTCACAATGCAATCAACTGTAGGTTTAACTCTATGGACAATAGACTTTGAAAAACAGAATATTAAAATCCCAGGGTTCTGGTAAGATCAGCCCTAAATTAATTCTATTACTGACTAGCCATGAGACTCTGGGACTCTGGACTAGTCATTTCACATTGCTGAGGCACAAACTATTTTTATAATGGAGGGATAAGATATAAGATTACAATAATAATTTACATTTATTGGTACTTTTATACTGTGCCAGGTGCTAAGGGATTCACTTGCATGATCTCACTGTGTATTGAGTGTTATTTTCCCCATTTCATAGATCACATAGTTAGTGTTTGAGCTATGGTTCAACACCAAATATGTCTGCCTCAAAGCTGTCCCACTACTGATTCTCAGAGCAAGTCCATGCCATTTATTACTCTAGAATTCTATTTAACCTCATGGTCTATGAGTTCACAACATATGAATTCACAATGCACGATTCCTGGGGGCACTGGTTACCATCTGCATTCCCGATCCAGAATTTTGCATAACTGATATACTCCATAGAGCCCCAATGAAAAAAGTTAAGATGAATCCTCTTGTGTCAATTCTTCATGATGTACTTGATTATAATGTTTAATACCAACTACTGTTGGTACCTTAGTTACAGGGATGAGCTTAAAAGAAGATAAATGAGATGTCAGGGCCTAATGACTGCAGTAAGAGCTAGCCTTTTGCTAAAAAATAAATAAATAAAAATAAAAAATTTAAAGGCCTTTCTTTCCTACTGCATGTTACTCAGAAGTTGCTGGCTGGCTAAGTAATTCTTAGTATCTTTCAAATCCATAGCTTCCCCTAAGTTAGTGTGTTACTTCTGTCCAAAAACAAAAGACTTAAGACTAACTAAATATACACCTCACCTTAAAAGTTTGTGTCATTTATGATACAGGAGAGTTGCTTTTTCACCTCAAACACCACATCTATGTTTTAAGCACCACCTATGACTTTGACTTTGATTAAGGGCCTGAAGAATAGCACAAAATTAGAGTTCTATAGAAATTCTTATCAGATAGAATTTACTTTATCAGAGTAGCTCAAAACACCTCAACATGAAGATCCATTCCCACTATGGATGGTACTTATCTCCATTATAAAGATGACAAGACATACAAATGTCCATCAGACACATGAAAAAATGCTCAACATCACTTGGCATCAGGGAAAGATAAATGAAAACCACAATGAGACACCACCTCACACCAATCAGAATGGCTAAAATTAGCAAGTCAGGAAACAAATGTTGGCAAGGATGAGAAAGCGGACCCCTCCTACACTATTGGTGGGAATGCAAGCTGGTCCAGCCACTCTGGAAAAGAGTATGGAGGTCCTTCAAGAAGTTAAAAATAGAGCTACCCTACGACCAAGCAATTGCACCACTGGGTATTTAACCCAAAGATACAAATGTGGTGACTCAAAGGGGCACCTGCACCCCAATGTTTATAGCAGCAATGTCCACAATAGCCAAACTATGGAAAGAGCTGAGATGTCCATCGACACATGAATGGATAAAGATGATGTGGCATATATGTGTGTGTATATATATATATATATATTATTAGAAAATAAATTCTAGATGTCTGGCACCGTTTGTTTAAAAAAAAAATAACAAAATCCTTTGTTTTGTGTTAATGGTGTTGTAACTAATTAAGGGGGAAATCAGCTGCCAGGTTACATGAAAAGACAAGGCCTGATTCCACTGACATCTTTGCATCCACGAGAAGCAAGCTGATGGTCTGCTGCCTGTGTGGTGTTCAGCTTAGTCTCCGCCGACTGGGACTCATTAGCCAGGGTAACAAATATGTAACCAATGCTTTTTCCAGATATTCCACCACAAACCAAGTACCACAGTGTCCATCCCTTGCTTCGAAGGCCTGGGTCTGAGCCACTCAAGATGCTCCCTCCAGCTCAGCCTAAAGCATGGGATTTCCATTAGATGGAGTTCCTTGGATCCAAGCAAGCACTGCTGCAGTATATGTGTTGCTTCTTTCTTTGTGAAAAGATAGAAAGGGAGATGAACATGCTAATAAACTGCCACTTTAACTTCTTAATTTTAATGTTTAATAAACTACTTCTTGTTCAACTTTAATTTCCTAGGGCCAAGTCTACAAATATTCCAAGTGGTTTTGAGAATTAAATAAGTATTACAAAAGCTTGTTCTCTGGAATGGAGTTTGTCCTGTTGTGTGATTTGAGAAGCTGATTCATAAGCAACATTAACCAGAAGAGCCTCAAAACTGCTTTTGCCTTGTGGGGCCCAGGATAATGGGATGCCCATGCAGACATCAGAGGCCTGAATGAACACACAAAGCCACATACAGCCCAAGAGCATGATCTAAGTTTTACTGCTCTGGAAAAAAGCTACCAGCAGGCATAGGACTAAGTTGGGCAAGGGAGCCTCCCACCATGGGGGATGACCTCCCCTGCTTTCCCTACTTTGCGCTGTGATTGTCCTTTAAGTCAGAGACCAATAGCAGCTCTACTCTATCTAGATGGCTACTGTTAAAATCTACCAGTGTTTCCTACCTCACATTTACTTATCAGATGAGACCACAAACCTTGAAAGAACTGAGAAAATGAGACCCTGTCTAAGGAACAGGATTATGGGGAGTCAGATGGGACCTTGACAGGATGTAGGTGACAGAATGACAGAATCTATACCCAAGGGCTACCTGCAGGACATTCACATTCCAGGAGACCTGACCAACCAGAGCTGGAGGGGAGGAGTTAAGAGAAGTATGTCAGGAAAGAATCCCAAAAGGATGCTCAGAGGAGAAATACAGCAAGCCAATTTCACTAATTGCGAATAAGAGCACCCCGGTATGCCCTCCCAGCAAGCCTGGCCCAGGCCCCCAACATGTTCTACTGGGAGTTTTTCTAGTCAAACAAGAAGTTATCCACACTCTCAAAATAAGAAGCAAAACAAAGAAAACACTAAAAAGAATGAACCTAAATCACTTTAACAGTTCAGCACTTCCATTTACCCTGCAGCAAGAATTGATGAGATTTTAAAGAGACAAACACAACATCATGTGTTTTCTTTTTGTTGTTGTTGTTGTTGTTTTCCTTAGCATCTAGAGGTCTACACACCAGAGCTTCAGCCAGTCCAATTCAAGGAGAAATTCATTCACCAGGGATAATGACTTAGTTGGGCCCTAAAAAAGAAAAGAAGGGTAATATAAACAAGACTACCCTGCTACATTTGGCTGAGAGGTGAAAATTAAAAGTAACAATTCAAGTTTAGGAGATGTCATTGCAAGAAATTAGTCAAAAGGGCCAGAACACTAAGGACCCGGAAACTTCCAGTAAACTCGTTGAGAGGAAGGGAAATAAACAAGTGAGCTGAGTGGCCTTGTTTTCCTCGTACTGAGACTACCTTCTCAAATATCACCTACTCATCTTCAGTGGCGAGAACTCCAAACCTTGGCAGTTCTGTAGTTTTGCCACAAACTTTATTCTTGAGAAGCCAAGAGCAGCAGAAAACCTAACTGCATGTTTTCCTTTTTTTTTTTTTTTTCTGAGAGACCCTTGAATTTCCCTTCATGGAAATTTTCTAAGGATAAACAAGGTAAAGTAGGCTTAAAGATAGGTGTTAAAAAAAAATCAGACTTCCCCACATCCACGATATTCAGCTTGAACTTCAGTTAAATTTCAATACATACATACATATATACAATATATCAAGAGTCTTTACTACTGGATTGACAGAAACCTAAAAGGAACCCAAATGCATAAGCTTAGAGAAAAACCCAAGGCTACTTAAATAAACCTCATTTTAATGAACCACAGCATAGCTGATTGCTGATGCACCCTCAGAACTACATATTTATACTCCTGTCTGCTAGAATAGGTGGCTGGGCTTTTGCTTTGTTTTATCCAAGTGGAATGCATTTCTCTAGCATCACAGTGTATCTCAGACCTGGGTCTGGATGGAACCCAAGGAATGTAAGATCAGAGAATGTCTGAAGTTACCAGAGAATGGCCAACAGGCAATGAAGCTTTTGATTCTGTAAAATAAAGAATTGGACTAGATGAACTCTAAGAGTCTTCCAGCTCGAACATTCTGTGATTCTATGATTCCATCCCACAACCATATTCATCGACAAACAAGGAAAATCTGATCTGGACTGGTGGTTTCTGAAACCTCACGATTCCATGAAGCACCAGGAAAATATGGTCATTCCAGACATATTTAATTTGTATGTATTTCATCACTGCTGAGCCCTCCCCAAACATTAAATTGGGGCTAGGGTTCAAGGGCATTTGAAAAAAAAAATCACAGAAAGGTTCTGGCTACTGGGTTTGTGTTATATTAACCTATGGAAAAAAACAGTGAAGTTTCTGAGACATTCTTTTAACAGGTGATTATAATCCTAAGGGTTACAATCAGCTCTCTACTGGTAAACTCTTGAGGAGAAAAAAGTTTTTGAGGAAAAAGACTAGAAAGAGAGCTCAGATGGTCAGTCAGTCTGAAAGTTTGGTCCAGCTATTATTAGTGATATTTTTGGTTGAGACTCACCATATGCTAGGAAAAATAAAATGTCTTTGTTTATTAAAAATAAAATACACTTGGATAATAAGTTACCCACACATTTTTTAAAATTCAGCTTTCATTTACATCCAGTAAAATTCATTCTTTTTAGTATATGGTTCTGTGAGTTGACAGACAGATGGTCATGTGGAACTATGATGACAAGTTACAGAACAGTTCTATCATCCAAAAGCCCTCTCCCATGCCTCTGTAATCAATCCCTCCCTCCTTGCCCAACCATTGGCAACTGTTCTCTGTCCTTACAGATTTGCCTTTGAAAGAATGAAAGTAGTCTGCCTTTTTAACCTGGCTTCGTTCACTGGCACGGGTACATCTGAGATCGATCCATGCTGTTGCATGTATCAACACTTGATTCTTCTCTACTGCTGTGTAGAATTCCATTGTATGGTTATACCACAGCTGACAGCCATTGTTCAGTTGTTGGCAATTACAAATAAAGCCACTGTAAACATCCCCATACAGATTTTTGTATGGATGTGACTTTTCATTTCTGTTGAGTAAGTACTTAGGGAGTAAGATTGCCAGATTTGTGTCCGAAGTCTATGTTTAACTTTATCAGAAACTACCACACTACTTTCCAAACTGGCTGAACCACTTGGCATTCCCACCAGCACAGTACTGGAGTTCAAGTTTACTCTACATCCTTCCCATACCTGGTATCACCAGTATTTTCTTTAAGCATCCCAAATAAATGTGCAGTGATAACACACATGTTTTTAATCTGTTTTTCCCTAATGATGAAAATGATTATCATTTCATATACTTATTTGCCATTCATATATTTCTTTGGTGAGCTGTCTTTTCAGATCTTTTGTTCACTTTTTACTAGGCTATTTTCTTACTATTGCCTTTTCAGTGTTCTTTCATATTCTGGCTAAAAGCCCATTGTCAGATATGTGATTTGAAAACACGTTCTCCCAGGTTGTCTTTTTATTTTCCTGACAGTGAATTTTGACGAGCTACAGGCCTACTTTGGAAGCCCAGGGTTTAGAGTTAAGAGGTAATGAAGAGACAGAGAAAGCCCACATTTCATATTTGATCTCCCTCGTCTCTGTTGTGAATGTTCCCCAGAATGAAACTGTGCTATCAACACCAGCAGGAGGGAACTGAAACCTCCCATATTTGAATAAATTTTAATAGAATATCTTGTTCTCTAAACAAGAACACATAATTCCATTAGGAGGAATCTCTTCTCCTGTGGCTAAGAGAAATGCAAATGTGAGGTGAGCCAGTGAGGAAATCGCAAGACTAGTAGTGGAACTGGAGAACTGCAAACCCACCAAATGCTTTAGATTCAAAACAGAGGAGATAGATATAGCACACACCAAAGGAGAGAGAAATACACATCAATGCCAGCAGACTCCAGAAAAGGGAATATTGTGAGGACATGGACAGCTAATAGTTTCTATTAGGAGTTAGCATGGCTTCATTAATAGGTCAAAACTAATTAACCTACCTTTCCTGCTCTGGCAGGCCAAGAAAATGTGGTAGATACAGAACATATAATTTCTGCACTTTACAGGGAGTCTCTAAAAAACCGAGTTGGTAATATGAAAAAATGTGAGTGAAATGATCAGGTCATTGCATTTGTAATTTTTAAAGAAATACGTGCAATGGGTATCTATCAGTGGGTCAGTGGCAACCTAGACAGAGGTTGCCTTGATTCTCTCATACCAAATAATTTTATCTATAACTTATATAAAATATAGGAGACAGGGATATTAAATTTGTATAAAGCTGGAAATGATTATAAATTCAGAAATGATTATGAGTGATTGAGAACCTAATAAAAACTAAAAACATCTTTCCAAGTCAAAGTGACTACAATAAGATGACTTTTTAATCTGTTATTTGAATATATTATTAAATGATCACAGGAAGTCTAGTTAACCTACATAGTCCATCACCATATATATAGTTACAGAATTTGGCAGGGGAGGGGAGATGAGAACTTTTAAGATTTAGCAACTTTCAAATATGCAATACAGCATTATTAACTATAGTTACCATACTGTGCATTACATCCCAATGACTTATTTCATAACTGCAAGTTTGTATCTTTTGACTCCTTTCACATATTTTGCCCACTACTCATTTCCACCTCTGACAATCAATAATCTAGTCTCTGGATCTATGATACTGTTTTTTTAAGATTCCATATAAAAATGTAATCATATGGTATTTGTTTTCTCTGACTTATTTCACTTAGTATAATGCCCTCAAGGTCCATGCATGTTGCTGCAAATGGAAAGATTTCATTCTTTACGGCTAATATTTCACTGTGTATATATAAAAAACCATTTTTCTTTATCCATTCATTTGTTGTTGGACATGTAGTAATTGTTTCTATATCTTGGCTATTGTAAATAATGCTGCAATAAACACAGGGTGTTTATTAGGTGTATATAACTTTTCAAGTTACTGTTTTTATTTTCTTCAGATAAACACCTAGTACTGGAAAGGCTGGGACATATAGTAGTTCTATTTTCAAATTTTGAGGAACCTCTGTATTGTATTCCATACTGGCTGCACCAATTCACAATCCCACCAACTGCATGTGAGTTTTTCTTCACATCTTCAGAAGACTTATTTCTTGTCTTTTTGGTTTTAGCCATTCTGACAGGAATGAGGTAATATCTCATTGTAGGTTTGCATCTCCTTCATAATCACTGATGTTAAGCATCTTTTCATGTTCCTGTTGGCTACTGGCATATCTTTTTGAGAAAAAATGTTTATTCAGAACTTCTGCCCATTTTTTTAACAAGGTATATATATATATATATATATATTTTTTTTTTTTTGCTATTGAGTTGTATGAGTTCTCTATATATTTCGGATATTAACCACTTATCAGATATATAATTTGCAAATACTTTCTCCCATTCAGTAGGTTGTCTTTTCATTTTGTTGATGGTTTCCTTTGCTGTAAGGAAGCTTTTTAATTTAATGTTGTCCTACTTGTTTATCTTTGGTTTTATGACCTTTGCTTTTGGTGTCAATCCAAAAAAATCATCACCAAAATGGATGTCAAAGAGCTTACAGCCTATGATTTCTTCTAGAAGTTTTATGTTTTCTGGTCTTACATTCAGGTCTTTAATCCATTTGAGTTTTTTATATACTGTAAGATAGTGGTCCAGTTTCATTTTTTTTGCATGTTTTTGCCAACACTATTTACTGAAGATATTATCCTTACCCTCCCCTCCATTCCATAATCTGGGCTTTATTATAAATAATTGGCTATATATGAATGGGTTTATTTCTGGGCTTTCTATTCTGTTTCATTGACTTACATGTCTGTTTATATGGCAATACTAGACTATTTTGATTGCTATAGATTTGTAATAGAGTTTGTAATTAGAAAGCATGATGCCTCCAGCTTTGTTCTTTCTCAAGATTGCTTTGGCTATTCAGAGACTTTTGTGGTTCCATACAAACATGCTTTCATCTTCTCACCAATGAATATGTTAGCTGTTGGTTTGTCATATATGGCCTTTATTATGTTGAGGTATATTCCCTTTCTACCCACTTTGTTGAGAGTTTTCACCATAAATGAATGTTGAATTTCGTGAAATGCTTTTTCTGCATCTACTGAGAATGATCATATGATTTTTATCTTTCATTTTGTTCATGTGATGTATCATGTTGACTGATTTGCAGATGTTGAACCATTCTTACATCCCTAGAATAAATTCGACTTGGTCATGGTGCGTGATCCTTTTAATATATGGAATTTGATTTGCTAATCATTTGTTGAAAATGTTTATATCTATGTGCATCAGGGAGACTGGCCTGTAATTTTATTTTCTTGTGGTATCCTTGTATAGTTTTGGTATCAGGGTACTGTTGGCATCATGAAATGACTTTGGAAATGTCCCCTCTTCTCTTTTTTGGAAGAATTGGAGAAGGATTGGTATTAATTCTTCTTTGAAGTTTGGTAGAATTCACCAATGAAGCTTTCTGGTCCTGGACTTTCATTTATAGGATTTTTTTAAATTAAATTTGATTCAATCTTCTTACTAGTAAGCAATATATTCAGATTTTCTATTTCTTTATGATTCAGTCTTGGAAGGTTGTATGTTTCTAGGAATTTGTCCATTTTTTTCTACGTTGCCCAATTTGTTGTCATGTAATTGTTCATAATATTCATAAAATACAAAGAAATGCTTTTGTATTTCTGCATTATCAGTTTGTCTACTGTCTCATTTCTGATTGTTGTTTGGCCTGTGTTTTTTGTCCTTGATGAGTCTAGCTAAAGATTTATCAATTTTATCTTTTCAAAGAACCAGGTCTTGGTTTCATGGAGCTTTTCTATTATTCTCTATTTTATTTATTTCTGTTTTATTCTTTGTTATTAACTTTTTCTACTAACTTCAGGCCTTGTTTGTTCATATTTTCTAGTTCTTTGAGGTGTAAGTTTGGTTGTTTATTTGAGACTTTTCTTGTTTCTTGAGGAAGGCTTTTTTTCCTCTAAACTTCCCTCTTAAGAACTGCTTTTGCTGCATCCCATATCTTTTGGTATGTTGTATATCCATTTTTGTCTCAAGAGATTTTTATTTCACTTTTGATTTTTCATTGATCCATTAGTTGTTCAATAGCATGTTAGTCTACACATATTTGTGAATTTTTAGTTTTCGTCTTGTAATTGATTTCTAGTTTCATGTCACTTTAGTCAGAAAACATGCTTGATATTATTTCAATCTTCTTAAATTGGTTAAGAACTATTTTGTGGCCTAACATGTGATCTATCCTGGAGAATGTTCCATGCACACTTGAGAAGGATGTGTATTCTCTTGTTTTTGGATGGAATGTTCTGTATATAACTGTTTTGTCTCTCAGATATAACATGTCATTCATTTAAAGCTGATGTTCCTTCTTTATTTCTGTCTGAACGATCTACCCATTGATGTAAGTCGGGTGTTAAAATCCCTAATTATTTTATTACTATCAATTTCTCCCTTTAGGTCTGTTTTTATTTGCACTATATTTTTAGGTGCTCCTATATTGGGTGCATAAATATATACAAATGTTCTATCTTCAATATGTAATGCCCTTGTTTCATATTACAGTCTGTTTTGAAGCAATTTGTCTAATATAAGAATAACTACCTCAGCTTTCTTTTTGTTTCTATTTGCATGGGATATGTTTTCACATCCTTTCACTTTCAGTCAGTGTATGTCCTTAAGTCTGAAGCCTCTTGTAGGTAGCCTATAGATGGTTCCTGTGGGTTTTGTTTTGTTTTGTTTTTTATCCACTCATACACTCTATGTCATTTGATTGAGGACTGTAGTACATTGACATTGAAATTAGTTATTAGTAGGTACGTATTTATTGCCATTTTGTTGTTTTGTCGCTATTTTGTAGCTTCTTTGTTCTTTTCTTCATCTCTTACCCCCTTCCTTTGTGGTTTGATGACTTCTTTAGTGGTATACTTTCTCATTATCTTTCGTATATCTACTACAGATTGTTGCTTATTGGTTACATGAGGGTTACAGATAACAATTTATATCTATAGCATTATATTTTAAGTTGATAGTAACTTAAATTTGAACATATTCTGAAGATCTATACTTTTATCTCCCCTGTGTTATTGTTTTTGATGTCACATTTTATTTCTTTTTATCTTGTTTTACAAGATTTTATTTTTAAGTAATCTCTACACCCAACATGGGGCTCAAACTTACAACCCCAATATCAAATCGCATGCTCTACAAACTGAAATAGCCAGGCACCTGTCTTTTTATGTCTTTATCTCTTAACTAATTATTGTACTCAGGTATTTTTATGACTTTTGTCCTTTAATCTTCATACTAGCTCTATAGGTAATTAAACCACTACTTTTACTATACATTTACTTTTCCAATGAGATTCATACTTTCATATGTTTTCTTGTTACTAATTAGTGCCCTCCCTTTTCAGCTTAAAGAAATCCCTTTCTTAAGTCTTGCTGTGGGTGTCTTTGGGCTTACCTTATTTGGAACTGTCTAGGCTTCTTGGACCTAGATGTCTGTTTCTTACCTCAGATCAGGGAAATTTTCAGCCACTATTTCTTCAAATAATGTTTCTGGGCCTTTTTCTCTCTCTTCTCCTTCTGGAACCCCTATACTGTGAATGCTAGTCTGCCTGATGTTGTCTCTAAGTCTCTTGAGCTACCTTCACTTTTTTTTCCTTATTTTTTCTTTTTGCTGCTCCAATTAGGTGAGTTTGTTTGTTCTGTCTTTAAGTTCATTGATTTCTTTCTTTGTTTCCATCTAGATTGCTACTGAACCTCTTGAGTATATTTTTCAGTTCAATTATTGCATCATTCAGCTCTGTAACTTCTGTTTGGCACTTCTTATATTTTCTCTTTATTGAAATTCTTGCCATATTTATCCATTCTTCTCCTGAGTTTGGTGAGCATCTTTATGACCATTACTTTCAACACCTTGAATCATGTACATTACTTTTCTCCATTTCATTAAAGTTCTCCATGCCCCCACCCCAAGGTTTTTATCTTGTTCTTGCATTTGGAATATATTCCTATGTCTCTTCATTTTGCTTGTGTGTTTGTTTCCATGCATTGCATGAAACAGCCATCTCTTCCACTCTTGAAGGGTTGTATCTGTATGTTGGCCCTTTAAAAGATGTTCCTCAGTTTGCCCCATGGGTTTGTTGAGCATAAGCCAGATGTTTTGGGTGCTTATCTCTAAGGTGTTGGTTTTAAAAGTTGGGGTGCCCATGTGGAGTAGGAGCCCTTTGCTCCTCAGGAGAAGTCCAGACATGTTTTGAGATTCCCCTCATTACGGGTCATCATGCTGAGGGTGGGATTTATGGCAAGTAGGTGACTGAGCTTTCCCTACCCACTTTGATGTGGTTTCTCTCTCATTTGTCCAATGTGAAGAGGCTTCTCTGCCAGTTTTTAGTTTTTTTAGAGGAAATTGTTCTTAAATATACCTATATATTTTTTCCTATACATAGCTATAGATTCAGTGTGTCTGTGGAAGGAGGTGCGTTCAGACTTTTCCTATATTACCATTTTGAACCAGAACCAAGATGAGTTTTAAAGGAGATAAATTTTAAGTCCTACTCTGAAGCCCAAAATTCAGTCTGAGTTCTGGGTAGTGAGGGATAAGAGCTCAGCTCAAAGAGGTGAGAGCATGTTAAGTCAACAGTAAGCCTGATCTAAGTCAAAAATAAAATATAAATATAATGTTCAAAAATCCTAATATGCAATCTTGGGATATATTTATGAGAGTTAATCATTTCAAAAATGAGGAAGGATAATGGTTCTATTTGGGCATACCTGGACTTTGTGTCCAATATGGGGCATACTCTCCAGGAAGGCTTCAAAACTGGAGCAAGATCTGAGAGCAAGAGCCAACCACATAATGTAAGCAATCATAAAAAAAAAAAGAAAATGGGACAGGATGGATCTGTGAGGGAAGAAAAAAAACTCTGAGACCCTATAGTTGCTGACATAAAATAGCAAAAGGTTTACAGTGATTGAAGAACCAGACTTATGCAAGATAACTCCAAAGGGGTTATAACTTCAAGAAAACTCCAGAACTAAGACCAAGGGGACAAAAGTCCTGGTAGGAGAAAATTTCTGACACAACTGCTCAAATATGGAATATATTGCTTTTAAAGTTAGTAATTTCCTTTCTTTAAAAGAAAGCATTCAAGAATAAGCCAGATTATCTTTTAGAGAATGTATGCAAAGGAGATTTTAAAATGCAATGAGTATATGTATAAAATAACTATGAAGGTCTTATCCAATCTTAAGAGTATATATTCAAGTGATCATGTGGTACTTGTTTGAACTTTCATTTTTCTGAAACTCTAAAAAAAAAAAAAAAAAGGAAAATTAACAAATACGCAGAAGGAAATAGGACCAGTAACTACAAAAGAATATTTGGAATCAATTTGGTAATGCATTTGAACACTTTGGGTTGTTTCTGAATTTTGTGTCAAACTGAAAATTAGATTTTAAGATTTTATGAGTTGCAGACATATTAAATTTTTTACATTGTTTCTTACACTTGACATTTATAAGAAATCATAAGCAACTAAAATGAAAGTAATAAATATGTTAAGTAAGGTAAGAATTTTTTTTAGATATAGTGGGAGGCTTTTGGGAGTTTTGGTGAGATGATAGAGAAAATAACATTTGGAAGGGAAATAAAATATATACTGTATATATATAGCAGACTCAGGATTGACAAATACAGTAATAATTTCCAGGATAATCAGTGGGGAATTAAGATGAATATGAATTGTCTTAAATTATGTAATAAGCTGTATACAATACAAGATTATAAGCTTAAATAACAAAGGAAAATTTATGGGGATATAACAGAAACACATAGAACTGCCTGGTGGGGAAACTAAAAACCATCAAAATCTCATCAATAACAATCACATGCCTTCTCTAAAAGACGATCAGCACTAAGTACTGTCAGGAAATCATCCCAGAATCAGTTTACTCTGGGTTCATAGAGTTCAACCAGTTCAATGGCTAAAAACAATAAATTCAGAAGCTGAAAAGTTCACATGCTCTGGGAGTGGAAAATGACAGTGCCAGACACAAAGAGAAGATAATAAAAAGTTGAATTAAAATTTTCCAGGCTTTCTCTATGATTCTTGGCAACATAATCAACATCATTTAGTACAATAACATGCTGTGTGATATAACACACAGACATATACATATATGTATATGCCTATATGGTAAATATGTATATACATACACTTTTTTTCCTGTCATTCCCTTTTCCTTTCCCCTCATCACTCAAGTCTACACTGGGAATAAAAATGGAGAGCTTGCACTTATGTATGTACATTTGAAGTACTAGGGTTCATTTATCAGTTTTTAGAGTTCAAATAATACCACGACTAGGATTTTGTGGTCATACAGGCTACAATGCCAATGGTTTCCTACCCAGCAAGGGGACAAGGAAGAACAGGAGAACCCTAGGTATCCATCACAATGGTCAAAAGAAAGAGACAGGGCCAAGAAAGGAAGGGCACAAGGTAAAGTTTTTAGAAAACACCTTTGGCAAACTACTTTTCTTCCTACTTTTACTTCAACAGATCCTGGATTTCATAATGATCATTCCCAAGTCATCTAGCACAATGCAACATGGTATAGGTGATTTTACTTTAATAATGACCAAGATAAATTTAAAAAACCATTAAACAATGGCTTGAGTTCCTCATTTCAGGTTGTCTTAAGGCACATACTAAAGAAACTCCCTCTTGTTGATTAATTCTTTTGTTTTTAAGAAAACCCCCAAAATTCCCTATTCATCTAAGTACCTGCTATATTATAGAAGTGATTTCATGTGTCTTTGTATAAAAGAGTCTCACAAATAACACCTCCGCCATGAAGCCTTCTCTGATTCCCCAAATCTGCTCCCCAGTCATCACTGTTCATGTTCTTTTATGGCTCTGTACGCCCCTCTCTTAGCACTTCCTTAACTCTAATGAATCATTCAGATTCATCACCCCAGTTAGATGCAAACTTTTACATTTCCAACATCTAGCCCAATAGTTGGCACAATAATGATGTTTGATAACACTCTGATATATGAATGACCAAATACCAAAAAACTTACTACATTATATGTGCATGTTCCTTGACTATCTCCTTAGACTGT
Organism: Eumetopias jubatus; assembly: GCF_037043125.1. Lineage (NCBI taxonomy): Eukaryota > Metazoa > Chordata > Mammalia > Carnivora > Otariidae > Eumetopias > Eumetopias jubatus. The sequence continues at coordinate 46,698,001 of NW_028274807.1, forward strand.
GTGCTCCTTGGCAAATACATTTAATTATAGGACAAGGCTGCCCAGCAGTGACACTTTCTTCAAAGTATCTCCTTTGGAATATATGGAATTTCCTTCATAACTTAGAAATTTTAAAATCTGTTGCCTAATCCTTAACAAATAGGTAGTAATCCTGCACCACCAGGAAGATAGATTAGATCACTTATTTAGCGTTTTCCTTCTTCACAAACCATTTCAGAAACATTAACAAATAAATATTATACTAACTGGCAATTTAGAAGGCAGTTATACGTCTTCTTTGTCATCACTGCCCTCATTTCATTCTTGTAAAAATGTCAATGTGTTTGGGGAGGTCCCAGGGAAATGAACCAAACTTTTTAAATCAGAACAACTGACTCCACATCCCCTTAGCCTGCAGACCAACATAGAAACCATTTCCTTCCTGCAAAGGAGCCTACTTTTGCCAAACCAAACAGCAGGCACAAAAGCAAATGGAGCATGTTCCCTGGCTTGGTCTCCTACCTTTGATTGGCAATAAGCATTTTCTCCCTCCATCTTATGCCTTTTATAGGATGCTCAATGATCACCCCTGGAAGTTACAAATTCTTTGGCAAGTGCCCATGGAGGCCAGTTGGATTTCTCTTGAAGGGTTTACATTTCTCCACCCTACCACCTAGTCATGAAGAAATTCAGAAGTCATGAAAGTTCTGGAATCAATGGCTTCTTTTTTATAAAAGAGAATATCTTACCATGCAACCACTGACCAAAATAACATAAATTTTAAGCACTAATGAATGTCAATGTTTACTTGGGATGGTCCTGGATATTTTAAGTCCTCGTAGTAGGGCTGAAATGTATATGCAACAACTCAGATATGTCCTACACTTTTTGCCATTATCTATACCTTATCTTTCTATAGAACCCCCATTAAGGCAAGGGGGAAAACCCCTTCTCTTCCAAATTAAAATTATTTCCTTGGGTTAATTCAGTAAACTTTAAGTTTCTTACTTCTTTAGGGGTTCCCCCACCCCAGCTCTACCTTCCAAAGACGGCATCTGGGTACAGGAGAAGCTTCCATATCCTTCATTGCTGTTTTCTTCCCTCTCTAGTGCACAGTGATTGGTCTTGCCACTAGTCTTGCCCCTAAGAATGTTTCCTTATATCTGTTAAGATCAAATTGATCCCTGGAATGGCATGAGTTTAGCAACTTTTCCTCATTTCCTGTCCTGATTCAGTGCTTAGGTGTCTCCTACCCAAAGTGTACAGAGGTATTTGGATCCCCTAAAGGCCACACCTAACCTACAGATTACCAGCACATCAGGTCTAGCCTATCTGCCCTGACACAGAACTATTTCAAAATGCTTACCTGGTTGGAACCATAATGCTTCAGCATTTGCAGAAAGAAACAAATTCTCTAAGGGAATGGCTTCAATATTGTCTGAGAAGTAAGGAGCATGCCCCCTGCACGGGGAGTTTCCCAAAATTATCTATGAATTTCTGCTTCTCACTTCTAGTTCTTGAGATTTTCTCCAAGAGAATTCAACTAGGACAATAACATCTGACTTTTTGTTTCTCCTCCTCCTGCCTTCCAGTCACCATGGGAAAATAAAACAAAACCAAAAACAAAAACAAAAATAAAACCTAAGTACCCTAATGGGGACTTTCCTTACAATAGACTCAAACATTTCTATATAATGACTTATAATAAAAGTCTATGGGAGCACCTGGGTGGCTCATTTGGTTGTGTCTGACTCTTGCTTTCAGCAAAAGTCATGATCTTAGGGTTGTGAGACTGAGCCCCTCATTGGGCTCTGTGCTGGGTGAGGAGCCTGCTTAAGATTCTAGCTCTCCCTAACCCTCTGCCCCTCCCACCACGACCACCACCACCTCCCCCCCGGCTCTTGCACATGCACAGTCTCTCTGTAAAACAACAACAACAACAACAGCAACAACAAAAGTCTATGAAACAAGTGTGCCAGGCTTGCTTTTTGATATTTATAGTGAGAGAGAACTGGAAATTTAATAAATTCTTTTCTTTTTCAAAAAAACTAGATTTCAAAACCAGTCTATTACAATGGACTCAAAAAGTCATCTTAGAGACTCATTCTCAGGGCAAAAAAACTTTATGGTTTTATCTTACAGGAGGGCTTCAGGAAAAGATGGTTTTAAAAAGAACAGAAAAAATAAACTCAAAATGGATTAAAGACCTAAATGTGAGACCTGAAACCATAAAAAATCCTTGAAGAAAGCACAGGCAGTAATCTCTCTGACATTGGCTGTAGCAACATTTTTCTAATACATCTTTTGAGGCAAGGGAAATAAAAGCAAAAATAAACTACTGGGACTACATCGAAATAAAAGGTTTCTCCACAGCAAAGGAAACAATCTACAGAACTAAAAGGCAACCAACCTACTGAATGGGAGAAGACATTTGTAAATGACATATCTGATAAGGGGTTAGTATCCAAAATATATAAAGAACCGATACAACTCAATACCCAAAAAACAAATAATCCAATTTAAAATGGGCAGAAGACAAGAATAGACATTTCTCCAAAGAATACATACAGATGGCCATCAGACACATGGAAAGATGTTCAACATCACTCAACATCAGGGAAATACAAATCAAAATGACAATGCAATATCACCTCACACCTGTGAGAATGGCTAAAATTAAAAAAACAAAAACAAAAACAAGGAACAAATGTTGATGAGAATGTGGAGAAAAAAGGAATCCTCTTTCCCTGTTATTGGGAATGCTTACTGGTGTAGCCACTGTAGAAAACAGTATGGAGTTTCCTCAAAAAATTAAAAATAGTCCCAGTAATTGCGCTTCTGGGTATTTACCCCCAAAACCCAGAAACACTAATTCAAAGGACACATGCACCCTTATGTTCATTGCAGCATTATTTGTGATAGCCAAACTATGGAAGCAGCCCAAGTGTCCATCAATAGATGAATGGATGAAGAAGATATGGTATACACACACACACACACACACACACACACACACACACACACACACACACAAATGGAGTACTATTCAGACATAAAAAGAATGAAATATTGCCATTTGCAACAAGATGGATAGAGCTAGAGGGTACAATGCTAAGTGAAATAAGTCCACCAGGGAAATATAAGTACCATATGATCTCACTCACATGTGAAATTTAAGAAACAAAACAAACAAGCAAAAGAAAAAAAAAAGAGAGAGACAAACCAAGAAACAGACTCTTAATTATAGAGAACAAACTGATGATTACTAGAGGGGAGGTGGCAGGGGAGTGGGAGAAATAGGGGATGGGGACTAGAGAGCACACTTATCATGATAAAAAAAATAAAAAGAGAAAGAATGATAAAACTGCTACATATTTTCAAAATATTTACACACTTTTAGATGTCTTCCGGGTAAAATAAGAAACAACCAAAGTTTTATATTGAGCCACACCTTCATTCTCTACAATGTGGTCTGCTCTAAAGAGTTGATAAATATAATTACCCTAAAAGCATTTGGATGTGATGTTCTAAAGTAAAACTTGCAATTTAAGAAACAAACCCAACTAATACGTGTAGGGTCTGCCATATGGCAGGCACTAGAGATAAAGAAATGAATAAGGATCATAGTCATAATCATAGCCATTTTCATGTTTGTTCTCTGATATTACTATCTTATCATTTTTCAACTATCCATCTAATTATCTCATACACACACACACACACACACAGATATCTATATCTGATACCAATTGCAAGGCAATAACAGTACCTTGCTATTTTTTAATT